>NC_056732.1:860690275-860882775 GCF_019279795.1 Protopterus annectens | reverse complement strand
GAGTGAATCTAAAGTTCTTGTTCAAAATCCTAAAAAGGTTTTCTTTCCCTGAGGAATATATAGCCCAAACTCAAATGCTATGGAACAACTTGTTACCACTCCCACAAGAGGGGAAAACATATTGGACCTGATCATCACCAACATGGGGACTCTATGCTCCAGACCAGAAGTGTATCCCTCACTGGTAAGATCAGACCATAAACTAATCTCACTGGATATTCACATCCCGACTCCACCCCCTGCCCAGAAAACCACAGTGAAAAACTTTTCTAAAGCAAATTTCACACTCCTCAAAACCGAGCTGGAATCCTTCAAAGCCCCCGGGCATGTGGAAAATATGGCCCAGACTGCAGAATCCTTTATAAACGCATTCTATGAACACCTTCAGGAATGCATGGATCATGCAATCCCAAATAAAACCAAGACCCAATCCTCCAAAGGCAGACGTCCTGTCTGGTGGACCCCAGCCATAAACAAACTATACAATAGAAGGAGGAAGCTACTACATGATAGAGCAAAATCCCAAAAAGGGAAGGCATCTCTGATCAGTGTTAGCAAAAAACTACGGGCACTCATAAAATCGTCTAAGGCCAGCTTCGAGAGAAAAATTGCACAGGACACTAAGGATAATCACAAGGCTTTCTTTAGTTATGTTAGGAACCTGGGTGGTAATTCCCAGATATGCTCAGAATTAGTCCAAAATGACAAAAAATACACCGAACCCACAGACATTGCCAACATCCAAGCTGACAGGTTAAGCGCAAACTCCCCCCCCCTCCCCACCAAAAGGGCAAATATCTATCCCAGCAGAGTACTGCCCCCCCTGACATCTCAGATGCTCAGGTAAGAGCCGCCCTCTCCAAAGCAAAAAACACAGCATCAATGGGACCAGACGGTGTCCCGGGCTGCAAACTACATGAACTCCAAGAAGAGCTAAACCCAAACATAAAACTACTGTTCAATCTCAGCCTTACCACAGGATATGTACCCAAAGAGTGACATACAGCAACAGTGGTCCCTCTCCACAAAGGTGGTGCCTCAACGGATCCTGGAAACTATTGCCCCATAAGCCTGACTAGCTTGGTCTGCAAAGCTATGGAAAGGATCATCATGGACCTCATAAAAAAAGATATTGGGGACCTACAGACACTGAATCCTACCCAGTTCGGCTTTGTTAAGGGCAGATACTGCCTCTTAAACCTGGTCGATTTCTTTGAAACAGTCACCAAGGCCATTGACGAGGGGAAGGTGGTCCACACAGCCTACCTGGACCTCGCAAAAGCCTTCGATACAATACCCCACTCAGGCATTATAGATAAGCTCACCAGCTTAAATATAAACCCCTATGTCACTAGATAGGTTGCAAACTGGCTCAAGGACAGAACCCACATGGTTAGAATTGCTGGAGCCATGTCAGACTCCAAACCAGTTACAAGTGGCATCCCACAAGGCTCAGTCCTGGGACCTCTCCTGTTCGGTATATATTTCTTGGAGGTACAGGCCAACATGGAAGGACTGTGGCTGACCAAGTTTGCAGATGACTGCAAACTGGGCGCTATAATTGACTCTCCAGCCGACACAAGCATCCTCCAAAAGGGCCTCATAGAAACAGACAACTGGTGCCAGAGCCATGGCCTCAAGTTAAATGCCAAAAAGTGTATAGTCATCCCCTTTGGCAAAAACTAAGTGCCCACAAATTATCACATAGGTGGTAATCCATTAAGTACAGAAGAAGTAATTAGGGACCTGGAGACCCAAGTTGATAGCAATCTCTCATTTGACAACCACGTGGCCAAAGTGGTTAGAAAACCATTTTATATAGCCCACCTAATCATGAAGGGATTCACATCTAGATCAGGGGAGGTCATCGTGCCTCTTTACTCATCCCTCATCAGGCCCATAATTGAGTACAATGCCCCTTTTGGGATGTACCTTACCAGACACCTGCAGCAACTGGAAAGACCCCAAAAGTACCTCACCAAGAGGATCAAAGGGCTCAAACAGATGCCATATGCTGCCCGGTTAAAGAAACTCCAGCTCTACTCAGTGGCATACCACCTGCTCAGAGGCGATCTGTGCCTGATGTATAAAGCCATGTCCAACCCGGAATTAATGGACATGCTGCACCTCAGAAAATCCAAATCCCATCGAGCTACGTGCTCGAGAGACTTGAGCCTCAGCACTGAAATAAATAGGACATGCTGGAGGGACAGATTCATAACCCAGAGGCTTCCTTCACTCTGGAATAAAATCCCAGTCCAGGTTAGGCAGAGTCCCTCATTGACTCTCTTCAAGAGGAATCTTGATGAGTGGATGGGGGATCGTAGGTTTACCCCGGGTATCACTTCTGCCTCACTGTTAGACAGAGGCACAGTATACTAACCTCGAAAAAGGGCATAGCAAAATTAATTTAAAATGGGTGGCTAAAGCCAAACACACTCTGGCTAGGCTTATAAATGCCCTAGGGCAGATAGCCTAGTATGAACCTATGAACCTATGAACCTATGACTAAAGTATTACATAATAATGCCACCACTACATTACATATAAATAAAAAGAAATCACATCCTATACATATAATAAATGGCACCAGACAAGGATGCCCGCTCTCCCCATACCTCTTTCACCTTTACTTAGAAGCTCTCCTCTTAAAATTAAGTCAAAAAACATTTAACCACTCCATTTATATCTCAAATGTACAAATTAAGTACACGGCATTCGCCGATGACCTCAACATCTATTTTCAATATCCCTCTACTGTGTTGGCAAAAATCCTAAATTCTATTGACGAGTTTTCTGCAATCTCAAATTATGCTACGAATACAGGTAAATCAAAAATATTTCCGCTAAATCCTCTTAATCATAAGGAAATTTTATTTCCGGATTCAAAGATTAAAATAGATTACTCTCTCAAATATTTAGGTGTTACATTTATCCACCCGCACAAGGAAGCTATAAAAGAAAATCTGTCCATAGTTTGGTCAAAAATTACAAAAGACTTAGTCAGATGGGAAAAGTTAAACCTTCCCCTTCCTCTCCTCTCCAAGGCATCAATCATAAAAATGAATATACTTCCCAAAATTTTGTATCAACTTCAGGCTATTAGCCAATGTGTGACAAACAAATTCTTCTCTAAAATGGAAACAACACTGAGTAAATTTATGTGGCACCCAAAGAACACTAGAATTAGTTATAAAAAACTAACATTACCCAAAGAAAAAGGTGGCTTAAGTCTTCCTGATTTCCAGACATATTATCATATTATCAATGCTAACCATAGTGTGCGCCTAACCCATTATGAACCTTCTGACACTTCCTGGTACCCTCTCTGAATAAAAATCTATTACCAAAGTTTAATCACCTCTACTGTTAACCCAAAAGCTATTCCCTTCCTTAGCACCAAATATTTAAGAAACTTCAAAATACATTCCATAATAATCAATAAAGTAACATGTTTTCAAATGCTTATCACTTCTTTAAATATAAAGAACTCCCTAATTATGGCACAACCAATACACATGAATCCTGAAATCAAACTAAATAACAATATGCTAAACCTAGAAAAATATCCAAATATTAAAAACTGTACAATATGGGATTTCTATCAATTAAAAAGTAAACCTCTAGGCTACATTATTGATCACTTGGCAGCAAGTAAAAAATATTGCTTAATCATTAAACAAATACTATATTTAATAAACCTAAAAACATCAGGAATCAGCGTAACTCCACAAGAATTTCAGATTTATCAACAACTCATATCCTATTTGCTACAAAAAACTAAAATGCTATCAAACACCTATAAATTAATCACCCGAACCAAATATCAAAATGAAATCTTAAACTCAAATTACTGGATGACCAAAAATGTGAATTTATCTAATGAACAAAAATTAGCGGCGATAGATATAACTACAAAACTCACACCCTTCAAAAAAACTAATATATACCCAAATCATGATTAATAACAATGCCTATCATACACCATTTTTTTCTAAATAAAATAAACCCCGATTCCTCACCATTTTGCCCCATATGTCCCAACACAATTGCTGACATGCTCCACATTTTCTGGTCTTGCAAAACTGTCTATAAATTGCGGTGCTCTCTGAGAGTGAAACTGGAGAAATCAGGTTATATGAAATCCACCCTCTCATGGGAAATGTCAGTATTAAATATCTTTCCCAATACTTACACATTAGAATCCAAACATATCATAGTAACATTAAGTGCACTGCTTAAATCCTACATAGCTCTTAACTGGCTTGACAGAGCTAAAATCTCCTGGCTAGATTTCAAAAATATAGCTATCCAATATGTTTTGGCCAGCAAATTAAAAACGTTGAGCAAAAAGAAACTAACCTATTTCAAGAAATAGTGGGAAAAACTTATAGAATTTCTATCTTAAATTTACGCTAAACTTAAATATAGTGCTTTTATTTTACCACCCTCAAATCAATTCAAAACGAATCATTCCTCAAGCATAAAGCTGAGATCACGTACAACAAAATGTAAATATGCTATGGTATGATCATTAGACATATCAATGTCCATTAACACATACATATTCAACTCTAAATCTTACCATAATACACCTTAAGAGTGACAACCCCATGTAAATATTTGTAAATATTGTAAATAGTTCCTTTGATAAATACAGTATAGAATTAAGATTTTCTTCATTATAGAAATAACAATGACAAATAGCAAAATTATATAAAAATTCTGTTTATGTTTTAATTCTTAGTGAAACTTATCAAAATTCAAAATATAGGATGTTTTTTATTTTTTTTTCCTTTTTTTTTTTTGTCATATAACAAGTTTATTTTAATAATAGAATATCCGTCCTTTCTGTTTAAAGTGACTTTAGTTTGAAATGCAAGACAAGGTTGTGGAATTTTGCAATATACGATATATTATGTGTTTTTGACATTATGTAACTTTATTGCTATTTTGTCTCTACCATGTATTGACTGTTATAATAAGCAGGAATTTTTTTTTTCTTGTGGAAATTGAAATAAAAATTAATTTGAAAAAAAAAGAAAAAAGAAGAGGGCAAAGGTCAGTCTACAGTGATGGAGATGCTCACATCAATTACAAGTGGATTGATCTAGGCCCATCATAGAACTGTCTTCATTAGTAGGATGCTTGTCAGAGTAAAAAGCATGTCCACGGGTGTGTAGATGATCCCATTCCAGTCAACTCTTGTTCCTGCGCTGGGTTTATCTAGTACATGGGAAAGAATGGATGTAATGCACATTGACTGAAACTTGATGGTTAGCAAACATGGAATAAAAAAACAAATCTAGAAATGTGTTAATGTCCCAATAATGGCAGTTTAAACAATGTCGAAGTCTGTATTGTACAGTTCTCCTGACAATGCCATTTCTATTTTTCTTTTTCATTTCCTAGACTAACTGGTTGCAGTTTAGCTACTTGCTTGTGTAAAAAGTATGCAGCATTAAGCACAATGCTGAAAAACTAGAAAAAAAAGTCGAGGAAATCATTACCCTAGCTTTTCAAGAGCTATAAGCACACCTATTTCTGAAACTGGCAAAAGTATTGTATACATTCATCAACTTTCTCTATGCTAAAATATGGTCCAGAAGAAGAATTTAATGTAAGTAGTGTGATGGTACTGTCAGTGTGTGTGCGTGTGTGTGTGTGTGTGTGTGTGTGTGTGTGTGTGTGTGTGTGTGTGTGTGTGTGTGTGTGTGTGTAACAATGCATCCTTGTTTGTGTTGTGTGGGTGTGTTTATTTTCACATCTAACCTGCTTCACTCAGTACTTTTAACTATAAATGTATTTGTCTTTACTCAAGGAAATGAACCTCCTTCTTGTCTGTTCTTCAGGTTTTTTCAATAGCCACAGTCACAACAGCAAGAAAGTGCTCTCTAATGTTTAAATGAGTCCTGATGTTTGCTGCTTTCTGTTTGCTGTTGGATTATTTAGATGTTCATAGGTGTTTACTAGGCTATCGACCACAAGGGCCTTTTTAAGCCTAGCCATGTATCCCAAATCTCTGACAAGTTCTGATACCCTTGATAAGTGTAAGCATGGGTCAGGGAGATGAACCATTTAGGGGTTACCTGTGTCCATTAGAGACATAGGTGCCAAACCAGGGAAGAATTTCGAGTTTCCCATCCAATTGTCCAAGTTGTATGAAGCAAGTAGCTGCATCTGTATAAATTAGAACTGATTAATTGCATTAATAATTTACTAACATATGAAAATTCATATATTCTGTTGGGATCGCCTCGAGTGTACTGCATCAGCCGAAGGCAAGTCTGCTGACATACATGTTAAATGCCTTGCATGCTGTTAAGTAGCCTCAGACTTCATCTTTAATACTTACTCAAACAAGGACTTGACAGACAGAGTGATTGCAGCATTTCTCATATTCCAAACTGGTGCCTTTTTAAAAGTTTCTTTTGTCTTTTCTCATGCCGAAATAATACGTGCTACTTGTGCTGTGTTAGTAGTTCTGTTCTCACTCTTTTCACGTGTTGGTATTCCTTCTTGTATGGACCTGGAATCCTTTGACATAGTCAACCATATATAGGTTATAGACACGGACTTAAGATGCATTTTACCACAGTGCTTTTTTTCAGTATCTATTTTCAACATCTGCCTAGACTAAGATAAAGTTTTATGGATTTTATTTTGCTTATCCAAAACATTGATCCGAAAACCTACTCTTAATTAGTTCAGTAATTCTATTTTGGGTATTCTGCTGTGACACATAAATTATACTGACATTTTGACACCAGGTAGGATTATATTACATTTTACGGAATTACACTCCATTAATGAAACAGTGTGCTACAGGCTGATAGTGCTTACTCCACTCTGTAGTGGCAATACTCCATGTTTAAGAGCTGAGCACACGCGGTATGTGATGTAACTTATACTGAGGAACAAGAAAGCTGGGTAAATAAGAAATAAATTTGTGGTTAATTATCTGCTTTACTAGAGCTCATTGGTTTTATAATGTGGAATAAAAGCCAAGTACTACAAATGATTCATAACATTTATTAAGAAAATACTAACTCCATTATAAGACAACAGCAGGAGCAAACTCAGAGTGTGTATACCTCAATAGCTAAGAAACTTTGGGCAAGCTCACTGCAGAAAATGGATATAAGCAAAGCGATCCCTAACAAGTGTGAGCTGGGTACAGATTACACATTCTTTATAACTAAAAGACAGCACAAATTCGCAAAGAATAAGCATTGTGAAGACAAAAAATAATCTATCCATTTCTTCAACTATTGGGAAGTTATACTCTATTCTGAATGGAAAAAGCATTGAAACTAAATCCAGACCCACTGCCTGGCTATGTTCTATGAAACTGTATGTCTTGGAGTCTTGAGCTTTCTGATTCATAGTTTAAGACTGGGCACCTTAATGTGCCATGAATTTATAATTTTGCTGGGTCACATGAAACTTTGAATTGATCTGTTAAGCCTGGGAGTGAAGGTTGTTTCTAAAATAGTTTAAGGCTAGCTCTCACAGCTGCAATGCGTTCAGTGTCACTATCAATAAGTCTGTTGAGTTTGGTTTAGGCTCAAGTATGCAGGGGTGGATGGAGGGTACACCTTCTCATGGGGGGGTACACTTTCTGTCTAAGTAACTGCGGTATAAATTTGAAGCAGTGTTTAAATCCCTAGATGGATGCAGCTCTAACTAGATCTTAGCTGTGCTATTACTTCATCATTACAATGATTATTATTATTCTGGTCTACATCCCATCTGTATCCTCAATCTCTCTCTCTCTCTCTCTCTCTCTCTCTCTGTCTCTTTCTCTAAATATTCACTTCAGGCAATATCTGCTCATGGGTTACTAGAAACTATTTTATTATCTTGAGTGGTAGAAGGATTATATTGATGAAGACTGGCTCAGATATATCTAACTTCTCCAAACTTGCTGCATGTCATTGATAATGTGGTACTCTACCAAATCAATAACCATTCCTTTCTTAATATTTTTTATTTTTATGTAGACTGGCATATGTTATGAAGAATGACTGCCCTGTCTTTCTCATCCTTAGTCATCAGTCATTGACAATGATTGTCTGCTCCTTGAAATGTTCTTCTTTATAGCACTTCCCTCTCTAAATCTCAAGCCAAGATGAATAACTGCTTCTTTTGACCTAGTAGGTACCTCTGTAAAGTAATATTGGCTGTTTAGGCTGCCTAACTACTCTTCTTAATATTAATTTAGTCCTAAAGGATGATCCAAACTACACAAAGTTCCCTCTTTTCTTTTTCTTTCTTTCCGAAGTGACTTTAGGATGCATACACTCCAAATTGCATGAGTTCAATCCAACTGGTACCCATATATTTCATGTAATCATAAACAGAATATACCATTGATACATTGCTCTTCAAATTCCCTCTACAAATGGTTTTACTAACATATTATATGGTATGAGACAATACTCTACAGTTTGACATATACAGAGAAATCCATCAGAATAATTTTCTTCCTCATCATGCATAGAAATTTAAATTGCAATGCAAAAAAATAAGATGATGCCCTATTTTCTCAGATGTATGGTGTAGAACACCTCTAATTTTAAAATTCTTGCTTTTGAAATATGCAGCTTCTCTTAGCTAGCTCTCCACTCAAAATGTATCATCAGCTATAAAAGCTTGAAGTATCTCTCAGTCTTGAAAGCTGTGCCACCCTTCATGCTGACCACAAATGTCAGATAGAAGCTAAGTTCAACTATCATCTGACAGCATTATAAAACCTTTCATCTACAATATGTTTATTGTTTGTGCGACATTGTGAACTATCATAACAACTTGCAACGCCAGTGGAAGGTATCATGGCTGCTGTGGATGCTGATTGTGAAATGATGATTGATGCATTGTTCAATGTTAATCTGCCCTGTTTGAAATTCTTTTAAGAAAAAAGTCTCAGGAAATTCTGAGTCTAGGTCTATTTGGGGAATATGTAAATAAAATGCCAGCAATGCCAGCTAAAGATCTAGGTAAACATAACCCACAGTTGGCAAAAAATTTATGTCCATAAAGCTGTGGTTATTCTTGCTTGAATTTTTTTTTTTTTTAAAAACTTTGCACAAATGGAACCAACAAGTGTAGTCAGGGTCAGTTAATAATAATAAGCCAGTTAGTGTACTTTGAATGAGTTCTGGATTTTTAGTCGACAGTCCATGTGTGTGTACTAAAAATGAGCTCCCAAATTTCTCCTTTCCTGAATGAAAAGGATTTGTTGTTGGAAATAAATAAATCCAAATCAATATTCTAAAAAATATTCCAATCTCTGTTGAATCTGTTTAAGATTAATATCATTATTCCTATATGTAGTAGTAGTAGTAGTAAGACATTGACTGGTAGTAGTGTTTTCTTGTAACTCAATAAATTGGTCCTGTCAAAATGTCCAACATGATCATGATGTATGGCTTCATGGCCCATTTTTGTTTTTATTGTTTTTTTTTCTATTATAAAGATGATATGTTCTCCATATGACACACTCCATTTAGACAAATACGTTTCAATCAATCTATGAATTGTGAGGAATGTTTTTTGCAAATAATATGCGGTGGGTGGAAACTACTGGCATGTAGAACGTGTTATATTCAGGATGTTTTCTGAATATGATGTTCGAGATAGATGTTGTTACTTGAATCATAAATGATATCCTCTGGCCCCAATTCACTCTACGGGCACACCTTCTTGTCTCCCTTAAATACAAACATGTCATGATTATTGCTTATGAGATGTTCAATATTGTTCAGCTACATGTTGTTATAATCTAGTATAATATTTTTTGAATGTAAGAATGTGAATAATGCAAGTCCTGAAGATTTTTTCATGATTATTTAAAACAGCAGGATGCATAGGATGGTACGGGGATTATTATGGTATGTAAATATATGCAAATGATATGCAATCATCAGAACACCAAAAAACAAAATTTAAATTCAAATCAACACAGAAAGAGGAAACATCAATGTGCAAAAAAAAGAAAAAACAACACAAAAATCCTGGTACAAATGATAAGCCTTTATTAAGAACATTGATTTCCAAAGGTGACAAATCACAACAACATTGTGATATGTTTGTGATATGTTTGTGGTACTACTTCACCACAATAAGACTCTGTAAGAGACTCTGTATGTCTGAAACCACTTTCCTGTCTCTCCCCTTTTATATACCGACATTGGATAATGATCTTTTTGGGTTTGGGGTGGGTGAGCAATCTGTAGGTGACCCTGTGTCAGAAGTCTGATTATTTTTAATATAGACTTTGGTCTTTTACATTAAACTTCACTTTGTCTTAATTGTGTTAAAGGGGTTGTTGTTTGGTAGAGAGAGATGTCTCTATTAACTTTTGTTTTTTTTTTTTTGGTTTGTGTGTTCCAAAAATTTTTAAATCAGAAACCACTTTGGTCAGATTTTTGGTAAATACTGGAGGTCAGACAACAAGATCAAAAATGAAAAAAAAAATATTCTGAAAACACACTTAAAGAACCAAATTGTTTGTACCTGATACGTCACCTATGGAGGCCAAATGCTTGTGCTGAATAAAAAAGATATATATTTCTGTATTTATAGTATAGGTAAAAATGACAGCAAAAAAAAAATAATTAAAAAAAAAGTAATATAGCAACAAATGTGATACAGGTATATATAAAAATCCTGGTATTCAAACCCGATTGAAAAATATAGTAAATTTGCAGAGAATCCAAGGCTATGGATTTGGATTCCTATTATTCAAAATGTGAGATATATTCAAAAATAAAAAGAAGTCATGTAGATCCGGAAAGATCTAAAATGAAGAACTTATTCATCAAATAAGAAAAATATACATAAGCCCTAATATGACCCTATCTACATAAACATAGAATCGCACAATTATTCAGACAAAAGATGAATGCCTAAATATGGACCCATTCTTTGTAAAAAGATTGCATCCAATACTATTGTTGCATAATAAAAAAGAACATAATGATACATGCCCCATATATACTTTGTAAAAATATATTATATTCAGTTATATTTACACATAAAAAAAAAAAACATAGTGATACATGCCCCACAAAGCATAGCCCAAAAATACGTAACCCTGTACACAAGGAATATAAAACTGGATACACTACTGTGTTGTTAATAAGCAAAACAGCATACAATAAATAATACATAGTAAGACTCTAGTAAACTATTGTAAAAATACAAAGTACAACACAACAACTGGAGTGAACCAAGAAACAGTGCTGCTAAATCCTATTGCAAATAAATTGAAGCATAATAATCACACAATGTCCCAACTGATCAGTCCCAATGAGGTCCAAGGAGTCACTTGATGAAATATGTCCAAAAAAGGTGAAGAAAAAATCGACCCAACGACTGTATGTAGTATATCCAAAAGATGAACAAAAGTCTCAATGTATAAAATGGCGTCGGTATCAAGAAAAACACACGTAATACAAGTCCGGTGTAGACTCATATAAATCGCCAGACCCCATAGTCAAAAGTTAAATAATGCCCAAGCATATCCTCCACAGGTTGCCAATATGAATTTAAACAAACTCGTTGTAATAGAAATTAAGCAAAAAATGGGTTTTACCAAGCCAAAGACACGCAAAGAAATCCTCCACGTGCACTGAACACAACCTGCAAATGCGACTGATGAATAATTGCAGTAAATGCAAAGAAAGTATAATCCACCCGTGATATTTCTCCCAACCGAAAGCTTGCACCAAGGAACCATGAAGATGTCCAAAATAAGGCCCTCGAGAGCGAACTAGAGATTGCAGCCTGCTCACACTGAAGACAACACCCCAAATGGACGCAAAGACAGATAGCACAATGAAGTTGAAGAAAAGGGCAAATGTTGTTACATGTTCCTGAACACAATTAAATTGTGATATTCTTTAACCAAAAAGCAGGAAGGCCATCCCTATATAAAAAATGGGATACAATCAGGGTTAAAATAACCCCTATTAAAAATATATATATATATACAAAGGCAGTCCTTATATATCCAAAAAAATTATTAGATAAACGAAAAACTTGTTTAAAAACAAGCTGGACCCTAGTATATATATAAAAAATATATATATAGGTAAACGGGGTAAGTCTTACAGCAAACATAAAGTGAAGTCATAAATCCAAAAGTTGTTTGCACGTAAGCAATTGCTTAAAGGAAGAGCCAGCAAACAAAAAGTCCCCTCGAAAATCATTTATTCATGATAATAAGGACAGCAAAAAGGTGCACAGACCGGTTTCGGCTGGTATACAAAAACACAGCCTTCTTCAGTGTGAAACAAATATACCTTGAGCATGCCTTTATATATGCTATGAATCATTCTCATTGGTTATTAAAATTTGTCATTCAAACCAGGTGGGAAAAGGCTGCTGTGCCATAGTGTGAGCCTTGGCAATAACATCATGTATACCAGGCTGTGTAGTCGCTTATAACTATAAGCGCAAATGTGTTAATGTTCATTCAAATACACACCTGCGATTACCAAGTCTATGAACTATAGTTAACTGTTCCAGAATTCAACATACACATATTCTGCTCTGGCTAAACACAACATTTGTACATAGGGCAATATGGCAGCTCATAGCTTATATAGGGTATATAGAATACATAAAACAACAGTATCATGCTTACCAGGTACAGGGCCATTGGCTTGAACAACACCTGACGGACCTATGAAAAGTTGAGGGAGAGGTATTGTCAGCACCACCAAATGGTGCATCACTACAAGGTAGTATGTGCATATTTATTTATTTATTTATTTATTTAACATTTCTTTTACCAGGATAGTCTGACTGGGCAGCTAGTGCCCATTTTCAGCAGAGTCCTGGTGAGAAAAGCTCCAAGAAGTTACAATTGAAGTACACAGGTTATTAAAGATTAGCATTTAATAGAATCCTGACATTTTAGGCAGGTGCGACAGTTGTTTGCAATAATAGCCGTTGGTTAACAGTGGCAAAATGATAAAATGTAAAAGGCAGGAACAGTTAAGAAGCAAATAGTCATATACAATATAATCTCATAGCTCAATCAGCAGTTCACCAAAACTTACAGTATTTGCATGATATATGAACATAAGGTAGTCAGAGTATGTACATATTTACAAAGTTATACATCACACCTAGGTGTTTCAAAGATAGTAAGAGTAAGTAAGTAAAAGAGGTCTCAGGGGGTGTCCTCCTACCAAGGGGTGGTAATTCAAGGGGGGTCATTGCAATTGCAAAGATGGGTAGCATAAAGGTGGGATTTAAGGAGGTCTTTAAATGTGGTTGAGCGATTTTGTAGTCTGAGTTCAGGAGGGAGGGTTGTCCATGCTTTTGCGACCTCATGTGAGAAAAGGGCTTCTCCAGAGCCATTTCTACATGGATTGACTTCAATCAGAGCTTTGTTACTGGAATTTAGTTCCCTGTTAGAGTTGTAGAAATTTAGAATGCCCGCTAGTGTGGGGGTTTTCTCTGGGTGATATAAAATATGATGAGCTATGTTGAGTTGGTGGTAGCTTAGTTAAGTTTGGACATTCTAAGCAGTGTAGTTTTTGTAAGGATTGGCAGTGGTGGGAGTGTGATTTAGCACTGGTTGTGAACCTAGCTATCTTGTTGTAGCAAGTGGAGAGTTTGTTCAGGTCAGTTTTATTTATGTTAGTTAGAACTGGGGAGGCATATAGTAATGTTGATAATAGGCAAGTTCTGGCTATGGTAGTTCTAGATTCAGAGGTTAGGAACTGTTTCCTACGATAGAGGCATCCTAGCTTTTTCTGGACTTTACAGATAGTTTGGGATATGTGCTTATTGTATTTAAGTTGTTGGTCGATAGTAACAATTAATAGCTTGGAGTCTGGTTCTGGGGTGATGAGGGTATTGTTGGCTGAGAGTATGGAGAAGGGGGGGCCATTGGGCTTAGTTGGGTGAAATAATATTAACTGTGTTTTTTGGGGGGTTAGTATCAGTTGGTGAAAGTTTAGCCAATTCTCTAGTTCAATGAATTGTAGAAGACGGATGTTGAGGGATGAGCAGATTAAGGTTGTATCATCTGCATACTGGACAATGTATGCGGTAGTGGTTGCTAGGTGGAGTTTGTTTGTAAATATGTTAAAGAGAAGTGGTCCTAGGATTGGGCCTTGGGGGGGCACCACATGTGACAGGGAGTAGAGGGATAGGGTGTTGAGCCATTTGACAGACTGTGAGTGGTGGCTAAGGTAACTGTTAAATCAGTGGAGGGAGAGATTTTCGAGGTTAATTTTGGAAAGGCAGGCAAGGAGTTTGTTGTGAGAAAGTGTATCAAACACTTTGGATAAATCAAGGAACGTGGCAGAGACCAGTTTCCCTTGGTTCCTGTATGAGTTTTTGGTATTAGAGAAGTTAATTAGGGCAGTGGTTGTGCTATGGAATGGTCTAAATCCATGCTGGATTTTAGATAGTAGACTGTTGGATAGTAGGTGTGTAAGGAGCTAGTGCTGGATACATCTTCTTAGAATCTTTGATACGGGTGATACGATTGCAATGGGATGGTAGTTGGACAGGTCAATAGAGGAGCCGCCCTTGTGGGGGGGGGTGATATATGAGGATATCCACAAGGATGGGACAGTGCACCTCAGAAATAGATCTATTAATCAGTATGGAGATTGGGCAGGCTATGGCTTTGGTTTCAATCTGGAGATATTTAGCTGGTAGATTGTTTGCTGCGAGAGTGGTTGGTTTGAGTTTTGCTAAGAGTTTTTGAATGGTTGATGTTGGTTCTGTTTTGAGTGAGAAGGGGATGGAGTTAGTTTGAGATTTTGGGGGTTGTGGTTGGGTTCAGGGTGTTAACTCATTTATGAGTTTCAGTATGGAGGAGGTGAAATAGTTGTTGAAGCTTGAGGCTATGTCAAGGTCTGTGCCTTCGAAGTTTGGCGGTGGTGTGGTGGCTTTTCCAGGATGGAGGATGTTGTTCACTGCAGCCCAGAATTTCTATTGGTTGTTACTGTATTTCCTTTGTAAGGAAATACAGTAGTTTTGTTTGTCCATTTTGACCTGTTATTTTTTTCTTTATTCCTGAGTTCAGAAAAGATTTGCCTAGTTTGGGTGTTTTGTATTGGTGCCATAATTTCTAAGCTTTATCCCTATCCTTTAGTAGGGTTTTTCTGGATCTCTCTAGCCAGGGGATGAGGTTATTGGGAACCCAAATTGTTTTGAGAGGGGATAATTGGTTTAGTATACCTAGGAATGTGGAGTACTCCTCTGCATTGTCCAGGGGAGGGTATTGAGGGGGCCAAGTTGCAGGATTTTAGGGTTTCTGAGAATTGCGCTGAGAAGAAGTGTTTTTGGGAATGGGTCTTAGTATGGAGGGTGAGTTAAAACATTTAATTTTGTGCTGAAGGAGAAACGTTGGATTGTAGTCACTGAGTGAGTTGGGCAATGATCCAGTTTGATGAGCAGTGTTTGGCTGCTTGATGACGATCCAGTCTAGGGTGGATTCTCTTTTGGTGGTCTTGTCAATGTGTGTGGGTGAGTATATGAGTTGAGTGAAACTACATAGGTTGATGTGGTTGGAGGCTGTTGTTGAGAGAATATTGTTCTAGTCGATGTTGACATTGCCTAGGACTATGGTCCCTTGAGAGTGGGTGCAGTAAGCCCAATGTAGTATAGATTCTAGGGTATTAAGATTTTCCCTTGTGGTGGATATATATATATATATATATATATATATATATATATATATATATATATATATATATATATATATATCTATATATATATATATATATATATATATATATATATATATATATATATATATATATATATATGTACTGAGTAAGTTTAGTTGTTATAGGGTTTCAGCATTGTTAAAATTTGGGGTTTCTTTTTGTAGGAGTTGGACTTTTAAGTTGGATATATCCACATGTAGAGTAGCTACTGTGTTACTGGCTGTATTGCTGACATTCTGAGTATGTGTGTACAACTGTGCTTAAATCCCAACCCCCTTAAAACACATAGACCTGACACACAAGTACAGTTATGTATGGCCTGCCACAATACATAATACAGTATTACACTGGTGAGCACAGTAAGCTTACCTCAACGCTCCTCTGCTGAGGACATTGTGGCACCCACCCCAACTATATATGGTGTGATGGATTCCTGGAAGCTGTCAAGTGTTTCTAGGTTTAACAGGAATTCCTTTGTAGCAGAGCTTGGCTGTTTCACTGCAGGCCATCCACCGGTGGCAGCATGAGCCCTGGTGACATCAGCTGCCCTTCATCGTGCAGCATTCACCATGTCTGTAGTGCTGTGTTAGACCTGCTACTAGGTCCTGTCCTGGTGGCTAACTTCATTAACATCCTGTACAAGGTCTGCCCACAATGTTGACAACTGTTCTTGGTTATGCCTACGTCTGGATAACAGGGTCTGATGATGCTGCCTTAGTCCATCAACTATTATGTCATTCTCTATGTCTGAGAAGGGGGCATGTCATCGGCAGTACATAATTCTTGAAAGACAACAATAGGGGAACACATTACAGGACCAGCTACATGGACATCCACTATGTACAGATACAGCATGCCCATAATGGCTTGCACTATCCACTGCTCCTTCATGTCCCATACCCCACAGCGTGGCAACATACTACATGTTTGGATAACACTGAGATAGTAGCAATACTGATGTATGTCTCTGTGTGTCTCGACAGATTCTGTTTGTTCTTACACCCAGCAATGCAGTCTACTGTGGTGTGTCCCCTACGGGGATCCTCCCACTAATATGTCATACGGCTACTGCTAGAAAAATAGCAGTGTGCTATTACAACCACTATATGGGTACAGTCCAGCAACACCAGTGTGTCACAATGACAGAAAACAATGCAAACCTGCCTGTAGTTTATGTTCCTTGTAGGCATCATACCTCTCAAGTATACAGATGTTTGCAGACTGTCAAGATATTTGCCTAATATTTTTGGTCATTTTTTCCACAAAATTGTGGATTTCTGCAATATTGTTGGAAAATCATTGAGGGTTGATGTTAGAAAATAAAGACACACATCTGAGTTTCAGATGTCATACCCTGCAGAACACAGTCATGCTGCTGTAATACCTGTTATTCTATTAACTTTGTTAGTAAGAGCAATATTTAAAAAGTGTCCCTAATTTGGGGCATTTCTCCTGCCATTAATTATGGATTTGTCCAGATTTCTTGCTGTAAGAGGTTAAAAGGTATGTTAGGCATAGCTGTCAACCAAAGAGGGATAAATGTCAACAGAATCAGGGACTTAGCCAGAGTACAATAGGGACAATCAAGGACACTTTTAAAATGTTAGAACTATTTAGGTGAGACATTGACAGAATGAAAGGAGGTGAATTACTGTACATTGTTGATGTTGCAAGAGTGTACACGCTTACTTATGGTCACTATGTATTACATGTAATTCACTAGCTTTCCTACAAAAGCCATCCATTTTTCAGAGGGATTAAGAGGGACAGAGCTAATATTGAAAGAAAATCAGGGACACTTCAGAGGCATGCCCGCAGGTGTAGGACAGCAGAGTGTCAATGACATGCCAGTACCATAGGCCCCCATCTGCATCCTGTTATATGCAGAAATGAATTGCATACCTGGTGGAGTGCAGTACTCCTTTGTTGAATTTTGCTTCCAGTAATGCTTTGCAAAGACGTTCTCTGTATGAGGTAAGTCTCATACAGACTTCTTCCCCATAACCATCTGCTTGCCTTTTGAAAGTGCTGCTAATTAGCAGGTAATTGCCTCTGCACCAATTTGTGTCTCAGATATACTAACTACAGCCAAAGCAGCAAAATTGCACTATCATTAGCCAATGACATGCCACCACAGTGTTATATATAAAGCCTTCATGTAGACCTGGGACCCTTTCTTAGCT
This sequence comes from Protopterus annectens, assembly GCF_019279795.1. Classification (NCBI taxonomy): domain Eukaryota; kingdom Metazoa; phylum Chordata; order Ceratodontiformes; family Protopteridae; genus Protopterus; species Protopterus annectens. Next base: position 860,864,888 of record NC_056732.1, on the reverse strand, counting down.
GTTAAGATGGACATTACTGAGGTGTGGAGACAACAGCATTGCAGATGGTAGGTATCATAAATGTCAACTGTAGAGATTTATGCAGTATGTGCACAGTTTCACCTCATATGTGTGGTCAGTGTCCCATGACATTGTTGTCATCTGGCAAATCACTGGCAAATCATTGTGGGTTGAAGTTAGTAATGAAAGACACACATTTGAGTGTCAGACTTCATACCCATCAGAATATGCATGCTAATGCAATAGCTGTTATTCTCTCAACTTACTATTTTGAAAGAGCAAACTGTAAAGCATGTCCCTATCTCTGGGCCTTTGTCCTCTCACTGAGTATGGCTGCGTCCGGATTCCTTGTTCTAGGGGGTTGGAAGGTATGGTAAATCTGTAGCAGCTAACTTTGCATACAGCTGTGTGGGCTACAGGCTGCAGCTGCTGCTGCAGCTGATACACATGGGGGAGTGTGAACACTCTGGAGGACAACAAGCTGTACGTGTAACTGTGGCAGCTGTGGCAGCCCTGTTGATACAGCAGAGCCAGGGTAAGGGTATCCTTTACAGTCCAATTGAGGCCTGTGAGTAAGGAACATCCATTATACAACAGTGCCAATAACAGAGTAGTAGGTGACATATAGTTATGGTATACGGATATGTGCAGGGTATCCCTACCTGCAGGCCTTTGACTTGCAAAACTGGATAGCAGTTAATTAATTAGCAGTAACTTGTGTGGATAAAGAGAGTGAGTGTCTGTATTTAGTGTTCCTGATTGGTCTGGTTGCTATTCAAGGCATCTAAAAGGAAAAGGATACAAGCCTATGGACCCTTGCATCATCTGGGACAAAACTGTGGATCACTAAACAGGCTGTGGCCAGCTTCTCATCGGGATCGGTGTTAACATTTTGCTTCTGGTGAGAGAAGAAGCAAAGGAGAACTGTATCCCAACAGAGTAAATCTGTGGTGAGACCAGTAGTAGTACTAGCCAGGCAGTAGCCATTCATGCAACTCCCCTCTTTTCATCATTCTTGACAAGCTAATTCTTTGTTTTCAGTAAATACTGCTTGATTTGTGTCTAACTTCAGAATATCTGCTTAAATACTTCATCCTTAAATTTTCATGGTCTATGTATTAGTTTCCTCTCAAGTGTTTGGCAGTCCTCTGTATAGACTCAGACACCTTTAGTAACATTTTTCCTACAAAAGCACAACTGAAATTTCTCCAGTACCTAGTTCCACACAGGACAACTAGTTTGCAGTGACAGGCAATGTCCCCATAGTTGCAAACCGGATACTCCTGACATTGATTGATATTCTCACTCCAACTGTCTAATCTATAAAAAAGGGTCTGTTGCCATGGATATGAACTTTCCTTCTGTCTCCGTTACTGGCTTGGTGGATATGGGCATCCTGAGGCAATGTAGAAATTGCCTCATGTTTACTGACAACCAGTTAATTCTCAAACAAACTGATATGGTATGTGAGAGATGTATTTACACAATGTTACTGAAGGCAAAGCTCTCACACAAAAGTACTCCTAATGTCAATAAGTTGTCAGTAGTACATATGCTGTACCCATCACACATATCAAAGCAGACATATCGACCCACATATGCTGAGACACTTAATATTAAACTTCTTAAACTGCAAGGACTTTCTAGACAAAGTACACATAACAAATACCATCAGCAGCCCCGAATGCACTCTTTCAAAATAACACTGACATCAACACATATAGCTACATCTCATGAAGCCTCTACCTCTAAGCCCATAAGGCAAGCCACCAAACAATCCGACATTCTAGTCATTGGAGACTCCATCATGAGGCACACTGATGTCCCTTTCACCAGACTGAGTAAGGAGAAAATCATGGTCATTTGCTTATCAGGGGCTAGAGTCTACCACATTATGCAGGCACTCAGGTCATTGGACCACAGTTACCAATATGACTCAGTCATAGTCCATGTGGGAGTAAATGACCTGAGATGTACCTCCCTAGACTATATGAAGAGTAACATCATGGAGCTCTTGGAATATGTATCCCAGGCTGGTATGAGCCTAGCACAGAGCAGCATTTTACCTTCTACAAGGATGATGCCACAATATGAACAAAAGATGATTGACTTTAATAATTTGATTAGTTTCTGGTGTCATTCTAAGGGGGTGCAATATTTGTCAGCATGGAAGGAGATGGACAACAGACCACACTGCTTTGCTAGGGATGGTCTGCACCTCTCCCCTCTAGCCTTTCAGATATTAGCTAAAACATTGTCTTCACCTACAGTGCCTTTATTAGGCAATGGCAAACTGAAAGTACTTCTGAAATAGCAAATCAAAACCAAGAAAATCTAAAGGTATTACTGCTCAATGCTAGGTGTCAAAAACAAAAAACTCCACTCCCTAGAAGCTCTCTTTATCCTAAAGAATGCTGACATCTGTGTGGTCACTGAGACATGGTTTAAAACTGCAGAGAGCACACCAACAGTGCTAGGTTATAATGTCTTTTACACATTTAGGCCAGCTGCTTCACAGGCAGGGACTAAAGGTGGAGGTATCTCTATTTACATCAAAGATAAATATACTTCAAGGTTGGTCAAACATGACAATGCACTTGAGCTGCTCCATGTTCAAAGCACCATAGGCAAAATCCAATACCACTTCCATGCAAGTTATAGGTCCCCGTCAATGACCCTGGAAACCCATGCCATGTATTTAACTTATTAAAAACACTAATCATCCAACCCAATACCATATTTATGGGTAATTTTAATTACCCTACTATTAACTGAGAATCCTATACGACACCAAATGTACATGCACAAAGATTCCTGGATTTTGTAAACACAAACTACATGGACCAGATAGTCAATACACCAACCAGGGGTGCAACCATACTAGATCTGCACCTCACTAATATGTTAGAGTGCTGCACAACCCCTACTGCAATGCCTTCCCTGGTAAGATCAGACTGCAAAATGGTCTCCTCTGAAGTAAAAATAAAACCTGGACCCCAGCTAAACCTGGGGTATCCATGAACTATTCTAAGGCTAACCTCCTGCTATTAAGTGAGACCCTGGCAAAATATTAAGTCCCCATAAACCATGAAAATACTGCTGCCTATGCAGAACTGTTCACAAAAACCCTGTACAAGCATGTTAATAGCTGCAGAGAGGTAGCTGTACCCACCAGGAAGAAGTACAGAACTAGCTCAAAAAACAAGCCACCTGGGTGGAATCACAAAATCAATAGGCTGTATAACAGAAGGGGGAAAAGCATGGCAAAAATTAGGAGGTGCAGCACCCAGAAGGATGAAAGCACTCTCATTAAACAAAATAAACAACTCAGAGGACAAATAAAGTCTAACAAAGCCACATGTGAGGTAAGTTTGGCCTCTGAGGCCAAATACAGCCACAAAGCATGATTTAGCTATGTCCACAACCTCAAAGGCGATACTGAATTGTGTGCAGAACTCATTGTAAATGGAGCCACCTATACCAAGCAAGAAGACAAAGCAGACCTCCTGGCTGATAAATTCAGCAACAACTTTACCCCTATCTCCCCCTCAACCTTCCCTCAGGAAATATCATCAAATATAACTCCCCTACTATCACTAGGCAACACGTCCTTAATGCTCACTCTAAGTCCAAGAACACTGCATCACTGGGCCCAGACAATATCCCAGGATGCCTTTTAAATAGCATGAAACATGACCTATCAGGCCCTCTGGAATTACTATTTAATTGTAGCCTGCAAACAGATTTCATGCCTCATGAATGGAGAAATGCAACAGTCATCCATCTGCAAAAATGTGGGCCATCTACAGACCCTGGAAACTGCATACCCATAAGTCTCACTAGTTTTATATGTAAAACCATAGAAATAATTATCATGCAGATGATCAATAGAGATATAGTAAACCTACAGACACTGGACGCAACCCAGTTTGGTTTCATCAAGGGCAGATCATGCCTACTCAACCTGGTGGACTTCTTTGAGAAGGTCATCAAATGAATGGATGAGGGCAAAATTGTTCACACTGCCTACCTTAACCTGGCCAAGGCAGTAGACACAATACCCCATTCGGGCATTGCTGACAAATTCAAGCGGTTAGGTACAAACCTGTATGTCACCTGGTGGATAGCCAACTAGCTCACAGACAGGACCCAGGAAGTTAGAACTGGGTAGTCCACCTCTACAAAGTGGCTAGTCACAAGTGGAGTCCCTCAGTGATTAGTCCTTGCACCACTCCTTTTTGGCATTCACTTCTCTGAAGTCAAGGCCAATGTCAGTGGTCTCTGGTTGACTAAACTTCCAGATGATTGCAAATTAGGTGTTGCCATTGAATCTGACACTGCCACAAATATTTTCTAGGAGGAGCTGACACAGACAAACAACTGGCATCAGAGCCATGGACTAAAACTAAATGCCAAGAAATGCATAATAGTATCCTTTGGGAAATCATCCATCCCTGGTAACTATCATATTGACAACACATCCATTACAGCTGACTCCGTAGGCAGGGACTTAGGGACACACATAGATAGTAACCTAGCCTTTGACCATCATGTGTCTACAGTAGTGAGGAAATCATTCTATTTTGCACAACTTATAAACAAAGGTATGGCATCTAAGTCCAAGGAAATCATTGTTCCACTGTATTTGGCATTCATCAGACCTGTCATTGAGTGCAATGCCCTCTTTGGTATGTACCTAACCAGGCATATCCAACAACTGGAATGTCCACAGAGACTCCTCACTAAAAGAAAGCAGGGTGTAAGTAAAATATCATATGCAGATTCAAGGCCCTACCCCTGTATTCTGTCTCCTACAGGGTTTTGAGGGGAGATGTATGCCTGGCATATATGACATTGTCAGACCCCACTCTGATGGAACTCCTATATATCCACAAAACAGACAGTGCCAGAATTACCCATTCTAAAGACTTAAACCTTGCCTGTGATATAAATAGGTTCTGCTGGAGAGATAAGTATGTATCCCAGAGACTATTACATCTATGGAACAGGCTCCCCATCCATGTGAAACAGAGTTTCTCCCTAAACCAATTCAAGCGCAATGTGGACAATTGGATGGGAAACTGGAAATTCATCCCTGGTTTGACACCTATGTCTCTAATGGATACAGGTAACCTGTAAATGGTCCATCTTCCAAACCCCGGCTTACACTTATCAAGGATATCAGAGCTTGTCAGAGATTCGGGATGCTTGGCTACACTTAAAAAGGCCCTTGTGGTCATTAGGCTAGTAGACACCTGTGAACGTATGAACCTATTGCTTGACTCAGTCATTAATTGCTGTCTTCACAATAATTTAATTGAACTGCAACATAAGACTGGATTTGAACCCAGGACCATGTGTGGCAAAATGTACTGTATGCAAGGCATTTAACAGACAGAGCTAATGAGTCTCTGCTGCAGCAGGTGTATTTGCGAGCTATATGTGCAGACATACAGGCTGTGACATGCATTTTCTGCATCCATCAGTATGTGCATGGCTTTATATGGCTGTATTTCTGCACCAGGGTCCCAGTTGAACATGAACAATGTACTTTGTCATTGATGCCTTAGCAGGTGTCTTTCTACATGTTGCTTATAAAAGGGCAAATTTACCTGCTTTCACAGGCCTCACTTAAATCCATTAATATGTTTTTGTCTGTCTAGTGGTGCATTATTGCATCAGAGTCTAAGGTACACTCCCATTTTTCCCATTAGTGTTTATTCCAGTTAGTACAGTGCAGAGTGGCATGCAGCTCTGTTGCAACATGCTTAATGACTGTAAGTGGCAATCACTATGTTTTGATGAAAACACCTGTTTTAATCCAGATTTGTGTGGTGTGGTGGGTTAATGCAGTGTGCTGTAGGTGTGATGGGATCAGGTTTGAAACATTGCAGAAGTGTTTATTTTGTACGTGTCTGACAATGGTTTAAACACATTTAATCATTACAGCCATATTTAGCTGAGCTAAGCAAAGCTGCGCAGCGCACAGTGCAGCTTCAAACTAAATATTATAAAGAAAAGGAAAAGAGGGTTATAGGAAACTGGTGAAATGGGGCCAGGCAGGGGGAAAAACATAGTGAAAGGCAGGTAGGGATGTGCAAGAAAGGTGTAGCTGTAGCAAAGAATGATAGCCATCCATTTCTTGTACAGCAACAGCTGTGCACTTTGACAGAATTTGTAGATGAATTTGAACTCTAAAACCCCAGAGAGAGGAGTGAGGACAACATAACTGCATTGTCAACCCAACTGGACCACATTACAGGAGTCCAGTGGACACATGTGTGAAATGGAGAGCTATGTATGGAACTAAATTTTTTTTTGGGATAGGTGCCCATTTTTTTTTTTTTAAGGTGAGAGCAGAATGATGGAGAAGGGACATAGGTACGTATGGGGGATGTAAGTTGGCTAGGTGAGGATGCATTTGCAAACACACAGCACAGCAGGCATGGGCGATGTGTGACACATGAGAGGGGTGAACACCTTCGATAGGAAGGGTGTTGTGGAATCTGACTCCCATGTGCCTTCAGATGGCAGCAGAGTGACTCATGTCTCCACCAATGGAACTGTTTGCACTGGTCCTTCACTGCCCTGAGGGTGGCTGTGCTAGAGGCTGGAAACCAGGGCGATCCTTACTCCACCAGGTCAGCCAGCATGCCCTCAGTCCAGTGCAGGTATTGTTCATAGCTACAATGGACTATTCTGCACACCAAGACTGGTAGCTCATCACGGGTGACTACTCTTCCTCTGCTAATGCTCCCAGAGGGGGACTGGGTTCCATCCCTGGGGCAGAACTACCTGACACAGCAGATAGTGCATGGGCAAAAGACGGAGCACTACTGGTCTGGGTCCCAGACTGCTGGGACCTGGTGCTACTGCCTGTTGAGGCAAGGTAGGAGGATCAACCAGAACTGGCCTACTTTGATGTGCTATGGTAAATGAGGTAAAGCAATAAGTTATGGCTAGTAACAATCAAACTATTGTTAGCAGTAACAGAATGGAACATCATATTTATTAAACCAAATACATATTAATGTACATTATGTTCAACGCAATGTTATGTAACATAACAGTCAGTATGGTAATAACATGCCAGTGTGAAGTAAACCATAAAGCCAGCAAAACAGTTAAACAAAATATGTTAATATCTAATCATAATAAAATACAACAATAATCAACCACATTTTCCAAAATATAGTTAGTTTAACAAATTATATTAACATAAAATCATAATAATGCATTACAATAAAGAATACATTAAAATAAGGGGTGGGGAGAGAAAGAGAGAAACATTCCATTTGTGACATTGCAGATGATATTCCTGACAACACTGGTCATACATACTTCTACAGGTGTGTACTGACAGTTGTAATTACAGTGAATACAATTCTCCTATAACTGTTGTAGCACATACTTACCTCTCAAGCTGACAGCATGGGACAATAAGGGCAAAGCACTAACAAATGCAGGTACAGAACTACTCAGAATGGTTTCACATAATGTGGACTTATATAACTACCAGGGTATTCTGGACATGGATTTGGTAATACATTGCATTCCAGGTAATAATTTATCTGGTAAACATGTGACTGATATATTAGTCATTTCTAATTACATTACAAGAAATTGTGATACTTGAGAGGCATGTTTGTGTACAGTAATTAAACTAGACAGCCATCATGGCTTAGTTGGCAGGCATGGGAGTAGAGCCCACTAGCTGTGACTGCAGGGGAAATATGCAAATGATTTAATAATTGACTGCTGCAGCATAGTACAGACATGCAAGAGATACAGCCATACTGGGATTACACAGTTTTATTTCTGAATCAGCACTGCTGATGAACACATTTTTGCTATTGAGTGTAACATTCTGCGAGACCTAAACTCAATATCTGCACATAATATGGAGTAACTCACCCATAATATTTTTGTGTTTTCAGGGAAAGAGAAATTGTGAGCATTACAAGACTGATACAGAAAATGTAGTGCTACATAGTACTGAATTTGAACCCAGGACTGTGTCTGGCAAAATGTACAGCCTACAAGGAATTTAACAGACTGAGTCACTGCTGATGACAGGGTAACTGATACTTACCAGGAGACCACATGGAAACATACTATGAATTGTGCAATACAAGTTACAGGACTTTCCTTTAGTATTCTAGTACTGTTATAGTGTTATACTAGACTGAATGCCAATAGAACACAGTGTGTGGCACACAACCATACTGCATATATACAGCTATATTTCACTTTCAACAATACTGGTGAAAACAAATTATTGTTATCCGTTTGCAATATCTGTAAAGTCCACACACACAATATCTGGCTGTGGAGTAGGCTATCTCATCCATATACCTTTATTACTTGATGTCTGTGGAAGAAAGAGCATTATGTGACCGGTACTGGCCTAGAAAAAGCGTTGATCAGTACTATGAGTTAAGCAATACAGCTTGCAGCCATTAGATTTGCATTGTACAGCTATTACAGTGATATACTTGACTACAGCAACCTTACCGACTCAATGCATACAGCTCTCTGCAATGGTTATGGCAAGACAATTCTGATGTACACCATTTTCCTCGCTGTTATTGGTATTGTTTTTTATTTTTATTGAACTACAGTTTCTATTATTCATTTATTGCACTACAGCTCTAATACCACATTTATTGCACTACAGACTTTATTGTATATACTTTATTGCAGTTAATGCTTTAATCTTTCTTGCTTATTGCACTACAGTTGCCATAACACATCCATACTCACCACACTCTCAGAGCAACCTAGCCAGGCACCTGGCATGAGAATCGACATTGCGAGCCCTCTCTGCCGCTTTTGTGAGAGAAGCGCACCATTATGCATACCAGTTTTGCAGATACTCAGATTATATATTGGAAAAACAGAGGAAAAATTACTTACATATTTGTGTGGCATTCCCTGCTCTCACTTCTTCCACCCAGGTGTCCAAGCTTCCCCTCTTTCACCTTTTCAGGTCATCATGATGGTGACGAGACTGCTCACCTGTGCGGGGGATACCGGTAACACTGGTGAGTTCTCTGGCCAACCAGTCCCAGGCTTTCACCTTACACTCTGAACCCTGGAAAACACCTTGCAGCAGCCTATCTTCATGTTTTTTTTACAAGGAGCCCAACCATGACCCTGGACTCCTGAATGCCTCACCACTGTTCCCGAAAGTGCACACCTTCTCCAACACCACCAGCCATATCAAGAGATGATTGAATTCCAATGGATTCTGCAGAATTCCTCCCTAGTGCACTTAACATAGGCTGTTTTCCCCTGCCCTTATATGTCATTGAGAAACATTCAAAAAAGGACAGCATTACTTAGCTACTCGCAAACCAGCTTAGTGCAGCTAAGCAGTGTGATATCTCGCACAATCGTAGTTTTAGTGAAGCTGGGCACCATGTAAACATTGGCAGACGTTACCATGTTTATGCAGTGCTTAGCAGGTTTGAGCACAGTTGCACAGAGCACAGTGGTGCCATTTAAAATTGTGTCCATAATGTGTGCACCAAAAATACATTAAATACAGACAAGTTCTGACTTCCATGTATTTGAACCCTGGACCTACTGCACATACAACCCTAACTCTACCCATTTAACTATGTGGATATTAACAAATCTGGTATACCTTCACATATACCACTGAGCTACCTGTTAGCAGTGCTGAGCACAACACAGTGCTGCACAAACATGCTTAAATACACCAATAAATAAATAATTAATTACATCTGGTTTCTATTTTTAGATGTCTGGCAGGTGTCAGCTGTCTACATGTGAACACAGCTTGGCATTGCTTTGCTCTGCGCCATTCCACGCAAGCATACATTTTAAAAAAACGAAAATTAAAAGCAAGCACAGGATATTATAGAACATCATAGCAATTACACATTCAATATTTGACACAATGCATGACATTGCTACAGTGGCAGGGACCATTGCACGGAGTCTCAAACTCATCTGCAGCCATGGTTAACCACTACATCTCTCCCTACACTGATTCAATATCCATGTTCCTTGGGTCTCCCTCAGTAGTGCGCCATCATTAATATGCATGATGCACTGCCGAGGGAGGACCATGGCCATGTACATGGATACATTCCATGTAGGCTCTACACGGAGCCCACATAGATATTATTGAATCCTGGGGTAAGTTTGTTGTGAACTTTAATGAACTCCTACACAACACTTATTGTTTTATTATTTAATTTTCTTTTGTATTACATATAGACAAGGCTTACATATGATGAAATAAACTGAAAAACTAAATGTACTTGCTTTGCTCATGTTGATGAAGCTTTTCTCTTCAAAGTATCAGAAGGAAAAATGATAACCGCAATATGACTCATGAAAATCCTGTACTTTGATATGACTGACAGCATTTCATAATTCAAGCAACTTATAATGATTTTTCTGATATATACAACTTGCTAGTAAAATTCTTATGAACCCACACCAAACCATGGGTCATCTCAGCCATAATCCTATCAAATGACATGAATTAATAAGTTTGTTAAGTGGTTCTGTAATTTGAATTATTGACTTTAACCATCAAGCCTATACCCACAAGCATTATTCATGCAGTTTCCATCATTCAAAATTACACTTCACGACAGGTTTAATCAGTTAGAGGTGGCAGGAGCCTGTTCAAACGCTAAATAAAAGATGCTGTATGCACATACCAAGCAGATTCTGTGATGAAGACAGTATGAAGAATTAAGGATTGGTACTTTTATAATCAGGGAAGCAGTGTTTTACCTGCAGCATTGTTATCATTTTCCTTTCTGCTGCATGTATTGTTTGTTATTTTACAATCTTCTTAACAAACAAGATGTGCTGATTCCTGGCTTTGACCTAGCCAGATCATTTTGAGGTTGGCTGTCTTTAGTGATAAAAAGCTAGTGCCTGATGAAATGCTTAGTTTAACACTCTCATCTGCATTGCTGTCTTTTGAATTGACCAGATGGAAGTGGTTTTCTATCATTTGTCTTCATGCTTAGTTCCCTTTGTGATGGGCTGGTGCATTAAAGCTATTCATTAATCTAATGAGCTTTAAGAATATGACAAAAGACTCCCACCATGCTTATAACAGCCCACGTATAACACATTTATTCTTGTTTCTAAAAGGAATGAGAAATATGAGGGTGAAAAAGACACAGCCCCAAAGTGAATGATTGATAATCCACAGAATGTACCCTAAAGGTTATGATTAAAAATAATGAAAAGGCATTTAATATGAGCACGTCGTTTTTAACTCTATATTGATTTTATGACTTCATTAGAATGCTTTTGTTTTCATTCTTCTGTATTCTGGTAGCTGGGGAACCCAGCTTCCTTGACAATAAATAATAAACTGTTTTAATAACCTTACTCTGAGTGTAATTACTGCACTGCTGCATGAAATCTTCTTTATTAACAGGACTCATGGGTCAGAAAACCAAAAAGCTTAAGCAGGTTATACAGAGATGTTGCATAAAATAGTTTATATTCTTTTCTTAAGAAGTGCAGTAAAGTAATAAACGCAAAGTAAAAGATCATTGAGTAATGGAACATTATACTGCTGTGAACACATAGAAATAGCTTTGCCATTTCAAGCCATGCATCTTAATGAAACAGAAAAGGTACTGGAATGTAACAGTAAAATCACTTTAGTCTTTATGACCTTTAGCTGGCCAGGACATTTGATCTTCTAAGAATGGGAAGATGTTCTTAGGATAAAATGATTGCTGGGCTCAAGTCTCTGTAACACTCAAGACAATAACATTACAAGTGTGTCTTTGTAACTCATTTACTCATGTTCTAGCTAGCAATTAAAGTAATACATATTTCCTTGACAAATATGTGATCCATTATTTAGTGGTTAATGGAAGTCACAGTGATATATTATTCCCTTTTAAATAAAAAGGGCTATAGAGTCACAACTTTTAGAACTGAGCATAGTCACTTATGGTGTAAATGTGGTACTCAAAAATAAGACATTATAGCAAGATTTTTTGTATATGACAGATATCTATAATTGCAGGTAAATATATGAGTGCAACCTGTGGTATTGATAATGACATTCTCACTAGAGACACTAGTAAATCATGTATTGTTAAAACTTTTAATGTCTGATACTAGTTACAGTCATTCAAAACAGGGCAGAATGCAGTTGTAGAAACAGTAGCACTAAAGCTCTTAGAAGTAACAAATTCAGGTTGTACCACTTAGTTTGATACTTGCAGAAGCTGTAAAATGTTAATAAATCATACATGCCTCTGACCACTTACAAAGGATTACTGGAGTCTCCTCTTCACTAGTCTGTAGATAACAGGACACTCCTCTCTAGATTATGGAGGTACTTTAATTTTTAAAGGGAATAATATATAGCTGTGACTTAACTCCATTTCACTGCACTTGCTAATGATGATATTCAAAGATTACATATTCTAGAATGGCTTGTGATGCTAAAAGAGTCTTGATATACTAATACGCAGTTATCAGCAATAAGTTGATGCTTAGAAGTAATTTACCCTCCATACTCCTTCCTATAATTTGACTTAATATCACTAGTCAATGATTTAAAGCCTGGAATTGATATGCAAGGAGAGAGATGTGTCACTGTCAGTCCCAGGTAATGCCCCTATAAAGAAGTGAAGACTCTAGTTATCACAACCAACATCAAGACAATTCACTTCCACTCACTACTCTAACCTTACAACTGATACCATCCTGGTAATATAACTTTTGCTGCCATAAATATAAGAAGCATAAGAAATAAAACTACTGAACTACATACCTGGATTATTCAACACAAGCCTGCTATTCACTCTGTAACTGAAACCTAGATAATACCTGGCATGAATGACTCTAAACTTACACCTCATGGCTATAATATCACTCATAGTGACCATATAAAGAGGAAAGGTGGTGGCATTGTTTTAATATTTCCCAACACCTGCCACATTACCCCCTACAACTAACCATTGCCAACATCCAGTTCAGCAGAGCTTCTTATTACTTTCTTGAAAATAAAAAATATATATAAACAAGTATGTATTACTGTCATTATCATCTCTCTGGTAAAAATCCAGCTATACTGGAAGATACTCTACACTAAATATCCATAGGATTTCCACACAAAAACATACTACTAAGTCATGTCAGTATCAGATAGTTGGACATAATATCTAATTCCAATACATCCCTCCTAAAGCTGTAAGGTTTCACACAATTATACAATGACCTCCCATTAATATTCAAAAATGTGCATGCTGATTGGTCAGCGTGCATGTTGTAAATCAGAGTTATAGTAATGGAAAAAGGTCCGGTCGCCCAGACTTTTTCCATTACTATAACTTTTTTTTTACAGCAACGGAGAACACAAGATCTCTGTTGCTTCACACTGTCTCACTATGTTAAACGAGTTTAACATAGTGAGACAGCTTTAAAAAAAGCAACGGAGATTCTCCGTTGCTTTTTTTAAAGCTGTCTCGCTATGTTAAACTCCTTTAACATAGCGAGACAGTTTGTAAAAAGCAATGGAGATCTTGCTTTCTCTGTTGCCTTTTTCAAAACTGTCTTGCTATGTTAAACCCATTTAACATAGCAAAACAGTTTGTAAAAAGCAATGGAGATCTTGCTTTCTCCGTTGCTTTTGCCCACAGCTCTGATGTACTGCGTAGGCATACGCATGCACAGTGTATCAGAACTGCCGCAGAATACCAGACAGCGGTGGAAGGGCAGCAAGGAGGCATTATACAATGCCATTATTTAAGAAAAGTAATTTTTTTTTTAAATAATGTCATTGTATAATAGCAATAACCCACTTCTGGGTGTGGGTAATGCTGGATTTACCCACGGTTGGCTTTGTTTGGTCACTCGGGCTTCGCCTTCGTGACCAAACCACACCAACCGTGGGTAAATCCAGCATTACCCACACCCAGGCGTGGGTTATTGCTATACTAATTAATAGACCCACACATTATAGCAAAATTAAGCTCCTTAATAGACTGAATCCTAGTAACAGACCCTAGTACATTTTTTCACCACAGGTACAATGTCAATGCCACCTCAGATCCACTGAAAATAGACCAATAGCTTATGGGACTAACATGGTCAACAAAGTATAAATAAAAACAAATAACTGAATAAAACTAAAAATAACATTCCCCTGGATTTAGTTAGCTGTGGCACTTGTATGTTTCTGTGTACCACAGAGCTCATTTTCGGGTATTCCCTAGTTAATCAAGCTTAAAAATAAAATAAACTGCAGTACAAGTTATACTGCTATATATTTATTTTGGTTGCAGTGGTGTACACATTTTTCTTGATGAAGACAGTTTTACAAACTATACAATCCTATTTAGAAATCCAACCACAGTCTTTCAGTTAATATTTGTTTATTTATTTATTTATGTCTGCATCTATTTATATATTTATGTCTGTATGCATTTATTTATTTAATTTTCTACATTTGAATCACTGGGTTAGCCGTACAAGGCAGAGTACATTTTCAGAGAAGACCCAGGTATAGAAAAAACAACTACGTGAATACAGAGAGGAATAGGTTAGAGCAAGGCTTAGGAAACATGCAGATACAGCATTACAATGGTAATTCAACAATGGAAGGCACAGCAAAGATTTGAACGTTTCAGTAATGGGTAGTAGAAGCTGTAGCACGAATAATTAATTATGTAGTATTGTTGAAGAGAAGAGGAAGAGATTTTAGTTAACAAGGGACAGGTAGAAATCTGTAACCATGAAAATGTTTAAGTACGCAAGAGATTTAGTCATTTAAGCATGCTGCCATTTTTTATTCAGAACTATCAAACAAGGAAACATCTTTTCATTTACCCTAAAGTAAGACAATCTTCAGATATTTGAATGGAATCCATAGCTTAATAAACACCACTTTGGAGGGTGGATGCCTGTAGTTAGTTTACATCAATCACAGGCATTCAGAGTTACATGACACATAAGTAAAATGTTTTATTTCAAATATACAAACAGTACAGAACCTACATAAGGAATTCAAAACAAAACATTCAATCATGTATATATATATATATATATATATATATATATATATATATATATATATATATATAATGTTCAGGAAAAACGTATATAGCATCCAACTTGAAACTATCTGCTTCTGGCTAACATATATGTTCCACCTTTATTTTTAATGGCTTTTAAATCCAAGATGGAATTTTAGCAGACCTTACTGGCAGATGTCAACAGTTGAGTTCTTCCTCCAATGGCATGCTTCAGCATTAAAAGCGGTTTTGTTCACAAACAAGTATAAAGACCTTACACATAAAATTACTTATGTTGAGGCACTTACAGGTAACCTTCATAAGACACTAAGATTTCTCACACAGCACAAACAAAAACAAAAGGTCCTCAGCCATCACATGAACACCACTCACACATACTAAAACTGTATCCAGTGCCCCTGCTGCTGAGCCATTAAGGCAAACCAGTGCACAGCCAAATTTCATGGTCATTGGTGATTGTATAGTGAAGCACACCAGATGTCCCCCTCACCAGACAGAGTAAGGTGATAGTCACTGTTAGCTGCCTTTCCAGGGCTCAAACCCATTAACTCACAAAGGCACTCAGGTAATTGAACAACAGGTACCAGTTTGACTCTGTTATGCTCTATGTTGGTCCATGGCATAAAACACCAGCTATACAGGTAAATATGCTGTCAAGCAATACTAGAACTTCATTTATTAAATAAAAAAAAAATGAGCTTTTGTCTATTTAATACAGAACTTTATCAAATAAAGTGAATCACCACATCCTGCGGTAGTGGTGCTGAGGTAGCGTTGTCTCCTCACAGCAAGACGTTGTCGTGTCCGATTCTCAGCTAGAGCATCTTCTGTGTGGAGGCATGTGTGAATGGGCGTGCCTTCGTTGAAGTTTGTGCGTCAGGGCTGGTAGCTCGGCACGTAAAAATCCACTACCAAACATTAGCAGACCGGAGTTCCGCTGTGGCGACCCCTAACCGGGATAAGCCGAAAGACACACACACACACACCGCATACCTTCATTATACAATCCCACCAGTCAAAGCTAACAATTAATCAACTTATCAAAATCATAAACTAATACCTCCTACCATCATAAAAAAATTATTCCCAATATGAATTTAAAAGAATAGCACATAAAAATTACTTTCTCGTCAATTACAGAATACTTGGTGGCATTTATTTATTTATTTATTTATTTATTTATTTATTTATTTTCAGTTTGATTACCGGGGAAGTCCACTGGGCCAAGAAGTGCCCATTTTCAGTGGAGGCCCGGGGAGAAAAGCTCCATGAACAGTATAATACAATATAGGTTACAAAATGCAAATAAAGGTTGCAAAGTGAAATACCATACAGTATAGGTTGCAAAATAGAAAATAAAGGTTACAAAGTGAAATACAAGAGTAGGATTCATACATTCGAGAGTTGCAGAGTGTAATATACATTATGAGACAGTTTAACAACTTGATGACAGAGTGTTTTTTTTTTTTTTTCAATTCAATTTGATATCCCATAATAATTCTCTTTTTTCCAAATAAGATACCCAATCACCTCCCCTTAATATTTTGTGGGACTTTTTCTAGTGCAGAAAAAGTTTTTAAACTCTTTATGTTCTATGTTGTGTTTATAAAAAGCATTCCTCATGTCCTTCTTCTTTAGGGAATACATATGCTTATAAATTCACTGCCTCAATGCCCTCTCCATCTTACCAACACATAATGTACCACATGCCATACATTGTGCTAAATGGATCACACTAGCAATATTATAACTAAAATGACCATTCCCCCTCAAAACCCTGGGATAAGATGCTGTGTGATGAAAATACACCACAATATACAAAAAAAGAAAAATAAGTAAAACATTACAAACTACAAGAAAGCAATAAAAGGAAAAGCAAACTAACCTTCAGAGCTCTCCATCTTCTATCTCCCAAATGATGAATACTAGGCCTCATCATGTGGAACAAATGGGAAAAATGTGGAACACATACTTATGGCTTACTAACAACTTCAACTAGGAATGTCATAGGATGGTTAAAACATGCTAGTTTTACTTATAAAAAGCTCTTTTAATAAATTAATATGATTCATTTCTATTTACCATGGATTTCAGTTAAAAGTGAATGTGTGACAGACCCTTTTAATGTGGAACTTTGAGGAACATGAACTTTTAAGACCCCAAGTGAGGTACATTCCTTGTAATGAGGTGCACTTAAGAGCTATCCTAACCTTTCCCTCACAGCAGTTTATGGCAAGATCTGAATGAGCTTTTCCAGTTAAAAAAAAAAGTAAGAACATGTGAATTGTTAAAGGACAACTTGCAGACACAAAATGTTGGTCTTTCTTAATGACCTAATGCAAATCTCCACAATGGTCATTTGACATTTTCCAGCTATTTCCATTGTCATTTTATGTATTTTGTCATACTTAGTTGGTAAAATCGATATCTTGCTCTGTTCACTAAATATAGGGACACAACGTTTTACCTATTAACCTCATGTAATCAATGAATACCGTATTATTAGAACATTATCCTCTAATGATGTGGAACACTTTTGATATTTTGATACCCTATAGCCATTGGTTACCTGACATCATTTCTTCTCTAATTGAGTCTTGCAAGCAATGGATTCATGTCAGGTAAAAAAAACAACCCTTCTTCAGAAACCAAGTGGCCTCATTTACCTGGGTAAAAACAAAGCTTCATTTGGTAACATTATCTTTAGATGATAGGGATACAGTGTGGGTGTTTTAATTTTCTGTGCTTGCAGAGACTGTCCCAGTGGCAACTATACTTTTTGGTTTTGCAAGAAATGTGTAGAATAATCATTATCAAAACAAATCAACCCTCCCAGAGATATCACAAATGATTTTGCCATGGAATTTGAAGCACCCTTTCTGTTTGCAGATAAAAAAAAAGAAATAGGTGTAACAGGCTGATGAATAACAGAATCAATGAATGATGGGCTCTTTCTAGTCTTAGGTTTACTACAGAATCTAAAGTTAACGTTGTTGGGATGTATAACTTGTGTGTGTGTTTAACATAGCTTTCTGCTTGTCATATTCTTGTACCCCATGGCTGCTTACATTTCAGCAGTTTTGATATTCTTCCACCTGGCATTGAGCTTCTGTGTAAACTCAAAAAAAAGTTTACTTATATCACCATTTCCAAAATCCTGGATTCAAAACTTGCAGAGGTTATCTGTAAATATGCCCCTTGGTCTGAAAGTTCTGAAATTGCCTTCTAAATCTGTTGCCCCTGGCCTTGTAAATTGCCTTCTAAATCTGTTGACCCTGGCCTTTTAAAGTAACTTGAAAGCTATCTGTAGAGAAGGAATATGTGTTATTAGACTTAACAAGTTGAATTATGTCTGCATTTGTTGCAAGACTGGCTTCTGCAGTTCTGCCAGCATTTCACTTGCTGTCTCTCTAAATGACCATAATGAATCCTCTTTTATCATCTGTGAAACATGCTTTCCATAACTTTGAAACATTATTGTTTGCTTCTCTAGTGGCTTCCTTTGAGGAATGAGTCGTAATTTCTATCAACATGTGAAAAATGAAGCAAACAGTTGAAATGATATAAAAAAATATATTTTTTTATTTTATAGACTGTCATGAGCATTAAGGAACACAGGCTCACTTACTGAAAGCACACCCAAAAATTCTATTAATATTTTTATATAAAATAGCAACGCTAGACATTACTTGAGCATTTATAAATATTGTATTTAGGAAGAGTAGGAGTATTTGCTTAAATGACTGCTTCTTCAGTATGTAGAACTTTTTTGTTTATGTGTTTATGTTTAGACAAAATTTTGATTTCTATGCACATGCAAACACACAGATACAGAAATGCACACAAACACATACCCCCACCCAGCCACTCCATTACAGAAACGTACCTGCACACATGCATACCCTCACACCCTCACGCATATGTGTGTGTCTGTGCATATATATATATATATATATATATATATATATATATATATATATATATATATACAGACACAAACACACAGACATAAAGTACAAGCACAAAAAAAATACTAAGCTCCCCAAAGCTCATTACTTTCACTTGAGTCAACAACCTAGAATTGAATTCTAAGATAAGATTAACAATAAATAATCATCATCAGCCACCTTTTTTCAATTTTCTACACGGGGTCTGGGCATCATGTTAACTGTTGCCATCTCTCTCGATTCAATGTGAAACTCCTTTCTTCTTCATCACTCATGCCTGACTGTCACAGATCTTCTTTCACACAATCCATCCACCTCTTTGCTGAATGTCCTTGTTTCCTCTTACCTTCTTCCTGCCTGTCCCAAATCTTCTTCACCAGATTGTCTTCTGCTTTTCTGCACATGTCCAAGCTACTGTAATCTGTTCTCTTTGATCTTTTCTGCAACTGGAGCTACTTTGGCTTCTGCTCCTATGTCCTCATTTCTTTATCTGTCCCACAGTGTGCATCCTACCACTCTTCTCAGGTACTTCATTTCCATCACCTCTAGATTCATCATCTGCTCTCCTTTACTGCCCAGGTTTCTGTACTACACAGTAGTACTGGTCACACCACTGTCTTTTACACCTTATGTTTTAGCTTCTTTGGCATTCTTCTATCATATACTACACCTGAGACTCTATACCAGTTGGCTGCAGCCACTCTGATTCGAGCTTTGACCTCTTCATTCAGACTTCCCTTCTCCTCAACCACCCCTCCCAGATACTTGAAGCTATTTACCTGTTCCACTATTTCAATTCTCAGCTACTTCTGATTTCTCCAATTTGCTGCCATTATCTGTGTTTTGTTTTATCCCATGTGCCTTCAGTTTTTCATTCCATTCTCCTGTCCTTAGCTGAGGTTTTTTTCTCAGAGTCTACCTTTAATGCCACATCATCTGCATACAGCAACTTCGTTAATCTGTCCCCTTCAATCTGTTTGCTAATGTTGTCCATTACCAGTATGACAAGCAGTACTTGAGTCACTGGGTCCTTGTACATAGCCTACGCTAATTCTATCAATGTATCTGGGACTTTGAACCACTGGGACTTCAAACCATTGCAGTACTGCCCAGATCAGCTTTCATGAGATCTTGTCATAAGCTTTCTCCAAGTCTAGGAATGCCCATTTGGACTCTTTACTCATCTTTTGCATCTTCCCAACTGTCTGACTCACTGCAAATATCAGGTCAGTTGTGCTGCATCCTGATCTGAATCTGAACTGCTCATATCCCATCTTACATTATACATTTATCAATCACCTTCTCCAGTACTTTCATCCAGTGTGATAGGAGTTGGATGCCTGTGTACTGTCCACAGTTGTGGATGCCCACTTTGTTCTTGTACACTGGCATGAGTATGCTTATTCTCCAGTCATCTGGGATATGTCTTTTCTGTTCTTACTGCCATGAGTACCCCAAGGAGCCATTTCTCCCCATCTCACCCAGAATCTTTATCATTTCTGCTGTGACCTCATCTGAGCCTGCTGCTTTCCCTGACTTCATTTTCCTTAGTGCTATTCTTACTTCTTCTATGGTGGGCTGCTTTTTTTCTCACATTGTAGGCTGTTTCTGGGGAAGTACAGCTTTTGTGGGGTTTTCTTCATTCAGCTGCTGGAATTAATACTTCCATCTGCCTTTGATGTCCTGTGGACTGGTGAGCAGGTTGTTGGCATCCCTTATGAAGGGTGTCTGACTATCTTCTTTACCTTTCTGTCTTTGCTTTGCAACCTGATATAGTTTATTTGTGCCATCTACTGAATCATTTTCCAGAAGCTGGTAGAGTGCTTCTGATGTCTTAATCATTGCTAATGCAACTTCATTCTTAGCTTCTTTGCTACCTAACCAGTATTCCTTCCTAGCCTTTTCAGTCTTTTCTATCTCCCACTTTTTCCTGCTTCTTCTAAATTCCACCACTAGCTTTCCTTGTGTACCTTATTTCCATAACTGGCTAGGCCACATCTCTTCTCTGTAGTCCTCACACATGCTGTTTTGAGGCACTGCCATTCTTATTCAACTCCACTTATTTCCTACTTTGCTTGGGGTGCTAGAGCCCTGAGTAATTCCTTGAACTGCCATACTTTCACTTCAGTCAACTTCTGGGTCTTCAGCCTGTTCTCTGTTGACCTTAGAGCCCTGCCTGCAGCTGATTGTGGTTGTGGCAAGCAGTGGTTTATGAGTAGGCCAAAATCATTGATTCTACCTCAGTACCTTTCCTTACTAGGAGGAAGTCTATCTGAGTTGCATGGGTTCGCAAATCTCAAGCCATTTACCAGACAGAAGTCTATCAGTCCTGTCTGTCCAAATCTGTGCATTCAAGTCACCCATTATCAACATCAAGTTGTCTTACCTGATATCCCTCTTTGCCTTCTGAAGCCTTTCTCTCACCACAATTCCACCTCCTGAGTAGTAGCCCTTCCATCTTGTCTGTTGGATATAGCTCCTCTGTATCATTTTGTTTACTTCCAAGCTGCATCCTGTATCATGTCATCCACTTCTAGGCTGTGTTCTTATGGTGGGAACACACTGGCCAAAAGAGACACATACATCCCTGAGATAGGTCAGAGTAGGCCAGGTCCTCAACCCACTTATCACCAGTAACTACCTATGCTCATTTTACACCACTGAGTGCCTAGCCTTGCCACAACCTGCAGTCTGTGACCTGTGTTCTCCTATTGTGAGGATACCGATCCCCACAGTTGATGCCCATAGAGGTTGGTCTGTACAACTCTTCCCCCTATAGGTCACCATGTAGAGTCTGTGCTACTGCCCACAGCTACATTAATTGGTGAGTTTGAGATGGAAACACTCAGCGTGCTTTTTGTAGAGGTGGGAGGAATCTCAGAGAGAGCATACAAACTCCAAACAAGCATTGCTTGGAGGTCAGGATTGAACCTTGTACCTTATGCATAGGAGGCAAAGACCTTAACCATTATGCCAAGTGGACTCCAATAAATGAAAAAAAAAAGAATTAATTAATTAATTAATTGTTTGAAAAAAAGACAAATTAATAAGTGAAATAAAATATGGACTGTCTGAGGCTAATCAGGAAATGGCATTATCAGCAAATTGGACCAATTAACTAATTTAAATTAAAAACAAGCTACATAAAGCATAAACTATAAATGTGACAACTTCTAATGCAACCCTTACACACTACAAAAACAATACTGACAACTTAAGTAACATCATCAAAAAGAAAGTTAAGAATCACCTCACATTTAGAATAGAAAACCAGTCATTGGAAAAGCATATCATATAAACATATAAGAAGTAAATGAAACCATTTTCAGTACACAACTTATGCAATAAGCACATAAGATAATTTGAAGTGAATGCCACGTCACAGGGAAATGAAAAAAAAAACAGTTTTTAAAAATATAATAAAAATTGATAGATGGAATATTTATTTATTTAACATTTGTTTACTGTAAAAGTCTGACTAGGGCAGACCCTATTTTCAGCAGATGCCCAGGGAGAAATGCTTCAGAAGCATGTATATGGAATGTGGGAGGAAACCCAAGTGAATGCAGGGACGACATGCAGACTCCTTACAGAAGGCACCTCCAGCTGAGATTCAAACAAAAGAGAACCTCTTGCTGTGAGGTGACAACGTTAACTGCTGAACCCCTACACCACCCATATATATATATATATATGGGATTCCGGTTTATATTATACTTGAAAATGTACTTACGATAGTGACTTTTGGCTTCACCACACATCTTTAGACTTGTTTACTAATTTAACATCAAAATATATTTTGTGCTTGATAAGCCAGATCTCCATTTGGCAAGATGTGTATATTTGTCTGTCATTATATCTATCTGTAGACAAAGTGAGAAAATTCACATGCTTGTTCACACACACACACACACACACACACACACACACACACACACACACACACACACACACACACACATAAATGCTGTATAAATATCAACTATAAACTGTAAATACACACCCTGGGATTCATTAACAATCGTGTAGGCTTTGTGTAAACCCAACATAATGTAAGCACATTGGCGAGTTGAGCAGCAGAACTCATTGACTATGCATACTGCTTACATATTTAGAAGCACCTTTTGTAGGCAAGCAGCAGTGTCCAGAGGCCAAGAAACAGTGCAGGTAAGCATTAACACAGTATGTAAACAAAATGTCTTCCCCGAAAACAAACCTATTATGTGAGCATGCATGGACTGCTTATATGAAGTAAGGCCTAGTATATTACAGGAATTAAGATGCAGAGGATGTTAAATGGGGAGAATGTACACAAAATACAATGTTACTAGTACAGATATAAGTATGAGGGGAGGCTCAACAGAGAAAATGTACTCTGATTATGCAGTCAAATGTGATTATGTTGCAAAGAAACATTTTAAACATAAATATTTAATAACAATTAATCCTCTTCACAAATCTTGACCCATGCACATAAACAAAAATACTAATAAAGGATTTGAGAGGAAAACAAAGCAACATTGTAAAAAGGGTAGTAAACGTGATGTTCATGTTGGTAACATGTTGAGTTTAGATAACAGTTATCAAGGGCAGTGGATACATTAGTGGCTATTCACACAGACTTCTGTTATTGAATGCCACATTTATATACAGAGAGTGTGTGTGTGTGTGTGTGTGTGTGTGTGTGTGTGTGTGT
The DNA here is from genome assembly GCF_019279795.1 of Protopterus annectens. Taxonomy (NCBI): domain Eukaryota; kingdom Metazoa; phylum Chordata; order Ceratodontiformes; family Protopteridae; genus Protopterus; species Protopterus annectens. The sequence goes on along the minus strand of NC_056732.1, from coordinate 860,841,186 downwards.
GTGTGTGTGTGTGTGTGTGTGTGTGTGTGTGTGTGTGTGTGATAACTGACACTACTGCTATATTCTCTACTTCATTGTGTATAAACAATTAGAAATGAGCCCTACAGTTGCTGTGTCATGCACCTGAGAAAGAGGCATGTTTTACCATTTTTTTGTCCTTTGGCGGGCATAGAAAGAGGGTATATTAACTTGAAACATGCATAAGACAAGCATGTATTTTATATTGATGTACATCCTAAAAATAGTGTGATAAAATTAAAATACACAAGTGACAAATGACAGCAAAGATCAAATGAAATTTCAGAAGTTAAATGTCTCCATTGGTAAATTGAGCATGTCTAATTCATGATTGTACTGGGCATGCTCATAAGAAATTATAGCGAACACTGCCATAACAGCATGTAAACAACACAAACACACACAAGAAAATGTCATAACACAGCCCAATTACACTGTATGATAATCTGGCATAATGTCATATAGGAAGAAATGTTATGTAAGTTCTCATGTCCAATAAAGCTCTACAGTGTGAAGAAAAGAATTGCAATAAGAAATATGGCTTTGGTTGAAGACATGCAATACAAAGCATTATTTAGTATTTAAGTAAACAATCAATGACATACTCAGGATTTGCATCTTGCCAGACTCAAACACAAGCCAGCACAGGTATTATAAAGCTGTGCCATAGAAAGAGGCATACTGTGTGTATCATGATGAACACACTTGAAGGACTTACAGCACTTTCCTGTTGAATGGGTATGGATCCTATACCTTGGACTGAAATGCCTTAAATATGTGCCCCTCTGACTGTGCTATAAATGTTTTATTTCCCTAAGCCAATCCTGTCTGGCACAGTTAATGGCAGACAGATGTTACCAGATTCAAACTCCTCCCTCTTATACTACATGCACTACCAATCTGTGTATTAGCTGTGTCTACCACATGACATAGCAATGGATCTTGTCACAAATGAAATTAATATGTGAAGTGAAATGGGACATTTGATGATAATTTCTATTATATTATTTTGTCAGAATGATGGCAAAGAGGAAACTATTTTAATGTACACACAATGGTGAGCAATATAATATCAATGTTTCTTGGCCAAGGAAGTTGTTCCTGTTGTTTTGTATACACCCTGCCCCAGAATTGAACCACATTTTATCTGTGTAGATATGCACAGATACAAGTCCTTAGTGACTGCATATGCCATCAGAGCACTCACACTATTTCACTGCCAGGAAATTACAAAATGAGTTTGCATTTTTTTTTCTCAAAAGTAAAAGTCGATAATAATAACAACTTGGTGTAGTGTTGTTTGTGTAACATCACTACACTCATATATTGTTCCCTTTTTGCTGGAATTAAACATTAAGCTATGTGACTCCACCAACTAAAGACATGTGCATGAATCGCATGCACAACAGTGAAAGTCTTAACACAAGTATTAGATCCACTTATATAACATAAATACATCATATGACTGTGTTGCAAGAAATCTGTATGTGATAAAAGGGATGAAGGAGGATTGCCCCACTTATTTGTGCACATCATAACAGTTGTGGATGTTTTTCATGCATAACAGCATCAGGACATGCAATGCTTACAGTCACTAAATGAGAGTTTTGAACATCAGACTAGGTGATAACAGAATCTACATGATATTTTCTACATGATCTTGTGAAGACTGAATGTGCCACAGCTTTTGCTGTGGTATAATTAAATAATACAATGTTCTATATGCTGCTGCCTTAGTAAGGCATGAGTTCAAATCCCTGATTATCAATACATTGAGCCCGATTGCCATTCTTCCATTACAATGTTGATTTCATTACACATTATTTGTTTTGGTATACCTAGAAGAAGGCAACATTGTATGAAAAATAGACATAGAGCAGCAGTATTTTAAAGAAATTACAGGCACAAATATTCCATGCACAAATAACATGATGTCTCAGGTTCAAATACCTAGCTATATCACAAACACTACAGCAAAAGCCTTACTATTTGTCCTAGGAAAGTCAGATTTCATCCAGTGGCATCATCATTATCTAATAAAGCATTTCTGTGTAAAACAATGAGCAGATATTCTTGTAATAGGAATCCCCAGCTATACATTCATATGGCAGATGCATACTAAAATCTTTGACAGTGTACATTTGAATGGATGACATCACCATTGCTTAATATGGTGATGTTCTTCTAAAAAGGAAAGACAATGGTTAGAGAGTGTAGCAGTAATATGCAGCTACCCATCTTATATACATTAGAAGCCTCGTCTACACAGCATGACATCTAAACACAGTCACATTAGTCAATCATTGCTGGATTCAAACCACCTGCCTATTTAGTTATGCAGTCAACAGAGCACAGTTATCAAAAGCCAGTGCCACAGGGTAAGTCTTATTATAGCTGCCATTTGTAGTGAGAAACTGCACTTATGAAAGGATGACCTCATCAGTGTGCTGCAGTGATGATGTTAGTGGTAAAAGTGGGATAACTGTGTCTTCTCTAAGGCTGAGTTCTTCCTCTGATTGACGATGGATGCAGCACATCTGTTTGGAAAGCTGTACATACCTGACATTGAAACATGCACACAAGTTCACAACTTTTAGATTTGAACCCCCTGCCTATTTAGTTGCACAGTCTTTAGAACACAGCATTAACTGCAAGTGCCACAGGAAAGATCTCACTTTTGTAGTGAGTGACTGCACTTATGAAAAGATGATCTCATCAATGTGATGTAGAGAAGATGTTTGTGTTATAAGTGGGATAAAATATCACTAGAACTCTGTCCAAAGTTAATGTTTGCACCTGAGAAGCAGTGGATACAGCAAATATGTTGTGGTTTTACTTACCTGCCACTAGCACCACAGATTTACAAGTTCATTGTCGTCATATTCAAACCACATACCTAAACTTATTACACCATCAACAGTACACAATATATATCACTAGCACCACAGGAGAGGTCTGATTTTTAAGGTCAGAGAGTGTACTTTTAACAGAATGACCTCAGCAGTGGGCTGCAGAGAAGATGTTTGTGTTAAAAGTGGGATAAAGTGGAGAGGGAGCTTTGTACAAATTTAACGTTTTCTCCTGAGTGGAAGTGGACAAAGCATATCTGTTGTTGAGGATTTACTTACCTGACACAAGCATGCCACTGTCAGATTTGAATGAGTACACTGTATGAATCTCAAACACCTCAAAAGAAGATTGACTTTAAGGGTGCAAAAATACACATTTGTAAGTATTAAAACATCACTGTTTGGAGCATCAGTTAATGTGCATCACGTTTTGGGACAAATGCATGTTTCCAGGCAGTACAATATAATAGCACTGTTCTTGTCCTATGCAATTACATACTTCTCTGTTGACATCTATATACTGTCATTAATGTAGATTATATTACTGCCAGTCATATTTATCTGTTTCACAGTATCATGTGTCCATGACAATCACGGCTGTAAAACAGTGGATTGTAAAGTAAGTATTCAAGACAGTTCATCCCAGGGTGATTGCATGCAAATAGTAACTATTTACTGTGTCACTGTCAGACCAAGATCATGGTCAAACAGGGCACTAGGTAGGATAATGGATTAGAGCACCCCCTCCTCAACCTCCCTCAACACAGCCATTCTGTTGTCCCATTACTCCACTATTTCTTTCCATTTACCCTAAACATTGCTCAAACCTGTCAGTGTGCATATTAGTTTCTTCTTTACTTCTACAGTGATTGCAGATATTTCAATTTAATTTAAAACTTCTATTTCAAATTTGTAGCATAAATGCTGATAGCTATTTGCTAAACAAAACAATGTAGTCTCACAATAATAAACACACTGAGCATGAGCAATGGCAAACTTCTTTGCCTTTGAAACTCACAGTCATTGAAACACCATTGAAACCCACATTTATAGAAAATGCAGCAGGCAGGTGACAGATTAAGTGTTCCTTTTAATTGTTTTCAAACCATTGCTGCCACCACCCCCAGAACACAGTATTAGTACCATGCATAAATGCATGTGTTCCTTGATTCACCTTCCTGATTGTATTAATACAGCAACACTTCCCAGTAAGCAGTGAAACAAAAACATATGAACCAATACTGACAAAACTTTCTATTTCAGATCATTTCACCTTTATAAAAGGCCACTGCAACTGTTTGTCATTATAGTCCACCAATATCACTTGATATATTATTTATTGACATGTCTTTACCAGGAAAGTACAACTATGCGCAAGCACCCTTCTTCACTGAAGGCCTGGGGAGAAAAGCTCCAAGGTATCATATTTAATGCAATCAATATTTAAAATAACAAATTTTATAATGCCATTTCAGTGAATGCATAGTTTAATAGTCAGTATAATAAAATGTGTATCAATATTCACAAACATTAAATTTACACGCCTTTCATTGAGACTTTAAAGACAGAAGGGTGTTGTATAAGATAGGTTGGAGGAGTTTAGGAAATACAATAGAGTGAGGTATTAGGGGAGATAGGCAAGTTTGAGCGTTAACAGAGAAGTACTGATGGAATAGTAATTTGGTTGCGCTAATTAGAAGTAGATATAGTAATTTAGGAAGTACAACAAAGTGAGGTATTAGAAGGGGATAAACAGGTTAAGTGATTTTGTGCTTTAAAGGGAGGTGCAGTATAAGAAAGGAGATGAAGGGTTGTTTGAAAGCTATGTCACAGATGAGGAGCAGGGACAAAGCCAGAAGCAAAGAGAAATTATTTTAGCAATGTTTTAAAAAGAGGAAGGTGTGTGATAGACCTCACTGATATGGGGATTTTATTCCAAGTTCTAGATACACTTTTGAAATAACCTTGAAAAAGTCTGCAGGCTACCGAAATGTAACAATCAGCTAATAACACATTAACACCTCAGAAATGTCTCATAGTAAAGGATTCTAACTCAAAAAATGTAACATTAATATTTTACAGAATTACAAGATTCATTGAGTGTCTTCATCTTCCTATAAGACTTCATCAGAATGACAAATGTCATTACATAGTCCCTTTTTATAATAAAATATTACATTATTATTATTATTATTATTGCAATTACAGTAAAGCTGTTTAGAAGGAGTAAAGTACTGCCAAACACCATGAATCTACAAGTTTGTATTTCAGTGCTTCATCTATAAATTCAATGCCTTCTGCTCTTGAAGAATACATTGCCTACTTTACATTTAAAACAAAAAAACAAATTGTTGTGCAGGTGATATGAATTAGGTAATGGCTATCAAATTAACACCAGGTCTATAGTTAATAGTTATCTCATCCAATGGAAGGAACATAAAAGAGTGCAAAACATCTCCCTGTCCTTCTTATGCTGCAAGGTACTCACAGCCTTCTGCATCAAAAACAAGTGTGCTTTCTCTTGCACCACTGACACTGAGAAAACACTGTGAAACTGTATGACTGGTATTGAAAAATTACAATTCTGTCATTTGCAAAATCAAAATAAACAAATAAATAAGTAAATAAACAAAATCAATTGCGAACTGGCAGTTGTTGTGGAGGTTTAAGGCATTTGCTTTCCAATAATTATGGTACAGGGTTTGACTCTGAGCAAAGTCCCTTAACTAGACCCCTCCCCCATAACTAGGGCATTGCATACACACACCATCTCAATTCCTTTCCTTTCCCATGTTTTCAGATATTAGGACAACATCTTAATTCTAAGGATTCTGTTCTACCTACTTAAAAATCTTGCATTTTCAGAGGATTTGGAGGTTTTCTGTTCTTGACAGAAGACTTCAGTCAGGACCTAAAGCACTGCTGTGTTTATGAATGTTGATTGCTTGGGACTTGCTTTATTTATGGAATGCTTGCTCTGGTTTTATTTATTTATTTATTTATTTATTTTTTAATGATTTAGTGATATTTTTTGTTTTATCATCACAGATCCCAGCCAGCCAATATGGACCCTAGGCACCTTCCTAGGTCATCTGGTGCTGGATTTGCCTATGGTCACTGTCAGTTGTCTTGACTCATTTTTGCACAATTTAGTCACAATATAAACAGACATTTCTTAAATACGACAGCATTTCTGAATAACAGTGATGGACTATGAGTGAAAAGGTTAACACACCACTGTAACAAAGTTGCAAGTGTAACTGTTGGAGCACAGACATACATTATCAGACTGAATTAAATGAGGCAACATCACTCTGAAATTCAGATACCTTGTTTTCAAAGTTCCATTAATACATACAGAAGTTGTACAACCTACTCACAAAATTCTTTGTTGTAATTTATTTTTGACTATCTCCTTGAAGCATACTGCTGTCAAGCACATTTTTGTGGTTGCTGCCAAAGTATTATTGTATGCAAAATTATATGCTGAGGTGTTGAATTTGGAATGGGAATTAGCAGAGCTCCATGCTGAACTTCTTGCAAATAAGCAGTATACACATAGAACCATATGTAAATAAGCAGTATACACATAGAACCATGTGTAAATAAGCAGTATACACATAGAACCATGTGTAAATAAGCAGTATACACATAGAACCATGTGTAAATCTGATGAAATACAGAACAGATATGTATAATGGTCATGTTTCAGGTGTCACGCTTTACACATTTGTCATGGGAACTGGAGTTCTTCAATCCTTATATGTGTGATGAGGCAAGCATATTATGAAACACGAGGGACAAAGCATGTCATTGCTGGTGGAAATATGGCTTATGGAAACAGTTTTGAATCAAAGAGATTTATTTCATGACACAAAAGGGGGGAGAAGAAGTAAACAGTTTGTCACAAGAATACACATACACACATATTAACAGTGCAATGGCACAGCTGTTGTGTTATTGTCTCACAGCAAGAGGTTCTCCAGTTGGATTCTCAGCTGGGTCCCCTCTGTGTGGAGTCTGCATGCTCTCCCTGTGTTCGTGTGGGTTTCTTCCCATATTACAAAGACATGCATCTGGAGTGCTTCTCCCTGGGCCTCTGCTAAAAATTTGCTTTGCTCCATGTCAGACTTTCCTGGTAAACAAATGTTAACTAAATTAAAAGATTAGTTTACAGTTCATTTCTGCACATATTTGTGTTGTGTTACTCTTTGACTTGCCATCAAAATTATTCAGGCAGGATGTGTACAAGTCTGTATTCCCAATAGGGAGCAGCACATAATACAGTAGCACATAATTGGTAAAGAAATGTGTAGCCAACAGTTACACCCAAAAGAGTCATACAAAACATTCAAAAAGACTTTCCCTGGGATTCATGAAGCTTGCCCCAGGTGCAGGCGTAGCGTAGGCGGTATAACACCAAATATGGCCGCCGAGCGATTCAGGTATGATCCAATTCCACATGCACTACCAGCGTACGCCAGATCTGCACAGCTCTCGGCTCATGTATGCTAATCACCCCATGCGCAGTAGTGCAGCATGCAAATGTAGGTACATAGCGATTCATGAAGTGTTGCAGGTGTAGCGTAAGCATACAGAAATGTAAAAAAAAAAAACGGTTTACATTTTTCCAAACAGAACATCGGAGCCATGAAAGCTGACCAAACTTACGTATTACAAAATTAACATATGCCAGTGGCTAAATATGCAGCCAATGGCATAAAAAAACATGCACAATACATAAAAAAATAACATTTAATGTCATGGCCACACTAACGCAAAGTACAACCGCAGGGCATGTGTGTGCAAACGGGAACACAAGGAAAATATATACAGATATAAAATTGCAATGTAACACAAATCATGATTTCACCATAACAGTCAATGGTATGCATGCTACACCACAACGAAGCTGCAAGGGTTGCTAAGGATCTTTGACAGTGTTCGGCATGGTAACCATGAATTAGTAGTCAATGCCATGCAAATGAGGCAAGTAATACTGAATCGCAAATGTCCCGCTGGCCTAAGGATGTACATACGGTGCAGTGCTACAACACCAAGGAGTGGTCTGGAGGTATACATGACATCAGCAGTGGGGTGTGCCACCGTAGCTGTAAGCACATTGGAGCATTGCAAATCTGGGTTGCCCATTGCTAAGCAAAGCTGCAGGATAGGGGTATGGATGTAGGCATTGCTTTGCTTAGCTGAGAGCACACATGGTGCCTGAAAGCACATGTGTACATGGATGACAACGTGCTCGAAACCCGGTAAGCGGCTGCACATGGTGCGCACCACAGCTCAAACAGGAAGGTTACGGGAAGACAATAAGGAAATACCGCAGTAGGGTAATTGGAGTACAACTGAGTAATTAACACCTATTAACTCACAGTGGGCCATTAATGGCAGCTGACAAGGCTGCTAATAGCAACCTGCAGAACAGGATAAGAGAGGTGGCGGATTGCAAACAAAAGAGAACTGTCACCGCAGAGCAAAGCAAACCTGCAGTAGATCGGCTGTAGAACACATTTCGCAACACAATCCTGGTTTGGGAAAGTACAAAACAAGAAAGCAGGCTGCTGGATGCATGCCCGACAATGGGAGGGGAATCGTTAAGAAAAGTGAAGGCAAGGGCAAGAGGTGATCTATGGCAGCTAAATGTAATTCAACACCAAAGGCACCACAATAGCAGTACCTGTGGTAAAACACATAAGTAAGATACCCTGCAGCTCTGATTGTACATACACACCCTATGACATCATCAGTGTTCAAAGCACAATAGTGTAAAGTGTGAAGGCACCTCACACACACTCGTGTATTCCCAAACACTGCACCATCGCTGTAAACAGACGGGGAACTTTTACAATGTACTTGTTGAGAGCTGCCATAGCTGTGATTCATCATGTGTTGGAGACTGAAGGTGGTGTGGAAGATGATGAGGACAGCCACCTCAGGCCCCGGAGGAGGTGAAGAGTGTTCAGACCAAGGGTAACTTACCAGGGGCTACATGATCTGGAGATAGTAGAGCGTTACAGGGTGGACAGGGACATCATACAGCAAATCGTTGAGCTGTGCCGGCCACACCTCAGATCCTGAAGCAACAGAGGGGAACTCATCACAGTGGACATGAAGGTATGTGTAAGCTTGAGAATACTAGCCACAGGTACCTTTCAAAGGCCAACTGGAGATATCATGGGGATCTCACAGGCATCAGCATCCAGGGTACTCCACCAGTTCCTGGATGCCATGTTACCACATGCCAATAAGCATATATACTTCCCCCAAACTCGGGAGGAGTTGGCCAGCAATATGCATCTCTTCCACCATGTGGCAGATACCCAGAGGTACTGGGTGCAATAGATTGCATGCACACGCATATCAAGTCACCATCCGGTGAGCATGGTAGGTGCTACATAAACCGCAAGGGTTACCACTCCATCAACTGCCAGGTCACGTGCAATGCCCAGGGCATTATCACGGATGTGTGTGCTGGCAGCCCTGGAAGCTACCATGAATCCCACATCTGGCATGCCTCACAGCTGTATCAGGTATTTGTCAGGGAGGACATCCCATATGGCGACCTTGTGGGGAATGCTGGCTATGCACTGGAGCCGTGGATGATGACTCCCATCAGAAATACACACACACTCATGCAAGAACTCCATAATGAGGTACACGCACAAACTAGAATCATCATAGAGTGTGTGTTTGGGATGCTGAAATCATGGTTACATTGCTTGGACATATCTGGTGGAGCCTTGCAGTACTCTCCAGTCATGTGTGCCCACATCTTCATAGTATGTGCCATGCTACATAATATGATCCTGCGGAAACAGCTGCAGCAGGGACATAATGGTGAAGGCCCTCACAGCCCACCGCAATTGCCAAGGGCATCACAAGCACAGAGGGATTCAGACCACGAACACCCTGTGCCAGCCCCAGTAGGCAGATAGAGGAGTGCCCAATATGCCCATGCCTTGGCAAAGAGGAAACATATAACACATACACTGACAGTGTAGGCCCCTATGGACTGACACACTTCTCCACCTGCACACACAGTGAAATGGATGGCACACACACACGACCACCTGTAAATTTTATGTATAGGTGGTCTACTGTGTGAATCCTACATAGACAGCCCTCAACTATTGCACACACAACAGCTATTGGAACAGGGTAAGTCAACACCTGAACAGTAAACAAAGCTAACAGCATTTGTTGATACTGTATGTATAGGTTCCTAGGTACATCGGTAGGTACATGCCTGATTGTCAGAGACCATTCATCAGCCTAGGCAAAATGTGTCTGCTGTCGCCAAGCCATCTATTAACTAACTGTCCCTCTGTGGAGCAGAGCCAATTGTGGGATCCCTGGGTGTAACCACTGTTCCTCACCCACTCTGCAAGGATTCCCTGGTGTGTTAATGAGGGGCTCCATATAATGTAATCAGGGATGTAGTTCCAAAGCATGGGGAGTACCTATGACAGGTATCCATCACCCCAGCATTTTCCAGTTATGGTTGTGGCAAGGTGTAGCACATTACAGTGTGTGGCTCACTGTGACATGGATTCCCATAGCTGGAGCACATCCATTAAACATCACTTGAACATACCATTAATAGGTATCATCCATATGTAAACTAACTGAGTTACACATTTGTTTGCAGTATGGAGGAACAGCCATAGTACAGTCCACATACAAAACACCATGACACTTGTACATATCCCAGATGCCCCAGTGGTAAAGCCACTGACTGTGTCATGCATGTTCCCGGTTCCATGACCTGCAAGGGCTGTTACGTAATTCCAATGGCATGAATAATGGATGTTGGATGCAGGTCATTAGAGCACGTTTAAGCATATGTTAGTGGGTTTATGGACTGGCAAGTGACTGTAAGTGTCGTTAAACATGACTACATGGATATGCACAAAACAGGTCTAAGCTTTGCTGAATACCGTGCAGATCACGGTCAAAGATGGCCAGAACAGCTAAAATCTGCGTTATTCACCCTTGTACTAATAGTGCCTGCTCTGAGAGGTAAAACAACCACTGCCAGGAGTAGAACATGCAACCATGTACACAATCACCTGGAATCACTATGTAATACTGAATCTACACACTCCCGAAGCCCACAATACCGAGACTAAAATCCCTAAAGCACACATTACCGACATTTTAAAAGCATGAAATTCAAAATCGCGAAAATACTACATACATACAGCACACACACAAACATATACACAGCCTCCCCCCATAACCAAACCAACCACCCTACACTAAAGATAAGCAGGGGGGAGAAGCCCCCCTGCACCCCCACCATGTAGGGGGCTATGCCCCCCACACCCCCGACTTTAATATTCCAACTCCGAGATCGCACAGACATACACACAAGGCAAACTCACACCCACACATTATAGCCCCACACACACACACACACACACACACACACACACACACACACACACACACACACACACACACACACACACACACACACTAAAGCCCCTCACAAACACACTTACACAGACATACTTACCTGAACCGCAACACCAGAAGCGCTAACTCAAAATCCCTTACCATCGTGATTTTGAATTTCGCGCTGATGGTCTTTTGGTAATATGCGATTTTGGAAACATGGTCTCGAGCATTTGAAATTCGAGATTTCAAACATTCGAGATTTAGTAGTGTTCCCAATCACCTACTACTAAGCTACTTGAGATGTACCAATGGCAAGTGTGTATTGTGACAGGTTAAAACACAAAAGGACGGAGTTCAAGAAATAGTATACACCGCCATGTACCCAACGAAAGGTGAGTTCATTCTCTCTCTCTCTCTCTCTCTCTATATATATATATATATATATATATATATATAACATAGAGATTGAAAGGGTGATAGAGAGATATATGTCGATATATACGGATATACATATATCTGCAAATATATAGATAGGTTAACAACATGTACACAACCATGGAGGTACAAATAAATAGGATACTACCAATTACTGAATGCTTTACATATCAACACGCATAATCACGAGGCTTAAAGACTGAAAGACCACAGTACCGGAACACTAGAACTGTGAGTACTATTATCACAATGTTAAGGGACATTTAGTTATTGCTGCTGGTGCTGCGGTCCAGGTAAGTACTGTGTTTAAGTGTGTTTCTGATTGCTGTAGTGTGTGTAAGTGTGTGTTCTGAGTGCGGTGTGTGTTTCTGTGGGACTGTAATGTGTGTGTGTGTGGGTTTGCTTCATGTGTCTGTTCGTGCTAACTCGGAGGTAGATTATTACAGTAGGTATGGTCATAGCCGGCCTTAGGCATAGGGTTACCACCTGTCCCACTTTGAGAGGGACAGTCCTTCTTTGGGCAGTTGTGTCCTGACAAAAAAATATTAAAAAGGGCAAATGTCCTGAGATTGCAGGACATAATTATGTCCCATATTTTATGTAATAGTTGCATAAAATAGTTATTTCTGTATCTAAAATACCTAAATGTTACAAGAAACATAATAAGCAACTAAACTACTACAAGAATAAGCTTTTATTTAGGAAAAAAAGTTAAGTTCTATCCTTTGTACTGACTGTGGGTATGTGTCGGCCTGTAAAATCTGATGTGTGTCCCAAAAATGTCCCACTTTGGCCATTTGAAAAGGTGGCAACTCTACTTAGGCATAGGCCAACTAAGCAGCTGCCTTGGGTTCCGCTTTAGTGGGGGCACTTTACCAGTATTTATTTGGTATAGGTAGACCAGGATGGGGGCACTGGGTGGTGTGGTGGGGGGTGCCGTTGTGCCCTTTGCCTAGGGCACCAGTAGACCTAAGGCCACTCCTGGGTGTGGTATGGGGGTCGAAGCCACCCACATGGGGTGTGTATGGGGCATGGCCACCTGGCCATATGTGGTGTCAGATGGTTTGTTTGGATGTGATGGGTAGCAGTGTGTTTGTGTGTGTGTGTGTATTTTCTATGTTTGTGTTAGTTCTGGGAGTTTAACTGTTGCTAGTTCGAGTGTTCAGTATTGTGTGGTTTGGGAGTCTGTGAACGGTAATGTGGTTGTTGGACGTGTGTGCATTCCTGAATCCATGGGTATGCCGTATACAGCAGCTGACGTCTTCAAATATGTGCACAGCATGGACCATAGCAATCACAAATTCCACTAAGACCGAACGTTATGAACAAAGGATATGGAGACTATATTATAGCAACAACCCACGCCTGGGTGTGGATAATGCTGGATTTACCCATGGTTCATCCTCATGAACAAACCACACCAACCGCGGGTAAATTCACCATTACCCACACCCAGGCATGGGTTATTGCTATAATACACTATTACAAATACGTGCTATGGACATGAGCTAAACATGGGGTTAACACCTGTCCCACCTTGCGAGGGGCAGTCCCTCTATGTGCGGTAGTGTCCTGACCAAATTGAGTAAAAATACCAATGTCCTACAATCTCGAGATGTTCTGCATGCTCCATAGTGAATATAATGGTTGCATAAAATAGTCATCTGTATCTAACATACCTACATGTAACAAGAAACAGGATAAGCAGGTAAACTGCTACAAGAATATAAGCTTTTATATAGGCATATATGTAAAGTTCTATACTTTGTACTCACCGTGGGTATGTGTCGGCCTCTAAAATCTGATGTGTGTCCTGCAAATGTCCCACTATGGCCATTTGAAAAGGTGGCAACCCAAGCCAAAGAGGTTCAGTCACCAACATTTCCTTACATATAGATGTATTTCTGGAGGGATTGAAGGATCAACATCACCTGCATGCTATATAGGAACCAATTAACAATGGCTTAATGAATAAGCCTGCAATAACCATAGTATTAGTCTACTAAATGATAGGTCTTCAATTAGGGAAGGAGCCCTCACACACATATGGAATATGTATAAATGCAGTCCCCACAAACCTTTATCTGCTATGTACACCCACCTACATCTCCCCCACACCTGAAATAATTGCAATAAAGACTGTAATAACATCACAAACATCCACTCACTCAATGACATCTGCAGAAGCCTTAATATACCGTGTGAGAGACACACTGTAAAGGCGTTATGTGAAATTGTTGTTGTTGTACAATGGAACAGACGCCGATGTTACAGGTTTTGTTTGCAATTGTCTCGTATCAGACAGTTGAGATAACAGCTACACTCACATGTAGAACTACATCCTCTAGCCATCACACACAATCCACAGTGGACATGAAGTTAAAATATCTCTGTGTCTCTCCATATAGCAGTTGCAATTCATCACAAACAACACATCCAGGCCGTCTTCCTCGAAGGTAGGGCAAAAGGACAATGCCCAATTGGAGTATTCAATTATACCCCACTGTTGCCATGGTATTGGCTAATGGAGTAGCTGCACAGCTGATGTGCATGTAATCATCTACTCCAGAACACCAATTGGTGGCAGGATACCACATGTTACTGGTATCTACGTATAAAAGGATGGCTTGCCATACATTCAAACTGTATGCACATACGAGAAAAACGTTAAAACAGAAGAGTAAGACTGATATTTTCGTAAACTCGGACTACTAAGAAGGTATGTAGAACACTCAGTATGTTAGTGTATATAGTGCCTGTTCTGTATTAATGAAAGTGTATGCAATGCGTATAGTGGGAAAAGGTATTATGTAGTGATGTATTGCTGAGCATAGTAACGCTTGTAGAAATTGTGTGTACTGCTGTGGGCCACAAGGTAAACACCTCATACACCACAAGGGATGCTACATAAGGGCTTGAAACACAACAATTCCACTCCAGCTGCTGTCAGTGGCAGGGTTTGTCCAACAAGTACGTGCCATAACAGGGGATAGTATATGTTGATATACTGTAACAGTAGGCATATGTATGGGCGTTTAACTGAGAATAACATGTCTAAGGTGGTCCTGCTGTGCAATTATGCTTTGCATTATGAGTTATTGTTGCAAAAATGTGAAATGTACAGTATTGTAGGTAGATATGTCAAAAATTTAAATAGCATTACTGTTATATCATGCAAACATCAGGTATGTCTATTGGCATGTACAATGCACAATAACAGGATACATACGGCTTGTAGTCACCAGACAGTGTAACAGCATGATAGCTAATTGAAATGGAAGAGATACTCAATTATCCATGCACAAAGGACATGAAATAGCTTCACAGGTTCATAGTTAGGTACTATGCTGTCTGGCCAAGTCCATTCGTAAGTCCAACTACAGTGTTTTCACTTGCGTTACCTCCCTAGGTTAGTGTCCTATGATGTGAACAGCAGACCCATTTGTTTCCTGCACCTGTGTACAGTAGAGCCACTGCATTTATCCATGGCATACATGTCTGTCTCCCATCCACCCATCGAGGTATCTCTTGAAGAGTGCTAGTGAGGGTCCCTGCCTGATGTATATAGGAATCATGCTCCAAAGCATGATGAGTGTCCGGTTCAGGAATGTATCCCTCCAGCACGTCCTAGTCATCATTGCATTTGGGTAAATATCCCAGAGTATGTTGCTCTCAGTGGCTTTTTCTTATGTTGCTTATGTGGAGCATGTCCATCAATATTGTTTTGGACATGAGCCTTGTATGTTCAGCAGAGATCACCTCTGAGTATGCAGTATGCAAATGAGTACAGTTGGGGTTTCTGTAGTTGGGCTGCATACGTCATCCTTCGTAGGTCAGTAATCCTCTTGGTGTGTTAATGTTGTGGTATTTAAAGCCGTTGCTGTTGTCTCATAAGGTACACCCCAAATGGGGTATTGTACCCTTTAACATGTTTCATAAGTCAGGAGTAGAGAGGTACAATGGCTGCCTTTATTCCGGCTACAAACCCATTACAGATTAGGGTGGCCACGTAGAAAGATATCCACGCCACCTTGGCAATATGGTTATCAAAGGAGTGGGTGCTATCTACTTGTGTTCTAAGATCCCTTATAATGTCTTATGTATACAAGGGACTACCACCTATGTGATAGTCAGTGGGTGATTGGTGTAATCCAAAGGGGATGTCTATGCGCCTTGTGGCATGCAGTTTGAGGCCATGTTATCGACACCAAGTATCTGTCACAGTGACACCTTTATGGACAGTGTCTGTATCAGCTGGTGAATCAATTATGGCCCCTAGTTTGCAGTCATCTAAAAACCTGTTCAGGGTAAGTCCTTCTGTGCTAGCCTGTACCTCAGAGAAGCATATACCGAACATGAGGGGCCCTATGACCGAGGACTGGGGTATGCCAATTGTAACTGATTTACAGTAGGAACTAGGGTATACTACCCTCACTGTGTGGGTCCTGTCTGTGAGCCACTTTGCATAAAATCTCTTGACGTAGGGGTTGATGTGCAGGTCAATGTGTATGTTGACAATACCAGAATGGGGAACGGTGTTGAAAGCCATTGAGAGGACAAGGTAGGCTGTGTGGACCTCCTTACCCTCATCTACTACCTTGGTAACTGTCTCAAAGGACTCCACCAGGTTTAGGAGTCATTGTCTGGCCCTAACAAATCCAAACTGGTTGGTATCAAAGGTTTGGAG
Source organism: Protopterus annectens (assembly GCF_019279795.1). Taxonomy (NCBI): domain Eukaryota; kingdom Metazoa; phylum Chordata; order Ceratodontiformes; family Protopteridae; genus Protopterus; species Protopterus annectens. Next base: position 860,824,782 of record NC_056732.1, on the reverse strand, counting down.
GCCACCAATGTCTCTGTGAATGAGTTCCATGATGATGTGCTCCATAGCCTTGCAGAACAGTCTTGTCAGGCGTATAGGGCAATAGTTCCTCTGGTCCATTGTGGTGCCACCTTTGTGGAGTGTGATAACTGTTGCTATGCACCATTCAGGGGCCACAATGCCTGATACAAGGCTATTAGTGAATTTGGTGTCCAAGTGGGGAGCCATTTCATTCTGAGGTTTGTGTAAATTGCAGCCTGGGATGTTGTATGGTCACATGGATTCTGTGGTCCAGGATTTAGAGAGTGCAGCTTGGAACTGTGTAGTTGTGACCACAGGGACTCTGCATTGTTCCTGTATAGATTTGGGCCCTTTAGGGTGTGAGAGGGGTGTAAAGTTAGCACTGAACCTATCTGCCAGGATGTTGCCAATATCAGTCGGTTCTGTAATGTTTGTGCCTAACCGCTGTATGTCAGAGCAGATGTGGATATCGCCATCGAGAGTAGTGACATACCTCCAGAATGCTTTGTTGTAGTCCTTGGAATGAGTCACAGTAATGTTTATGTAGCTAGCTTTGGAGGATGTGATAAGCGATCTCAGATTTCTACTGAGGCTGGCAAGGGACCTACCCCACCCTTGGGATTGTACTGTACTTTGCAACAGTCTCCACCTTCTGTTGTACATTATGTCCATGGCAGTGGACCCCCAGAGTGGCATCCGTTATCTGGTGGGTACTGTCTTGGCTCTGTTTGGGATAGCATGATCCATGCAGTCGTGTATGTGCTAATGAAGTGCAGTTGTATATGACTCAGCATTTGTAACTATATTGTCCATCTGCACGGGTGTCATGACGTTTACTACTGCTGTCATAAGAAGCTTGAAGTTGGCTTTGCAGAAATATTGTACTGCGTTTTCCGTGAAGGGTGTGGTGCCAGGATGTGGATAACAAGGGTTAAAAGCATATGTTCAGATCTGACCAACGAGGGGATAATCCCAGGTGTGGAACACCAGTCACACATGTTGGTAATGTCCAGGTCTAGGATATTGTTGGCCCTGGTGGTGGTGGTGTGGATAGGTTGATCCAGCTGATTGGAGGTTATGAATCCCAGAAAGCGTTGGCCTAATGTGTCAGTACATGAGTAGGTATCCCAGTTAAGTGTGGGGTAGTGTCAGTCTCACATCAGTAGTTCCTGTTTGAACCCTACTTTCCAGTACACCAAGAAGTGAGGGCCATTATCCATGGGGAATGGTGTAGAATCTGTAGCAAGCTACAATTTGTATAGCAGTTATTGACACAGTTAGTTGCATTTGGTTTACCTCTGATGCATTGTGCTAAGCAACCAGCCTGGAGGTGTGTACATCCTTGTAAAATATGGACACACCTCCACTGTGGGTGTTCCGGTCCTGGTTACATGACTGAAAAGTGTGGTCTGGGTAATAGCCTGTTAGCGCAGGGGTGCTCTCAGGATCCTAGAAGCAGGTCCCAGTCACTGCAGAGATATCGAAGTGGTCCATTACAAGGAGTGCCTCAGGTGAGTGCATTTGAGATGAAGATGTCAAGCATTGAGTAACATTACCCTCAGGTTTTGCTTGCCTGTTCCTGTTATGGTGGTGAATATGTTATTTGAACCATGTCTAAAACAGGCACTATAGGAGCAACAAGAGCCTTAGACGTTATCCATAATCCCAGGGCCAACAGGTGCAGATCATCTGTGCCAAAGCATCGTGTTCTGTCGACCATGTCATTCAAAGCAGACAGATACTGGATACCCTTGGAATGACACCAGAAGCATAGCCAACTGTTGAAGTGAATAATTCAGTCATTGTACTGCGTTATCAGTCTGGATGAATGCAGAATGCTTCTCAGGGCTAGGGTGATACCTGCCTGGGCTACAAGATCGAAGAGCTATTGCATGTCTCTGTACATGTAGTCCAGGAAGTTACATCTCAGGGCATTCACACTAACATGGAGAATGACAGTCATATTGTACCTGTTGAGGAGTGATCTGAGTGCATAGGTTATGTTGCAGATCCTGTTGCCTGATAGCCAGCTGAAAGTGACTATCACCTTGTCTAGCCTGCTGAGTAGGACATCAGTGTGACCACCTATAGAGTCACCTATGACTAGTGTGTTGGGTATGTTATATCACCCTATTGGCTGTAGTTGATGGGCACACATGGGTCTGTGGGCTATAAGTAATTGGTGTTGTGTTTGGTGATGGGGGCTGCCTGTGTTTCTGCTTCGGAGTCCTCTGTTGCCTACACAGAGTAGTATTGAGAGGTTCCACAAATGTTGTAGTCTTAATATGGGTGGCCCTCTGTGGTGGTGGAGATCTAGTGAGACTATGTGATGAGTGTGGTGTGGTGCAAACGTTTAACATCCCCGCATGATTGCCAGGTTCAGTCTGGGTTGGAGAGAGCATTACCTCCAGCATGGCTACATATGTGCATCTCCCACATGTTTTAGTGTCATACGTTAGGAGGTGAGCATTGACTGTGTACACAAGACAATTGCTATATTGCCTCATGATGCCCATATTCATCATATAGACAGGCGATAACACTGGGAATTGACACTTGGACATGCCCGAATATTCAACTATTTCTCACTAGATATGTGAGGTAAGTGTGTACAACAGCTGTTTTACTATAAGCAAGCTGGAAATGTAAGTACAAACAGTGTTTGCCTGTAGGAACTGAGTAGGATTGAGTGCTATAGTAATTAGTAGCTCTTGAAGTGCTTACATGTTCTGAACAAGTGCTGAGCATGAATAAACAGTACAGATAGGGTATTGGATAACATAAACTCACTGCCCCCCAACAGGTACACAATCACATATCCATGAACACTACAGAGCCCCTGTAACCATAACTATGATAGTACAAGGTGCACTCAGGCTGCATGTGACCTGTCCACATCCCTGGTTGTATCATACACATATGGCAAAACAGTTTGCTCTACACATACACATCATGTAAAACATAGGTTCATGTCAGTCTGTGAAAACACTGAATGGTGCACACCAACAGTTATCACAACCCACAAAGTGGAGACACCACTCATAATGGGAGGCACTGCAATATTACCCTGCTGAGTCTGGTCTGAAAGTCCATAAACCTTAATCAAAGTATATGTTGTTAGCAGTACAGATGTAGATGACAGTACGGATCATTTCAAACTACATATCATACCTGTGATATGTCATAGGATGTCATCACCCATACTGTGTTCCACCTACACTCAGTATACTAGATGTACCTTTGTATGTCACAGGAGTGTTCTGCCAGTGGCCTGTTGACAGAACCAACACTACAAAAGGTGTCTGAGTGACATGTGCATATCACACCAGTGGCAGCTACAGTAAAAAAGGGGTAATGTTTTGTACTCCCCCCTCATTGTAGCCCATACCACACAGACAAATGGGAGGCATCTGCATATGTAAGTATGTTAATGGCCATGACCTAGGAGCAATAGCTGACTCAGTGTTGTGGATAACATACAGAATGGGCTTTGTGGGTGAGGTGTGTGACATATGTGCACAATCTGACAGCTGCATATTGCATTGTCACTGCTAGGTTAATAACCCTGTACCCATGAACTACCACCTAGGCAGCGGTCAACATAATGGACACTGTGTGTAAGGGATGGTGCTGTGCAGTTTACCTCCCTGAGCTAGTGACATCACCAAGCCTATTCGGTAGTCATAAGAGGCAACCCTAGTCATGAAAGGGTGCCATCCATGAGCATGGAGATCATTGTTCAGCCATACTCATCACTCAATTGACCAATATCGGATCACATATCACCTTTAAGGGGTATTTCCCATGCCTGGATGGGCGACACCAGCCTTCACAATCCTCATCTCCACTATGCAGCAAGCTGCCTACCCTGCATAAAGACATGTCCAAAACTGTGATGTTGTACATGCTACACGTACATATCCTGATCTGAAATACATACATCATGGACAGCCACCTTCCTAGTACAAAGATTGCCACATGCTGGACAGATCCATGTGCCATACACATTACATACTTCTGCCATACTATGCAACCCTGTCCAGCAAAGCTGCACATTTCATCTCTGTCAGACATAGTGTGATGACCGCATGGTAGATGTATCGTTAACTGTCTGGATCAGTTATGTGGCACTGATTCACCTGGCAGCGGGAACATGGCTGTCGGATACAGCTAGAAAACCTTACATCCTATGCTCATACATGGCCCAGGGCATACACACTACTACATGACCTTAGCCGTACATGCTATAGTTGATAACCATCCCTGCAAATAACATCCGGCTAGCCATTGTCCCATGTGTATCACATGTGCAACACAGGTGATACGTGGCAAGATGCAGAACTGCTGTACAGTGCCGTGTAGATGTATATGGCAAAACACATGCATGTAAAGGTTTCCGTGCACATGTCTGCATTGTCACAGGTCATGTCTGTTAAGGCAGTGTATGTGTTGATATGTGATATATACACAGCATCAAGGTCAACAGCATTAATGTGGACACATCCAGGCATGTGCTGATAGGTAAGAACACCAGTACAGGCAAATAGACATGCCCACATCAAGACAGCATTCACATGGAGTATGAGCAATGTAATGAGGTGACACACATATATGGTGATAATATCCAATCCCCATTGGGTGTTACATGTGAGTGACACAAACATGTCAGTGGTGTCAGTGTCATGAAGATTTGCAAAGACAACTGTTCATATGTACTAAATGTAATACACATGTATGTGCAGCTGTATCTCTGTGCATCTCTGAGATATTGTGACCTGTCTCCATCATTATGTCTTCCAGATACGCCTCGATCAAGACTGCCAGCTTATAGCCACTTGGATGATGAGGCCCTCATACCTTACCTCCAAGATAACTATGAGATATTTTTCAGCCATGTGCCACAGCATGCACAGCAATGTGATGACCTGTGGCAGGAACTTCGCAGGAGGGTTAATGATGTGGGTGGCCATAACCGCACCTACCAGCAAGTGCGCAGACACTGCACAGACCTGATCAGACATGTGAAACAGCGTGCAAATGCAATCACCAGAGAACAAGGTACAACAGGTGGTGGGCCACCAAACCAGTCCCCATTCACATGTACCGACAAGCTACTGGCCAACCTGGGGACACCATCAGAACAGTATCCACAAACTCTAGCTGCCATCGTGGAGGTGGGTGTCTCCCAACCACCAAGCCTGGAGTTGCCTGGTAAGTCACTATTGCACATATAACTATTATATCCCATTTAGTTGCATGTGTCACTGTACAATATGGAATGTAACATTATATGCAAGGTATGTTTACACACATGTCGCATACTATAGTATTCTACCCTGTGTATGCACACATGTGCATACTCCATATATCCTATTGTACTGGTGAATGTGTTAACATGCACATTGCATCCTGTAGCTGTCATATAGTCATGGATAATGATCATACTGCTGTGTCACCCCTATATAGGTACCTCTGGCTTGCCGCAGAGACAGCAGGCGGCTGCAGGTGAGACATTTATCAGTATCAGGCATGTTAATGCACAGATCTATTCTCCATGTGGCCAGTTAACACATGTACACATAATGTATGGTCCAGTCATGATTTACAGGTCGCATCTTTAATCAATCACACTGGCTACCCATGTGCAATACATACAAACTACACCAACATGAAACCACAGAAACTGTCATTGCTAGATTTGTGGACAGCTGTGCATACAACGGTGGAGGTTTTGTTCAATGTAGGAATATGTACTATACATCAGAACAACACATGTGGGGTATGCAAACAGTACTACACAGTGAGCTGGAGTATGGGCAGCCCACAGGATTCACCATTGTGGAATATGCCCCTGCAATGAGTGCACACATTGTGATGTGCCATCTGACATTTCCATAACATGTAGTGGTCCGGCTGTAACATTGTCTCACTATCCCATAAAACATACCCCACATACCAAATATACAACCCTTTGTCTGCATAACCCTGTGAATAGTGGAGTATCTGACATCTATGGGTGTATGTCATATGGGACAACTTAGACATGTGAGATAGATGGCCATCACAAACATTTGGCCAACACATGTTCACACAAGGCCATGGAGGATGGCCAGAGACATGTAGCAATACACAGTAGATGTGGTGTGTATGTGTGTACACCCTGTTGTACATTGGCTACACATGGTCCAACTATAGCCTTTGTTGAATGGTTATATAGCAGATGTGGAACACTGGACATCCTACAAGCCTGTGCACAGCTTGTGGAGGTGTCACCTAATTCGACCACATAAGATGTGTTGAACATCATGACTGTGTCACAGCATGACAGTAGTCACCTGTACAGCATCCACATACATACACAGACACCACATCAGGCCACAGATACAGTACATTTCCCTTGCTGCTGTTGGACATCACTGTCAGCTGTGCACCTTGTGTGTGTGGTACATAAATGTCATGTAGGACATGGTGTATTGACAAGTCTGCCATGTGTGGACACGGTTGCCAGGCAGCTAAGAAATGTTAGCAGTTGTGCAGTGGTGTCATCTGTATGTCCTTCGGTGACCTGTCACACATGACACATCATGGTTTAGTGTGTATACACCTCAGTGACGTGGGTCACAGTCCACAGTATTTATGTATTGTGTATGCACACAGACATGGCTTTGCACTGTGTGTAATCCACACTGTATAGCAATAGAGATGCCTCATGATTCCATGCAATGGCACTGTCTGTACTTCACACTGTATAGCAATATAGACACCTCATAATAGCCTTCAATGGTCATGCACATCTGCTAAAAGTGCATTCTATCTGTAGGGCGTACAGACAACACTGCAATGTGACACCATTACACCGCTGTACATGTGTCAGGACACCATTGTGTTAAACATGTATGCATGACAATGCACACGTCAGCAGATTACATGTCATACTATATGTTAATGTCAAGGTTATATGCCTCACATCAGCCATGTGTACTGTTAACCTGTGCTGGTCCACATGGTGTAACACAGGGATGCAAGCTTACTACCATGACTGTGTGAAATGCATGGCTTCTGCTATGACACATGCTTGCTGTTGTGTGCAACCCTGGGATGTATGATAACTACCACTATTAATGTCTGAGCTGCATGCCATCTACTGTATCACATGAATGTTGTATGCCTTCTGTCAAATCACATGCGTGGTGTGTGTGTGTCTGTGTGTCTGTGTCTGTGTGTGTATGTGTGTGTGTGTGTGTGTGTGTGTGTGTGTGTGTGTGTGTGTGTGTGTGTGTGTGTGTGTGTGTGTGTGTGTGTGTGTGTGTGTGTGTGTGTGTCTGTGTGTGTGTGTGTGTGTGTGTGTGTGTGTGTGTGTGTGTGTGTGTGTGTGTGTATGTGTGTGTGTGTGCATCTGTGTGTGCATCTGCGTGTGCGTCTGTGTGTGTGTCTCTATTGTAATGTAGAGTCTTTGTTTGCCTTCACAGGTGATGTAGGTGCGTTACCCTCCTATGGTCCATCTGATGTTAGTGTCCCCACAGACTCTAGCAGTGATGGTGAACATATGCTTGAGGTACAGGCAGGGTTGTCTGGGGCTGAATCTGTGCCATTAGTTCCCATTCCACCTATATCCCCCTCTTCCCTGCATGCAGTTCTCATGCCAACACATACCCCATCACCAGTGGCCATAGAGGAAGGACAGTTAGTATGTGTTAGCTTGGAACAGGAATGTGTGGTGGCTATGGAAGGTGTGCATTCACACCATGGTGTCAGTCAAATGACCGCAGATGTGCCACACAGACATGTGGCCAGTGCTGCTCATAGGAGGACCTCTGGCCTACATGCACCTGCAGTACAGAGCACAGCATCTGGTGTCACCAGACGCCTGTTTCAGACTGTAATGGCGGCACAGGCACGTGCTGAATGGCAGGACAAAGAAGGGCAGAGGCTTCAGAGGGCTGCTATCCATTCTTTAAATGACAACATCCAGGCATTGGCAAATGCTCAACAGCAGATTGCTGAAGTTTCGGACAGACAATTGGGTGACATGGTTGAAATCCTTGACCATGGCATGACAATCCGCAAGCATGAGCTGTCTGTGCTAGAACATCTGGTAGGAGTGAGGCATAGGGCACGTGGACATAGGCCAGCAACATCACCTGGTGCAGGTCTACGTGAACGAGCTACCTCACATGCCCGCTCCCATAGTGCCGGTAGCAGCAGCAGTGCAGCTGGTGCTGCGCTGTCCACACCAGGACACAGCAGGCCACGTGGACGTGGCCCTGGATGGTCCCAATGGAGACATGGTTCCACTAGACATGTGTCATTGGACAGTACCCAATCTGTACCTCTGACTGGTAGTGCCCGTGCAACCCCTTTCAGCCACAGGTCACATGGCCATGGCCGGACACCGTGAGCTGTAAATCCTGGTCTGTACAATCTGGAGCTGTCAATAATACCCCTGCGTAGGCCGGACACATGGCAGAACTGTGCGCACACATACACGCACACACCAGAAACATCTGTAGGGCACCGCAACACTCACTTGCATAACAACCACACATGGCCAATTTGATCACAGGCCCTAACCCGCAGACATGATGTCATCCACTGGTGCATCCTAGGTCCCTGGCAAACATTATCACCCTGTGAATATGATGATGCCTGTGCCACACCCCTGTCATCCACACCATCAGTGCAGGGGCATGCTCATATGGCCTGATGCATAGGGTGAACAGAATAGGAAGATAAGTCTATATTACAATTGTGTACTGTTGACACGCAGCAGACATACCATGTAGTACAGGTTTACAATGCATTGTTTTATGTTCACAGTATGTGTCTTGGTAACAACAGTAACAGCATGTTGGCAATGATGCCCTGCTTCCGTCCTTAAGGTCTAATTGCATGTGCCATTAAGTACCAGTGTTTGCAGTTTCCCATGTGTAAATGTGGACTACTCACAGGTATGTATGGCAATACCAGCATGCTATACGTAGCCTCAAACTCATTGTTAGAAAGGCTGACATTCCAAAGATGTCTACACATCTACTGATCCAAGAGCATGTGAGCTGTGTACTAAGCTACAGTGGCTAGAGACGTGACATCCATACCGGGTGACATCACAGGTACAGTTACGTGGTGTGGGGGGGTTTACACAGCAGTCTAGCTGATGTCAAGGGTAGAGGCCAGTTGATCGCATGAGGCATCACTGTGTAGCAGTAATACACATTCACATTATAGGATGAGAACACACAACTACAGACACACACACACACACACACAGACACACACACACACACACACACACACACACACACACACACACACACACACACACACACACACACACACACACACACACACACACACACACACACACACGTATTGGCACACATGTATTCAGACACAGTAACACACCCACACTCACGGGGTCAACGACACTGTAACACACACACACACTTGATAGTGTTGAGGTGAGGACCCCTGCCTATGTGGTAATCACCATTACAGAACTGTGCACCCACATGATGTGACACAGAGAATGAACATGTACAGGTAGTCAGTAATGCCTAAGACCGACGGCATCAACAGGGTAGTAGATTGCATCACCTGGAGAGGTTAGGGGTCCTATCTGTTCACTATGGTAGCATACATCCTCACTCCATGGACCAGACAGCCATACATACATACACACACACACACACACTGTGGAGTCCACAATTGAATTCACCTATGTCATGCACATACAGATAGCTAACATGTGTGTGATACACACACCACCCCTGCCTAGGTCTTGCTTTCTACACTGCAGTATGTACAGATCTCTACAACAGTGTACAGGGGTGTGTAATAATTTGGATGTATTCCCCACCATATGTGGCATATATGGACACACAAGCAAACACACATGGCAGTACTGTGAATCAAACACCTGCTATCTTATGATACGTATGACAGACATGCAGCAGTATTGCCCACATTACAATGTGTACCGATGCTACCTTCGGCAATTGTGCTGCTATATGCACACGGGAGGACTTAAGTGTTACAGGTGTCAAGTGATTTACAGTTAGTGACACCCTGACCGCTGTGTAGGTTGTATGCCTTCACCTTCAATTAACAGAAACATAGCTTAGTGTTTGCACATGTTATGGTAGGATGGCTTGTGACACACCTGTGAGCTGTCTTCAGCAAACATCCATCTGCAAAGTTGGCCCACCACTTTATGTACACACATCCATCCATACCTGATGTACATCTTACCGTACTGTCAATATTTCACCATATACAGGTGTCAATGATGGGGCTGCATTGCAACTGCATGTTGTAGTAAGACACAGATGAACTGCAAACATCAGCTACTGCACATGCATGGTAGCTGAAAGCACACCACTACATGTGCATGTGTGTAGGTCCTACATTCCTGTCATTTAGCCATGTTTGTATGCATTGCAATTGGTGGACATGTGTGATGACATACATGACACATGAACTGTTGTATGATATGATAGTTGTCATGGGTAACCAGTACAGAGGGAATGTTAACTCAGTCAACATTGCTATCACACCTTATGTACTGTTAGCATTCAACAGCTATGGGCCTACCTTCCATGTGCATGCGTGTAATTGCTGTAGCCACATGTCTGCATGAAGGACAGCAAAAGCTATGCTATGTACATATGTGTTGTGTATGTGTGTGGGGCATGTACATATCCATGGCAGGTACATGCATGTAATATCCAAACATGAGTGTGTTTACTGGTGTACAGCAACAGTTATCTGTTACAGCTGTATATGACCCAGGGCCCCTGTTATGTGTACAGCTGACTTGGTTATGAACAGTGGTATCATTGCATTGCATAACACATGATGGAACCCTGTCAGTGCATGGGTAGCCTGCACAGTTGCTGTAGAGCTAGATACAGTCCACTGATCATGAGTAACATGTTGTTGTACTAATGTATGGATGTGTGTTGCTGGTCCAAGGACATGGTGATGTCTGAGTGCTACATCCTAGAATGCAGCTTTTGACACTGTGATCTGCACCTGACACATCTGTGATGGCTTTTGAGAGTGTACTGGTCAGTACATGTGAGTGGCCTTCGTGTACGTGGGGACACTACCACCTAGAGTAGTCCGTAACGGTGTTATGGCCCACATGTCTGTATCTGAGGTATATGGTGATAGTGCTATTGTACACAACTGAGCCTTGTGCCAGGTGTTCCTCACTGCACAGATGTCAGTATTCTCCATTGCTGGATCTAGATTGGCAGCTGTGATTACGAACGCTACACATCTAGCACTGTTTAGCATACACATACAATGCAGTTGTCCTCTAGGTGTCAGGTTGTTTACCTGGTCTCAGGACATTCGTCTATGAATGGTACTATATGGGCGAAGTAGCCACTCCTGGCAGGACATCACCATGGGTGGTATTAGTGTGCCAGGTTTAGATTGGTACAGCTAACGTGATGGACAGCAGCAGACGTTGTGTAGAAGACCGGTGTCAGATATATGTAGTGCAGCGTTCATGCTAACAATGATGACCATCGACACACTGTGCCCTTCCGTGTTTAGAATCAGAGTGCATACAAGACAGCCCTTCGCTACTAAGTGTGTGAGCATGCCCAGTATACCGTTGTGTAGATGGACACATAGTGCATTCCAAACGGACGTGTGCTACTAAGTGTGTGAGCATGCCCAGTGACACCTTGTGTTGGTTATGTGTCTCTATGTGTATGTGCATGACCATTGTAATCCTGTATAGCGATAGTGGTCATCCAGGCAACAGATGGCCATACCCCACTTCAGGATGGATTCCTTCATTGAACACACTGGTTCACAGGTATGTACACCGTAACTGCCAGCATCCATGTCGATGTCCGCATTCCTAGAAGGTCATATTGACTGTCTTGAAAGGTGTAGTGTCTGTGGCATGTCTTGTATCTATGTAGTGTTGTAATAGTGGTCCGTAGATAGGCAGTTGTCCTGCTCCCACCCCTGGCATGTGTTTGTCTCCGTCTGCCTTGGGACAGTAATATGCTTTTAGACTGCTCACACTATACAATCCCTATCAGCATCTGTTCCATTGTTGATGATGTCACCCACCTAGAAGTATGCCTCTGGGAGTGCTGTGATCTAGTAATCTTGGTAGCATGTTCTGTAAATGCGTAATGCCGTAGTGTGACAAAGTAGCTAGGTTTATGTTCTAATCCCAGCCCTGCCAAGTCTGTGCGTGTTTCCAGCTGCCTGGGGACAGAGTAATGTTTTTAGACTGCTCACTCTTCATACAATCCCTATCAGTGTATTTTCCACTGCTGATGATGTCACCCACCTACAAGTATACCTCTGGGAATGCCGTGATCCACTAATCTCGGTAGCGTGTTCTGTAACTGCGTAATGCTGTAGTGTGATAAGGTAGTTAGGTCTATGTTCTAATCCCAGCCCTGCCTAGTGTGTGTGTGTGTGTGTTTCCATCTGCCTGGGGACAGAGTAATGCTTTTAGACTGCTCACTCTCCATACCATCCCTATCGGCATCTTTTCCATTGCTGATGATGTCACCCACCTAGAAGTATGCCTCTTGGAGTGCTGTGATCCAGTAATCTTTGTAGTGCGTTACATAACTACATAATGCTGTAGTGTGATAGAATAAACAGGTAGGTGTTCTATTTCAAGGCATGACAGGTGTGTGCGTTTGGCAGTCATATCCTATGTGTTGGTATCTGTGAGTGGCTAACGCCAGGATGTGTTGAGGTTGTTTTGTTGTTTTCCTATATAGTGTCCACAAATGTCATAATCGCCCAAGAGACTGGGTTGGCAAGACATAAACATACATTCGCCAATAGGTCTGGTGAGTAAATGTCAGCAGCCCTACTCTTACCCTTAATACTGTCTGACCCATATGACACAAGGAATCACACTTGCCTTGATAGTAAAACCACTACATAATGCAGGTGGCACATGTGGATTCCTTTTCATTCTTGTCTAATGCTTTGGTGTCAAGTGGTACGCTGTTGTGGTATAAATTCTATATCTACATATGTGTGTGTGTATGTATACGTGTGTGTGTGTATGTATGTGTGTATATATATATATATATATATATATATATATATATATATATATATATATATATATATATATATATATATATATATATATATATATATATATGGACATTAGCACACATAAATCTACATGATGGAATACATGTCCTATACTATTGAATGTCTGTGCTGGATGATCTGTATGTGATCACCTCAGATGTATGTATATCTGCCATGGCTTAGTGGTAAAGCACATTGTCTGTGGGTGCAGGGTCCTGGGTTCTAGTCATGTAGAGACTGGTTAGTTTGTTGCTGGGAAGAACAAGGGACATCGAATACGGTGATAGTAAGGAACCTTTAACCAGTTGTGTGTGGATCTGAGTGACAGTAAGCAGTGGTTATTATTTGGGAAGATCAGTATGGGTCATATAACTATGCATTAGAAGACAATACTATGCAAATGAGGTTGAAAATAGTGAATCCCATTTATCCCCAGGATGTGCAGCAGATCCCAAGAGTGTATGTGTAGAGATAGCCGGGTGCAGGACTTGAATATAGGTGAAAGCATGGGTGGAGGTGTCAGGCATACTGTACGTACATTGGAGCCCTGTGCCTCGGGATTCCTCCTGCCTTAGCATGCCTAAGCTAGGGGTGTGTCTATACCTGCCTAGTGAAATTGGGAGCGACAACAACAGTAGTGGAGTAGTCAAGGTAAACAAGCTGCGCAAACAGGTGATAATTAGCACAATCAGCAGATTACATGCCCAGACAGCCCAGAACACTACAGTAAAGTGACCAAGCACCATACACACAGGTTTCTTCCACAGTCTACACCAGCAGTGTATACATGCAGGGACATTTCTCGACACAATCCAACCAAATGAGAAGGGCTGCAGCAGGCAACATAGACCAACATGTGCAGGAGGCTAAGGGTGGTGAGGATGTGAATGCTGCCGAACAACCCTTAGTGAGGAGACAGAGAAGACTTTAAAGACCCAGAGTAACCTACCAGGGGCTACATGAGCTGGAGATAGTGGAGCACTATGGGGTGGACAGAGACCTCCTACAGCAGCTTGTTGAGCTGTGCCGGCCACACCTGACACATCTAACAGGCTGAGGGAAACCCATCCCAGTGGATACCAAGGTATGTGTAGGCCTAGGTATACTAGCCACAGGTACTTCCAGAAGCACAACTGGGAATATCATGGGGATCTCACAGGCATCTGCATCCAAAATATTGCTCCATTTCCTAGATGCCATGTCACCACATGCCAGTGAGCACATACATGTCCTCAACACACGTGAGGTGTTGACCAGCAATATGCATCTCTTCCACCAAATGGCAGACTACCCTGGGGTACTGGGTGCTATAGCCTGCAAGCATCTACGCATCAAAGCACCACCCGGTGAGTGGAGTAGGGCCTGCATTAACCACAGGGGCATAACCTCCATCAACAGCTAGGTCGTATGCAATGGCCAGGGCATTATACTGAATGTGTGTGCTGGCTGCCCTGGAAGCTATGACGATTCTGATATATGGCATCTGATGCAGCTGTACCACACCTTTGCCAATATGGACATTCCCTACAATCACCTAGTGGGGGATGCTGGGTAACCACTGGAGTCATGGCTGATGACACCCACCAGCAATGAACACACACCTGAACAACTACACCATAATGAGGCACACGCACAGGCAAGACATATAATTGAGTGTGTGTTTGGGATGCTCAGGTCATGGTTCCAGTGTCTGGACACATCCGGTGGAGCTTTGCAGTATTCACCAGCTACATGCACCCAAATGTTTATGGTATGTGCTATGCTACACAATATGATCCTGTGGAAACAGTTGCAACAGGAACAGCATGCGGCAGGGCCACACAGCCCCCCACTAATGCCAAGTCCTGTACAGGCACAGTGTGACTCAGAGGAGGAACTACCTGAGCTGGATCCAGTAGGCGAAAGGAGGTGTGCACAGTATGACCTGTCCTTGGCAAAGAGGCAACGCATGGCATATGCACCGACACAGTAGGTACCCAGGGAATTTCGCCCTCCCTGACTCGCACAGACAGTAAAACGGATGCCAAACATGAAACTACCTGTGCTCAGCCTTGTATAGGAAGTGTACTGTGTGCATCCCACATAGGCATCCCTCCAGCACCATACTCAGGTCTGGCACACCCTCAAGGTAAGTCAATCAACCTACCCACTGCAGTTTATGGGCTGAACATCATGTATGTCCATACAGCCCACACAAGTCTCAAACAGCTGGACAGGTGTAGACCAATACAGACAAATGCTATACAATGGCCTCTGGATATGCCCAATGTATGACCCCAACCCCCACAGACACACACACACACACAGACTACAGCAGGCCAGGCAGTTGGATGTAGGTTGTGAAGGCTAGGACATCTGAAACCACTATGCTGGTAATTAAAGTTAGGATCTGAAGTACACTGGTATGCCTCTAGCCAGCACATTAGGTAGGTCCACACACTGAAATGGAGTACCTGGCATACCAGTACAGTAGTAGCAAAAGTGTACAACTGTCAGCTGTGCCCCCCCTTCCAACGTACAGATGTGAAAGTCATGTGTGCCACCCCTGGTGCAGTGTAGGAATGTGGATACAGTTGGATGTCCCCCCACACTGTGCAGAAATGTAGGAACAGTCAATGCCACATGACTGTTGGCTACCCTGCAGACACAGCATGCCACCTGTCAGTGTACAACGAAGGGGTCGGCACCACAGTACTGACTACCTGGACATGTGACACATGCGATCCAGTTTACCATACTGGGCATGCTCAAACACATGAAGCTATGACAGTAATGTCAGTCGACAACATGCGTAACGGTCATGCTGGGCATGCTCACACACTTAAATACAAGACAGCCAGGTCTGCAAACACCAGTGGTCCGGACATATCTGCCAGTACATTGCTATACTGTTGGATCACTGTGCTGTATGGTATGTGTGTGGTACTGTCTATTGTCTGTATATACCATGGTGTATTGGTAATTCAGATCAGCTGTGTGCGCAGGGTGTTGCTACCAACACTTGCAAAGGACAGTTCTTTGTTTGTGGCCAGAACAAAGCCTTTGGATACGGAGTGGGTAAGGCACATTGCAGCAGTTGGGAGCAGTTGTGCGTGAGTTTGCGCAGTGTTAAGCACTGCTGACCTCTGGTTACAGCTCTTTATACTTGTTTAGACTCCACATTTCTTTAACAGTGCAATACTCGCATACTGGTAGACAAACACACTTACACCCACTCGCTCCCTCACTTGCACGTGCACCGACATTGGTGCTTGCATTTGTCACTCACGCTGGGTGGGCGCATTCCCTTGTGGTGCCTATTACATTGGACTACATGATTACAGTATCGGGTATGGCTGACCATTATGCGACGGCAGGCGTTCAACTGTACAGAATCGGCGGCCTGTCCAGTGACATAATCATATTACATGAGTGTTCCTCATACAATCTGCTCCCATCTGGCGGATACAAGGGAACCGATACTCTGCAATGCAGACAAGTAAATGTGTTTTGGGAAACACATCTTTCTGCTGGGTTATGCTACTGCATACCTATTGTAGGTTTTCCACTTTTTAAATTGGCCAAAGTGAACCTTTAGGAGTAACACCTTTCCCACTTTGCATGGGACAGTCCCTCATTAGGCATATGTGTCATGCGAGAATAATCTAGCCATAGCAAATGTCCTGATTAGAGGACAATATTATAGTCTACATTTCTCTAATAGTTGCATGTAACGGTTATTGTATAAATGACACTTCGATATGTTATGTGAAGTAGCATAAGCAACTTGACTGCTGCTAGACTAAGCTCTGATTTGTGCTAATATGTATATTTCTGTACTATGCATGGCTGTAGGTATGTTCTGACCTGGTACGTCTGACATTTCTATGGAGCAGGTCCCACTTTGACCATTTGGAAAGGTGGCAGCCCTATAGGACCTATATGTAGAAATGTCAGATTTGTCAAGGCAACACATACACACAGCCAGTAGAAAATTGACTACTTCAC
The DNA here is from genome assembly GCF_019279795.1 of Protopterus annectens. Lineage (NCBI taxonomy): Eukaryota > Metazoa > Chordata > Ceratodontiformes > Protopteridae > Protopterus > Protopterus annectens. The sequence continues at coordinate 860,807,703 of NC_056732.1, read as the reverse complement.
CGGTTTCCATAAGTTAAGGTTATTCTTGTAGCATTATAGTTGCTAATACTGTTTCCTATAACATCTAGGTGTTTCAGAAACAGCAAAATCATTTTATGCAACCACTACAGACAATATATGAACTCTTTTCCTGAAATCACAGGCCATGTGCCGTAACATTCATTTTGCAGGACACAGTTGCCCAGAGTGGAGTGTCCCTCACAAAGGCGAACAGATGGTAACCCCAAACTATTATGCTATCATCTACCTAAGGTGGTCGGCGGAATATGCGCTTTCCATCACAAGCAGACCTCACATACAAATGGGGGAGAATGAACTCTGTATCAGGAAGACTGCATAACACCCTCAGGGACACATTTAGATGATTGGTTCTATTAACCTGACACATTGACAGTCACAGAGCATATGTGTTCATTCACATTTGTCGAGGTACATGCTGTTTATGATTCATACATGTTCTCATTAGTCATTACGTGTATTCCACCACCTGTCCACCTAATATCACTAGTTCTGGAAGGGTTTAGTTAGGACTGTGTTAGATTCTGATTCGTAATCACAGACGTCCATGATAATCGGGTACAGGGCACTGATATATTCCCTATGTGTTCCCCCAATGGTTTACGGACTATCCAGTAGATATGATCTTCAGGTTTGGGAAGTATGAGCGTCAGCAGTGCCCACACAGGAATATTAATTACTTCCACTGGGCGGGCCTAATACATCTCTGCCAACCAACACCTGCACACTTAGGCCCATTATTGCATACCCATGATTCACCTACCGGAGACCCCTCTACAGCACTCATGACAAATACTTACTGTGAGCGCAGCTGGGGTATGAATACACCCCTACACACTGCCCACTCTCCCTGTCTCGGGACACATGTGGTACGTTTTGTCAACCCATGTGTTGTTACACTTGCACAACCTACTGTTCCGTGTACAGCTACATCCTGCTCACGTTGATTACCACAGGTTCGCCTGTATGGCGAAGTTTTGGTGTCCCGCAAGGGACCCCGTTATCCATGTTTAAAGTGTAGACCTTGCAGATCTCTCCCACTGGTACTTTCCTGCCGGTGGTTTGGAAAGCAGAGGTGTATTTACCTTTATTGCATGTCTGTATGTCTGACCGGCCTAGCTGGGCAGTGTGGGAGGTAAATGTTTGTTTATTAGACCTCCCAGTAACATATCCGGTCTGAACATATGTTACATGTAATTGCTGTAATGTAACCTAGTTATGTACATGTGTATATCTACAATGACATATATATATATTTTTTTTTTTTTTGTGTGTGTATATGTGTATATATCAATATATGTTGTATGTGTGTGTATATCTATATATATCTATATATATCTATATATATATATATATATATATATATATATATATATATATATATAGATATATAGATATATAAATCTGTGTGTCCGTTGACCAATACACTTCTCGGACATACACACTTACACATGCGTATTGGGTTTTATCTCTGCTTCAACAGCATACTATTGCCTTAGTCATTATGACACAGACACTTCACTTCGGTTAACTTATAATTGGTATTTAGCACGTTATACAGTGGACAGATGTCACAATTTGTTCATGTACGGAGTACCAATGATAATTGTGATGTGATACAGTGTCATTTGACCTGTTCCTCATCTGCACAGCCTATTATTCCTGCTACTGTATTTGTTTCTGTGCACATTCATATTATTTATGTCAATAAGTGGAGTGCAGGCGTTACAGATAATGTACTTCAACATATTGATGTCTGCATGTGCGTATGCATATATACCTATTACGTACTAGCTGACCTACACGGGCCGCTCCATTGGAACCGGCGCAACCAACCCTGGTACTCCTGTATCCATAATCACATAGCCATAGTTTCTCCACCCGTGTTGAGTTTCCACGCGTAACAGCCATTATCCACCTGATATCGCAGCCATGACACACCTTTACACATTGCCCTCTCCAGAGCGTTTGGTGCCCTACACATTTTGTGCTATCTCGTGGATTCACAGGGTCTCCCGCCATTTATATTTGCACATACTTGCCTTTCCTGGTGTTATGGATTACGGCCATTTGCGGGTAACAAGTGTAGGTGGTCACAACATGAACTACATTCCATCTGTGTGTCATGTTGACGTAGCAGTTCAACAATATTATGGCCACTGGTATAACCCTGCCTCTGGTGTGAATAGCGGTGCTCTACTCACTCTTGAGCAGCTTTATCTGACATACGCTGCAAGCACTATATAATACCTTAGTTGCTCTAGATTCCCTTCACAACCCTTGTGTATACTTTATTCTTTCGGCATTCATTCTTACAGTATGTGTATGTGTATATATATATATATATATATATATATATATGTATATATATATATATATATATATATATATATATATATATATATATATATATATATATATATATATATATATATATATATATATATATATATATATATATATATATATACATATATATATATATATATATATATATATTTCTTTATTTTATGTCTGTGGATATATATCTATACACACACACACACACACACACACATCTATATGTGTGTGTGTGTGTGTGTGTGTGTGTATATATATATATATATATATATATATATATGTATATATATATATATATATATATATATATATATATATATATATATATAAGTTACATCTCTACATAACAACATACATTTGCTATGCTGGCAGCTGCTTACACCTGCGTAGGTGCACTTGCATATGCTTATTGTGAGTTACACATGTTTACTGCCACTTCTTTGTGCTTATGTGTGCCTTATTCATTATGACAGTACCACTTTGATTGAAGGAATCTGGTTAATGGCCCCATGCAAAACACACGATCACCTTTACATGTTTAAATGTTGGCTTTACAGCACAGAGGCATTCATTACACAAGAAAATGATATGTGCTATAGTCATACTTGAACCGGGAATGCCTTTACATTAGGTGAATGCTCTAACCACTACACTATTGGTGTTCTGCTTCATTTATATGTATACCCATGGTTCATAGCTACCCTAACATACAACTCACCACTTCACTTACACAGCAGGCATCCATTCTCCTGCTGGGAAAACCGCAGTACTACACATGCGACATTCCCTATTCCCTACTGCTCTGGACCCGTGCTGCATGTTTACTCACTCATGTGTTTGATTGTCAGGGTGTTCATGTGGTCATCCGGGTTTAGGCTTGTCCGACTGGTGACTGGAACTGCCCTGTTCCTGTTCAAATGTCAGACATAGCACATGGACAGAGTTGGTTCCAATTTTAACATTCTACCTGTGTTTACAGACGCAGGGGTTTGAGCACCTCTGACCAGATTATTATGTTGGCACTACATAATATAGGGTAGGGGGTGGTTCCAGTGCATAATACAGGGTGGGGAGTATTTCCACTGGTGTTTCCCTTCACATTCATTACGAATGCTTTATTTTGACCACGTTCATTTATTCATTCACGCACACACATATATATATATATATGTACATACACCTACATACCTATTTACATTTCCCATACAGTTGAATGCACATCGCGCATCCCCGCTGCCTTTACCTCCCTATATCCGAAGGATATTATTCTGGCCATCACTTTTGACTTCACTACAGGTATTCAGTAGCACTGTCAACAAATGTGACAGTTGTTTGGTGTACATATGTGTACGGACCTCTCAAACACTCAGGGGCTAATTTCAACAGTGACAGGGACAAGGCAATGACAAATCAGGGACAATCATGGACACTTCTACAATATTAGTACTATTAACTTGAAATGTGTTGACAGATTCAGAGCATATGCATTAATACTTATTTTCTGAAGTTAAAAGCGTCTATTACTCTTAATTATTGTCATTATTCATTCAAGTGTCATTCAACACTTTCCGTCCAAAGGTCACTGGTTTTATGAGTGATTAAGAGGCTGGCCAGTTACTGTGTGAATGCTCTGACCATTGGTAGGGTTGCCACATTTTCATATGTCCAGGATGGGATATATTCTGGACACACCAGATTGTTTAGCCCAACACATACCCACCGTCGGTACAGGGTTTAGAACATTAATTATTTTCCTAGATGAGAGCCTATTCCTGTAGCACTTTAGTTGTTTATTCTGTTTTTTGTATGATTTACATATTTTACATCCATAAATAACTGTTTTAGGCAACTGTTACATGAAATATGGTACATAGTTTATTTCCTACAATCACAAGACATTTGCCATTGTATCATTCTTGGTCAGAACACACCTACCCAAACAGGGACTGTCCCTCACAAAGTGGGACAGGAGGTACCCTGCTTATGTCAGCACCTTAATCACCCTATTTCCAAGTGCCACTATGTGACTGTGTACAGTATATTTTCTCAATAATTCATGTGGGGAGACATGCATCAATGGCAGGTGTTTGATCCCGGGTAGTAGGTTCTGCATGACCGGCAGGAGGCTGAGCAGTCTCGTTAACCACTACTGCACATACAACTTCTATCCAGATGTCTACAGGACTTGACATCATGTCTTGATACCAAGTCTCATGTTTACACAGGATACTTATCCCATGAGGGATATCCAAAAATTGAACAAGCAAATGACCTTCGATTTTTTTGGACTTACGAAAATGTGATCGGGTTTTACATGCAAGGGATACATAGTTTGCAATCCTGATACTGCCTAGGGTGACACTGCCTACTCCATATGAGTAGTGGTCACTATGTGTAGATATGGCTGCGCCAAACTAGTAGCCCGAGTATGGCTGGATTTGGTGGACGTTCAGGAATGGGGGCAGGTTGTGTGCTGTAGAGGGGATGATGGGTATTCAATTATGCATTCAGATGTGTTGCAGTTGGATGGCTCAGTTCCATCCAGACCATTCTGTGGGTATGTGCCGGTGATGTTTCTGTACATGTGTATCGCACATTTTAATATTCATATGTTTGTGTGATTGTGTTCTACAGTATGGCCTGTCAGGTTGCATTGTGGATGTGTATGTTTGTTCTTTGTGTTTCTTTCTGATTCACCCACTGCTCCCTCATACACCTCCAGTTCACCTGTTGTGCATCCAACACAGTCTCACCTTTGTGGATTATAACATTACCCATCCCCTCCCACATACATATTCCACACACTCCATCCATCCCTTCTTTGGTTGATGGCCCATGGCATGGTCAAGGGAACACATTGCATACACTACATATCTCAGGTACCTGTATGGTTGTGAGGACTACCCTAGCATTATAGCATTACCCGTTCAACTTTGACACATCCTGACAAGAACGGCTTGGACCGCAGATGAGCGGATTTTGGCCAAATGCTCTGACCATTGGTAGGGTTGCCACCTTTCCATATGGCCAGGATGGGATATATTCTGGACACAAATCAGATTCTAGAGGACAACACATACCCACGGTCAGTACAACGGATAATACTTTTATTTTATGCCTACATGTTAGCTTATTGTTGTAGCAGTTTATATGCTCCTTCTGTTTTGTTTACTTGCTTATTCTATTTCTTGTAACATGTGGTATGTTACATATGGAAATAACTATTGTATGTGATTATTACATGTGATGTGGGACATAATTATGTCATACGGTCGCAGGATATTTTACATTTATAATGGTTTTGGTATGGACACAACTGCCCAGCTGTGTACTGTCCCTCACAATGTGGGACAGGTGGCAACCATGACCATTGGGCTAGACTTAGCTATTGGCGGTGAGCTAACATGATGCGTTTCACTTCCACTTGGTATAGCTATCAACACTGCATTAGAATACAGGCATACGGTTTTAAATGTCATTTGTTCGAGGGATGGAGACTCGATATTTGCTAACGTGCATTTGTGTTTGCTTCTTAATTTTGTGTTCGCAACAACTGTCTTGCATGCTTTGCATACGTTTCAGTATCCACAGACACTGACAGGTGTGACAACTATTGCAGGCAGACTGTAATATTCAGCATTTTAGGTTGCACGTCAACAGCCAACATTTCCACGCCTCCGTGCGGCACTTCAACATGCCCCATGCACTTGCGCTCGTTTCTTATACATGTGGATGTGGTGGCAGCACGCTTTCATTAATATGCATATGGTGCTACTACGCCATCTGCACGCCGCACGGTCGGCGCAAGCCTAATGCCGGCCTTGCGCCAAGCTTCAAGAGCCCCAGGGTTTGACATACATCCAGATTCAAACCTTAACAGTATTCTAAAACAAATGTACAGATCTGAGGATTATCTAACCATAACACATAGGAACTCAGACTTCACAAAGTTCAAAGCTGACAACAGATTGAAGCAAAGGAGAATGTATGTATTACAGTTCATTGGACTCATGACAATTATAAAATCCAATAATGCGTACATTACATCCTGTAGCTTAAATATGAAACAATAAAAAGTGATGATGCAAATGAGAACAGATAGAGACATGGAGATGGGGAGATGCACAGATAATGTTATATTCTTGTGGGGTATTTTTAAACATCATTTGGGTGTGGTGCTGTTATGTTTTTTTCTGATAAGTAGTCTGATGTACTATGCATAGTCAAGTAATTCCAACAGGGAGCAATCATGGACTGGAAAGTAGAAAGATTTAAAAGTATAACCATTATTCAGACATAAGCAAACTTTATTTTATTGTTTTGAAGAGACAGTCACAAAACAATGAGGCAAGGGAGAATGAAGACATCAGGATTCATCACAGTAATGACAAATTTAATGTTACATAAGGTGTATGTTACAGCCAGAAGCATACTAAATGGTCCAGTGCAGAATGATTTCTATCACCATTTGCAGTTGGAACATCCTACATGGTGTACATTCAATTCTTCAGCCTGTTCAATAGAAGATTAGCCTGACTGTACATAGCTAAGCACGGTAGCACAAAGGGTGCTAGAGTAATATGGATGAAGGCACAAACTCACAAGATTTTACCAAAAGATGTATACTTCCATTTCCCCTAAGGTACAGATCACCTCAGAGCCAGGCATTGCACAAATGCTGAGGACAAGGAGTTATGGCATGCAAGGGGGAATAGAGAATGAGTTGGGAGAGAGGGAGGCAGGGAGGAGGTAGATCATGACAAAAGCAGGATAATGGTGGCGCAGAGCAATTATTTATTTATTTTATTTGTTTATTGACATTCAATGAATTGGAAAGTTTGATTGACTAGGAGCCCATTTTCAGCAGAGGCTCAGGGATGAAAGCTCCAAAGTATTACAAAACATCTTAAGAACAATAACTTTACAGTATTTAAAACATGCAAAAAGCAAATGCAGTTTAAATAACTATACTAAATCAGACATAATATTTAAACATTGATGAAGAATATATATAAGTTATATGACAATGATTTAATATTTAGAGAAAGCTTAGCCAGTTTATAGAGAAATTAAAGGTAAGTTAATATAATAGAAATTGGAATTGCAATATGAAGCAAGAGAAAAGCAGGCTTATGGGATATTTAGAGAGAAAGCCAGGGGATAGAAAGTGATAGAAGTAAGGAAGTGAGGGAAGAAAGGAGAGTAAGGAGGTGTTATGTGTGAATAAGTTATTTGTTCACATTTAGGGATATAGTTCATCTCAATGTTGAGAAACAACAGAGCCAGATAAAGCTTTTGGCTGGAAAGTCTTGCAGAATAGTTTTGAATGAAGAAATGGAAGGTATTGACCTGATGGATACAGATAAGGAGTTCCAGGCCTTTACATGGCATGAATACAGAAATGCCCAACAGTTTTTATAGGTTTGTGGACAAACAGGAATTGTTGGTCGTGAGACTGTAATGACCAACTGGGAAGATAGTTGTGTAGAATGTTATTTAGTGCTGGACAAGCAGATGGATTCCAGATAATTTTATAGGTTGTAAGAAACTGTGTATATGTTGGTTGATGAGGTAGTTCTAATCAATGTAGGCTTTTTAGTGCTATACAGTGGTGGGTTCTGAAAGGGGTATTTACTGCAAATTTAGATACTTTGTTATAAAATTGTTCAAGTTTTGATGTTTGTGGTGCCTGAAGGTTAGTAAGGGTGGGGACACCATAAATAAGTGTGGGAGGAGATAAGTAGTGGAAAGTGTAGCTTTATTTGCTTTGGTGAGAAAGCTTTTGGCTCTACAAAGCATCCTTAGGCTTTAATGATTTTTTTGTTGTGCAGTTTTGTATATGCAGGTCAAATTTAGGATTATCATCCACTATTATCCCTAATAATTTGCTATGAAAAGTGACTTCAATGGTTGTATTATCAAGAGAGAGGACTTTATATTTTGTTTTTTTCATGAAAGAGGGATTTGGGGAAAAAAGTAGTAAGTTTTTTTTTTTTTTTTTAAGACTCAGCATAAGTTGTAACTTACAAAGTCATCTTTGATTTTTTTTTAGGGGTGATCAAAAGTTGTGACTTACAAAGCCATGTTTCAGTTGCTGTCAGAGCTTATGTAATATTGCAGTGGCCTAATAAAAAATCATGAGTAAGAAAATAGTTTCAGAATTATTTTTTTTCTTTCAAGGAAGATATAAGTTGTGCCCAAGGCTTAATGTTCAAAGCTGACAAAATAGTAGCTCACAATAAACAATTGTCTTTAATGGGAATGCTGCCTGACTCCCTAATCCCATCCAGAAAAAATAGTCATTGTCTATGCATTTCACTGGTGTTAGATTGGGATGAAAGCAGAACTTCATATAGCCACAGTCATGTCATGCATATATGTAACATGCCTCCTCACTCCTCAGCCCTAACTCCAAAGGCAGTCACCTGTGTAAGTTCCTGATGAGTGATTGTCAGGAAAGTGTACAAAATATTGATTACAGTAATGAATTCCACTTTGTTACTCCTAGACAGTTCACTATCCTTACACAAGCTATAGTATCTATACCTCTGAGGTCTGTGAGAAAAATAAAAGAAACAATGACCACACTGTCCCCAGCCCAAACATAGGCTGTATTGACTTCCTGCACACATCTTTAAGGACTGATGTGTTGAAAATTAAAGAAGTAATGACGACAAAATTCCCAAGCCCCCACAAAAACTACAGAAACTTTCTACACACACACACACACACACACACACACACACACACACACACACACACACACACACACACACACACACTCTCTCACACACACACACACACACACACACACACACACACACACACACACACACACACACACACACACACACACACATATCTGAGCAGGGCTGGTTTTAGAATGGGTGCAATTAAGAGTAGACACTACCACTAAGTCCAAGTCAAAATCCATTTTATACAGCCTGAGGAGTGGAGGCCACCAGACTCTTAGAATATCTAAGTGTTTGAATGTTCTGGGATATATTTTGTGCCTTAATTTTTAAATATAATTAATTACTGTTAGCTACATTTTTTACTGATACCCAGAAGAGTAATGTATGTGCTCCTGCATTATTAGATGTGTGCAAAGATAAAAATCAGTGGTATTTTTACATACACAAGCATGCATAAGCCCTAGCAATGTAAGTTTTGCACTTATTTCAGCAAACAGAAATCCATTGTACAACACTGGTACTGCCACATCAGATCAGAGACTGTTGTTTAATGGTCATCAAAGAGCAGCAGGGGTTAATACACCTATCACTATCCCTGATTTCACCAACCATCCTTGATTTTGCCTGCCCTTCTTAAAAAGTTTTATTTGCTGGTAAATCATTCAAGAGTGCAGACAGTCAATACATCCAGAGATCAGGGTTTCATAATTCTTATTGCTCAAAAAAATGCATGTTGATACAAAATATATCATTCTGTTAACTTTGTAATTGATTAAGAGTGATGTTTAAATGCTTTCCTGATTTTGAGCCTTTATTCTGCTATTATTTTTAGTTTGCCTATAATTCTTGAGCAATTAAGTTGAGAGTTATAATATCTGGTGTTCTGCCAGTATTTATAAAACTATTGAAAAAGAAAACCATTCCTGAAGACTGGAAACGCCAGCTCTTCTTAAAATACAAAGTGTGGACAGAGATCAGACATTTTGGGATGGTGGTCTCTTTAGTGCTTACCCTGCTCTTGTTCATTATCAGCTTTATCCTAACAGGGTCATATCACAGTCCTGTTCAGGCTAAAGAGGGTAATCAGAAAATGAATCCATTTTTCTCCTCATTCTTCCCAACCAGCAAGAGCAGCTTTTGTGGGGCCCCTACACAGTCAAGGATGATTAAGTGCACCCCCCCCGCAGCCAGTGGTATTGTAGATACCTAAACCTGGCTTTGTTGTTAGTTTTAGTGGAGAGAATGTCCATTGGCAGGATTTAACTAAGCCAGGGACACTATGTCAGTTGTAAAATATTTAATGAAATTCTGAAGCCTGTTAATTGTCAAACCACTGTTACTTTAACCAGAGATACCAATGAATTTTAAAGGAGATATACATGAGTTAGTATTACCCACCAAGCTTATTACATATGCAATATTGCTGTACTAGCTTTTGTTGGTTTGACAGATATGTTATAAAATATCAAGACAAGATACATTTCTGTGGTTCAGGACCCCCAGAACCAGGAAACCCCATCCACCGAATGGTCACTGGTGCTAAAGCCAGATAAGGGAGAAGGAAATAACAAGAGTTTTGCTTCTGGTACATTTAAGAACATCTTTATAATATGTTACTCCTATGTTTTTCATCATTATTAATCTGTTATGCTCTGTACAATAAAGTGCTTGCTATAGGAAAGCAAAAAACAAGATTAAGACACAAGGAGAATATGAGTGGATTATAAGTGGCCCTGTTAGGGATGGAATGCTTTTGCAAATGCTTTCTTTCCATACTATGCAAATGGTACGTTAATGAAATGTTGTGACTGGAGATAAATACTGAAATTTGCAGTTCAACATATGATAGGAATCAAACATGTAATGAAATAATAAATTGCCATGCATCTTTAATCAATCCCTTGACCCTATGCAAAAACATCAATCTACAGACAGGAGACTTATCTCAACACCCCGCATTGGATATTCTAGTTCATTACATCCAGCATCCTTAGAACTGTTATAGTAACTGTTTCACAGTTCTGCCTTTAGTCTGCCTTTACTTAGTATTCCGATAATGCAGTGGACTTAAGCAAATTTGCATGAAGTGCCACAGGAAGTTAAATGACATTCAACAACACTCAGCAAAGGTCTGTGATGCCAATCTCTATGCAAATGTTGAGAGAAAAAAGTGAAGGGTTTTTGATGGGGCATTTCAGGCCACATGGATTGTGTGTGATTTTATTTTTGACTATATTAAACGTGAAAAATGGGCTCATAGGACAGTGGAGAAAATGGGGGGGGGGCAAACAGAGGTTAGGACACAGAGGAAAGCATACAGAAATGTGCAGGAAAGTGGTGTAAGAACACCACAGATATCCACCTCTTCAGAACATAAATGTTGAATTGTGCACAGGATTTCATAACTTCGAAAAATCACCACACCAGGGATAGGTGGCAGCAATAGAATTATGTTGTGTACCTAACTGGATCAAATCAAGTGTGTCAAGATAACACATAGACAAAGGGGAGACCTATGTATGGGGATTAATTATTTTGTTGGCCAGGTATCTGATCTATTTTGAGGTACTCATTGCCTATTGCAATAACCAAGAGCTATTGCAGCAGGCATATAGACTCAATATAAAAGTTAAGGTATCTCTCCACAAGATGATATGCAGTTATGGAGTTCAAATACTTCTCTGATTTTCATTCAGACCTAATGCATACTTACCCCATACCTCTCTGAAGTGAATTTGTCTCTCTTGAAGTACCTCACAGTTTTCTGCTGTTTCTGCAACATTCGTGCAGTAGAGAAAGAAAGATATAGGAAAGCATAATGAGCGACTACAATGGCTGGCTAATTAATGACATACCATACACAGAAAATGGGTCAGTATACGTACACAACTCAGTGGTGTTTGAAGTCTTAGATTCATCCTCCCATTGGCTAAAGTTGCCCTGCTTGTACCTCGTCATGTCACTGCAGTGGTGACGACATTGCTCTCCAGTGTGAGGGATACCAGTTGCACTGGATACAGCCTTGACTGAGCTATTCCAAGCCTCAGGTTTACATTGAGAACAGGTATAATCCATCTGCAGCAGCCTTCAGATATAGTACTTCATGAAGAATAACAGAAAATCTTGCACTCCTCGGCACCCTACATATGTCTACAAATCAAGCCCGGCCTTTGTCAGCCATGTCTGAAGTAGGCAAGTTGGAATAATGGGTCTGAATCAGTGTCCAGTTCAGATCTTATGTGAAACGACTTGTGCACAAGGAAGCCTTGTTAGCTGCAGTGAGATTTGTTTATCTGTGTTGCTCAAACATTTGACACGTTCCATTGTTAAAAATTGAAATGATTTATGGTGTTTTTCATAATCATGGCTGGTTGGAAGACAGATGTTAAGATGTTATAACTTGTGACATATGCTGTTGGGATTTACACAGCAGTATGATTGAGTAGCACAACCACAAGGAAAAAGAGAACATAATATTAAGCATTGCTTATTAAAAGTCAGTGCCACGAGAGAACTTATTTAACATGGTAATTAGAAGTATACTAATTTAAGAATGAATAGATGTATTCATAAGAGATGCCTGTGTATCTCTGACTATTTAGCCATGGCAATGGATTTCTGTGTGAAAGTCAGTATTTGTTGTTTGTAAATGCATTTCAGATGCATGCAGCTGGGTTATGTTAAAGGCAACACATGCTTATGATATGTGATAACTCATAATAATTATAACAAACAAAAATATCGTGGACATCTTATCTATGCATATCATCATTGTCGTGTTTAACATTATTTGCATACATTATATTGGGCTTTTATAACAAGCAGTAATGATACATTTGTTGCAATAAACATAGCTAGGATGCTCGTTTTCATTTATTGTTACATTCCTAATCAAAATGTTGTGACAAATGAAATTATGCTCCCCTCTGTGAAAGTATCCATAAACCACATTCATATCTTTCATTATGTGGCTTCTTTTTTCCAAGTTTACTTAGCTTACATCTTGTGCTATGGAGAAAACTATCTGACACAAGGAATTTATTCACTGAGTACTATCCAGAGTACTGATGGCCACACACTTGCACTATACTTGTTTGTGATACAGAAAGCAGTCCAAAGTAAATATTTTACTTTTTTTCTTAGGATAGGAACCATGTTTTCATACTGCCAAGTGGAACACAAATGCAAAAGGCATTATTAAAAAATAAGATGGAAATGAAATCACTTAAAGGGTATATCTAGCAATGACCAGAGCTAGACATGCATTACTGTGACACATTCATTCTTCTCACATCTCTTTGTCATATCAGAACATTAATTTCTGGTTCACATTATCAAAACTTAAGGTAATATAAAATAATGCAAAAGGGTACAGACAGCATCCCATGTTGCTAGCAATACTGAGAATAGTTGAGTTTCATGTGTAAACCTGTATTCGACCCCCTTGTAAAATTATCTACAAACTGGATTCAAACCCTGCATCAGCTATCCTTTTTCACTAAAATCATTGCACTTACACCTTGGCCAACAGATAAGACTACCTGAGTGGTGCATTTTCTTAACAAATTACTATCCAGAATGCTGAATGTCATATACCAGCACCTTCAGGGACTAATGCTAGTCAAGAGTGTGCAGTGCAAAATGGCATGCAAACAGTAAAGAGAAAACAACAACAGCAATTACTTAGATAACATAATGAAACAAGTAGTTAAAATGTACAATTCTGATGTTTTCGCATATGTGTTGTCTTGCAACTTGAAGACATGTTCCTTAAACATTAGTATGTTCATACAAAAAGCACCCTCTCTGGATCTGAATCCCATGACACTGTGCATTCACAACACACACTCTTGAGATTACAATTTGTATGTGTCACAGTCACATACATACACTGGGAAGAAAAAAAGTAGGTTACATATTCTCAGCACATGACATAGTACCAGTTGAATAAAAAAAAAACAAAAACAAGAAACCTCACTGCTAAAGGTAGACCTACCACAAAAATAAAATGAAAAAAAGAAAAAAATGTAGGTCAACCACCACAGCAATAGAAAAAAAATAGTTTTATTAATAGGTTAGCTCTTTTGTGGGGCTTCCACTTCAACAGGCCATAAAATAAAAAAGAGAGCAAACATTATATATTAAAATAAGAAACCAAGAAAAACACTCCAAAAACAAATAAATAAACTAAGCAGTTATTCCTCTGGTAACAGACTGCTTGTTCCTCATCATTTGAATGTTCTCCAATGAAGCCTTACGTTTGAGTGTTCCTCTGCTTACCAACTTGCTGTACATGTTCTTTTTTTTTTGTGGGGAAGACCACACGTCAACTCAGGGAAAGGATATTAGAACATGTTAGCAGCATACATAATTTGGTTTTGACTAATGGAGTAGCATTTCATGTTTTTTCCTATTTAGGACATAGCAGATTTAGTTTTAGGGTTTTGCAATTGCTCTCACCTAACATTAGAGGTGGAGATTTTAACAATGTTATTGAAAGAGTGAGCTTAAATGGATTGTTGCTGTTGAAGCACACTGAATGCCTGGTTTGAATAGTTCCCTCCCCCTTAAACATGTTTTGAAGGGTAGGCAGTGCTCTATTTAGTGGTTCCCCTTTTTCTTTGGCTGTATTTTTTTTCTTTTTTGATAGTATAAATCGATATTACAGGTGCAATAGAATCAAGTTTTAATAGTTACCCTGCATAGTTGGCAGTTAAATATGTAGATGTCTGCAATATTGGCAACAGTTAAGCTAATTTTTACTTAACCAATATAAAATAAAAAAATACAATACTGCAGATCATTTTTTTCTTTATTTTGTGAACATCACTCCACTTTGGTTTTCTAACAAAAGTACTATGTGATTTGCCTTGCTGTTGAAACATGCTTTAATGAATAATGTACTTCTTCGGAACTCCAGAAAAAAAATTATTCAGAAGCACAAAGAAGTCATAAACAATTCATACAAATGTTAGTAATGCTGCTCCCTTAAGTCAGTCAATGTAGTCACACCCCTGGATTTTGCAAGCCTTGCACAGTGTGCAGGATTAGTGCAGGAGCACCAGCAGGCAATACGTCCGCCGTGCGATCCAGGAATAACCTGTGCATGAGTGCTCCTGCATTAGTCCTGCATGGACTCAGCCCCTGTATGCAAGTACCCCATTTGCAGGAGAAATCCATGCAAAAGAGGTGAATCTGTGATCCAGGAAGCTGGAAACTGACCAGGCAGGACTAGTGTAATCTGCAGAAATGTACTCCGCCAGTAACGGAGTATATTTCTGCAAATTCCAAAAACGGAGCCATGACAGCTCCAAATAAAGGGTGGATATCATTTAGAAAGCAGGCCAGTGGCTAAGTATAAGGCCATTGGCAGGAAAAAGAGTTGAAAAAAAAATCAACTTTTATTGTTTTTTAGCCAATCTCGGCTGTTTAAGCGTAGGACAGCAGCGCACAAAAAGGATTGGGGGGGTAAATAAGAAAATAAACCTAAAATAAGCATTCTAACTAGAATCACTATTCTGCCATTATAGTCAATTGCAGGCAGAAGACAACATGGCCAGTGAATAGTGGTTGCTAAGGGGGGAGGCTCAGTGTGAGACATGTAACTATGCATTAGCAGGCAATCCTATGCAAATGAGGGGAATGATAGTGAATCCCAGATTTCCCCTGCATGCTAGTCAGCTCCCAACAGTGTAAGAGGAGGAATAGCTTGTTGCAAGCCTAGGAGTTAGCTGACATCATAGGGGTGTGTGTCAGGCATACTGTAAGTGTAGGGGTGTGTGTCAGGCATACTGTAAGTGGATTGGAGCCCTGTGGCTCAAGTTTGCTCTTAGCTTAGCACAGCTAGGCAAGGGTGTGTGTCTGAGGCTACCTAGCACTCTTTACATTGCCTAAGCGGGATTGCATGCTGTGCACCGGGTTTTAAAGAAAATAAAAAAAAGTAAACCAGGAAATAGCAGCTCTGTGCACATTTGAGCACTGTGTTTGTGTGGCACGCCCCCGGGCTTAAACAGGAAGGCAATGGGAAGGGAAGACAGCAGTGGAATGGCAATCTAGGAGAACTAGCGTAGCTGGCAGGTGAAATGTATCAGAATCAGCCAATTACACAAGCAGCAGACCAGCCCAGCCCAGAACACTACTATAAACTATGCAGACACCTTCTCCTCTGGTTTTTCCCATACTCTTCACCACTGGTGTATACAAGCGAGGAAGTTTTAACAGTCAAAACAACAAAATGATAGGCGCTGCAATAGCTATCATACAACAACTTGTGGAAGAGGATGAGGGTGGTGAAGATGTGAATGCTGTCGACCAACCCACAGTGAGGAGACAGAAAAGAGTGTACAGACCCAGGGTAACCTACCAGGGGCTACATGAGCTGGAGATAGTAGAGTGCTATAGGGTGGACAGGGACCTCCTACAGCAAATTGTTGAGCTGTGCCGGCCACGCCTGACACAGAGAACTAACAGAGGGAAACCCATCTCAGTGGATACCAAGGTATGTGTAGGCATAAGAATACTAGCTAAAGGTACGTTCCAAAGGCCAACTTGGGATATGATGGGAATCTCACATGCATCATCATCCAGGGCAATCCACCAGTTCCTGGATGCCATGTCAGAACATGCCAGTGAGCACGTATATTTCCACAACAGCTGTGAGGCGTTGGCCAGCAATATGCAACTGCTCCACCAAATAGCAGAATACCCCGAGGTAGTGGATGCTATAGACTGCATGCACATATGCATCAAAGCACCACCCGGTGAGTGGGGTAGGGTCTACATCAACCACAAGGGCTTCCACTCCATCAACTGCCAGGTCATGTGCAATGGCCAGGACATAATAATGAATGTGTGTGCTGGCTGCCCTAGAAGCTATCACAATTCCCACATCTGGCATCTAACACAGGTGTACCACAGATTTGCTAATGGGGACATCCCTTACGGTCACCTAGTGGGGGATGCTGGATACGCACTGGAGCCATGGCTGATGACACCCATTGAAAAGCACACACACCCGAACAAGAACTCCATAATGAGGCACACACGCAAATCAGAATTATAACAGAGCATGTGTTTGGGATGCTCAAGTCATGGTTCTGGTGCTTTGACACATCCGGTGGAGCCTTGCAGTACTCACCAGCTACATGCATCCAAATTGTCATCGTATGTGCCATGCTACACAATATGATCATGTGGAAACAGCTGCAGCAGGAACAGCATGGGACAGGCTCACACAGACCCTACCATTGCCAAGGCCTGCACAGGCATAGAGTGATTCGGAGGAAGAACAACCTGAGCCTGCCCCAGTAGGCAGAAGGATTTGTGCCCAATATGTCCTGGCCTTGGCAAAGAGGCAATGCATAGCACATACACTGACAGAGGAGGTACCCAGGGAATAACGCCTCTCTCTAATTCTCACATACAGTAAAAGGGAAGCCAAACATGACACTACCTTTGTTCAACTATGTGTAGGGAGTGTACTATGTGCATCTGACATAGGCAGCCCTGCAGTGCCATCCTCAATACTGGGACACCCACAAGGTAAGTCACTCAACCTACCAATTGCCGAATGGAGTAGAATGTGTTGTTACCTGTATCTATGGCATGGATGTGAGCATGCAAGGAAACTGAGTGGGTGAAATGTAGGCCAGCAGATTGTAGACACTTATAGTGGCACCATGAGATCTGTATCAAATACTGGTGTCATCATAGTAGCCAGTACTACACAGGGCGACAAAACCCACTGCAAGAAATGTGCTGGGCCACATGTGTGTCCATATGACTCACACATGCCAGTCAGGGAGGGTCATATACCTCACAACAGTCTCAGCCAGCAGGATAGGTGTAGACAAACAAAGGCTGTGCTATGGCCTCTGAATGATGCTTATGGGTAACCTCCCCCCCCAGGCCTACAAGGACAGACTCCAGCAGGTCAGGCAGTGGGATGTTAGTTTTGAAGGGTTGGAAGTCAGAAACTAATATGTAGGTCAATAAAAGTTAAGACCTGTAGTACACTGATATGCCTCTAGTCGGCACGATAGGTTAGAATACAGAATGAAATGGAGTACCTGACATACCAGTACAGTCATAGCAAATGTGTACAAGTGTCAGGTGTGCCCCCCATCCTACGTAGAAATATAATAACAGTCAGGTGTGCCTCCCAATCCTGTATAGAAATGAAGTAACAGTCAGGTGTGCCCCCCCCCAATCCTGTGTAGAAATGTATTAACAGTCAGGTGTGCCTCCCCCCCATTCCTGTGTAGAAATGTGATAGTGGTCAGTATCTATGCATTTTGAGGTAAGACCTGGCAGCCATTGCCCACTATTGCTGATGACAGGGACAAGTTCTCACAACTGCAGTGGCAAAGACAATACCCACCAGTATAACAGAAGCTAGCAGTAAGCCATTGTAAATGTATGGTGGTAATATGTGTCACCATTTGAAAGACTGACATGGCATGGCTGTTGGGCTAGATATGCAAGCAGTACACAGGGGAAAGTACCCCAGACATACAGTATATATTGTGTCACCGTGAAATCGACACACCCTTGGAATTGTGCATACAGATATGCATCACATTATCTGGTCCTGTAGTAGGGGATACTGGTGTTTTCTGCCCAAAGACTCACAGATCACAAAGGAGGTAGGACTGATGTATTGGGAAACAGCTGATGTACCTGCACATGCAAGCATAACTGGAATACCCAATGCATATATCTGTGTGTTAGATGCAAGTAGTGTCCATAAGCACACATGCACCCAGCTCACACAAACACCACCCACAGGTACTTCTCTGGTTGTACCCCCGCTGTGGGGAATGGGTACAATATGACCTCACCTGTATATGGCAATAGCGAACGAATGCAGCATGCTGTGCGGGTGTCCCATGCAGGTGTGTTGCTAGCTGTAGGTAGCACCCTGCCAGCATCCACACCACCTGATCAAGACAGATAGAAGGTATTGGCACGAAAACCTAGCACGCCTACCCTGTCACCCCAGGGGAATATACTGTATGGCAGTCTGAGACTGTAGGACTGACAGAATGCAATGGCCTGCCACATCTGGCCTGCATCAACACCTAATGGCCGGGTCTATATTAGATGAACAAAAGTTCATCTTAACGAACGCTCAAATGAATGAATATCCAGGTTCTCGAAACTGCAATTGCAGGTGGCTGTGCCCCCAACACCCCCCTAATATATATTCCAACTCCGAGATTGCACTACAGTGAGGAAAGGGCAAATATTCCCATCCTCACTGTACCGCGATTGCACAATTGCAGTTTCGAGTTCCACAATATTCGCTCATATGAGCGTTCGCTAAGATGAACTTTCCTTCATCTAATATAGACCCTAATGGCTCACAGGCCACTGCCAAGGGCCTGTGTCTTACATGTAATGTCAATGCATGTTATGTCATGGGCACCCAAATGACCACACAGCACACTCCACATAAGCCAAATGCAAGGTCAAGCAGACAAGCCACAGTAACATGTCCACCATGTCCCACAGCATGAACTGTGGACCAACACCAACACACAGCTGTGATGGGGTGATAACCTTAGGGAAAGTATCAGAGAATGTATTCATAATGTAAGGAAGAGGATAGAATAACAGAGGGGGGGTGGGAGCATGGGCAGCATGGAATGTGCAAGGTCCGACACAAAGCTGTATGCACACAGTATCCCTGGCTGTAAACACATACATGGGTGGCTACATACCTGCCCGTACACCACAATAGGGGTAATGCCCTGACTCATGGCCCCTGCCTCTGGGTAACCTGTGTGAATCTGTACAGCTGTGAGGTATTGCCATAGCAATATAAGGCCATACTGTCATGTTGATGGATGTACAAGTATGGGATCCTCTGCCAGCACTGTACCAAGGTGCTGAACTGGATACACAGACCCAGCAGCAAGTGTCTGCAGCTCCCCCTCCAGGATGGCATAACCTACCATGAATATATAAGCATCTGGCCACAATACTGCACACAGTGGCAGTCACCCCTGTCCCCCCAAGACATCACTGTGAGCAGGAATGTCCACCTGACAGTAGATGGGGACAGAAAACATTGCAGTGTATAACAGTACTCATGTCTGAATATCTCTGCTAACAGCAGTACAATGTAGCTGAAGCAGCACAGACACAATCACCTACAGTACACACTATCCCCCGCACTGTCTGTCCCCATATTGCCAAATGATCGACGGATACCCTGCAGAAACAGTTTGCGACCTGTAGGTGTACAACACAAAGGTTTGCACTGGAGTACAAACTACCTGGAATTGATCCACACATTCAATACAGAAGGGCATACTGGGCACACACACACACACAGAAATGAAGGCAATGTCAGACAACAACATAATGAAAGGTCGTACTGGGCATGCTCACACATTAAACAAATGAAGCCCATGTCTGCAAACAACAGTGGACCAGACATATCTGGCAGTTGCAAATGTTAGTGCAGACACTCCTCAGTATGCACCACTCATGCTTTGCACACACACTGGATAGGAGTACAGACATATATCCAAGGACAACACACTATAATAAGCCAGAAATAGACGTACATAGAAGTATGGAAGAGAGTGACTGTGACAAGGAGCCATCTATTATGAGGTCTGTCCCACCCCACACACAGCCCAATGGCTACAACCACATGAGGTTCAGATGTCACTCACTGTAGATATTAGCCACCGGTATCTGTCAGCATTACAGACTATGTGGTGCAAGTGCTAGCTGTGCAACATGACTGCACAAGGAAGTAGTCATCTAGCATTTGTATACATGTACCTGTGGAATACAACCCTGTGTGTGCCTGCATGTGGTGTGTCAACCTCTAGATGAATCAATTAGGCCTATGCACACACACTGCCCACCCAATAGCCCTATTATGACAAGCCTGCTGAGGTTATTCACTTTGAAATACAACTTTGGGAAAACTGCAGCCCAGTAATCTCTGTGGCGCATCCTATAACTGGGTACTGCTGTCAAGTGATAAAATAGTTAGGTAGGAGTTTTAATCCCAGACATGGCAATTGTGTGTGTGTGTGTGTGTGTGTGTGTGTGTGTGTGTGTGTGTGTGTGTGTGTGTGTGTGTGTGTGTGTGTGTGTTTGTGTGTGTGTGTGTCTGTCTGTGTAGAGAGCAATGCTTTTTAGACTAGTCACACTCATTACAATTCAAATGCCCTACTTTGGCAAGGCTACTGATGTCATCCACTTTAAAATACACCTTTGGGAAAGTTGTTGCCCAGTAATCTCTGTAGTATGTCTTATAACTGCATACTACTGCAGTGTGATAAACTAATTAGGTAGGAGCTCTGATCCCAGACATGGCAACTGTATGTGTGTGACTCTGTCTGTGTAGAGAGCAATGCTTTTTAGGCTAGTCACACTCAGTACAATTCAAATGTCCTACTTTGGCAAGGCTGCTGATGTCATTCACTGTGAAATACACCTTTTGGAAAGCTGTAGCCCAGTAATCTATGTGGTGCATCCAATAACTGTGTACTGCTGTAGTGTGATAAATTAGTTAGATAGGAGTTCTAATCCCAGACATGGCAACTGTGTGTGTGTGTGTGTGTGTGTGTGTGTGTGTCTCTGTTTGTGTAGAGAGCAATGCTTTTTAAGCTAGTCACACTCACTACAATTCAAATGACGTACTTTGGCAAGGCTGCTGATATTCACTGTGAAATACATCTTTTGGAAAACTGTAACCCAGTAATCTCCTTTGTGTGTCCTATAACTGCATACTGCTCTAGTGTGATAAAATAGGTAGGAGTTCTAACCCCAGACATGGCAACTGTGTGTGTGTCTGTCACATTCACTCAATTCAAATGCCCTACTTTGGCATTCCTGCTGATGTCATTCACTGTGAAATACACCTTTGGGGATGGAGTACTCCAGTTATCCCTGTGGTGTGTCCTATAACAGCTTCATGCTGTAGTGTGATATAAAACTCTGGTAGGGGTTATATTCCCACACATGGCAGTTGTGGATGTTTTGCATGTGTTTCTATGTCTGTGTAGGGAGCAATGCATTTTAGACTAGTTAAACTCACTACAATTAAAATGCCCTACTTTGGCAATCCTGCTGATGTCATTCACTGTGAAATACACCTTTGGGGAAGGTGTAGTCCAATAATCTCTATGGCGCATCCTATGACGGCGTAGTGCTGTAATGAAATAAACTAGTGATGTAGGTGTGCTAATCCCAGACATGACAGGTGTCTGTGTTTGTAATTCATATCCAGTATAGAGGTGGTTGTGAGTGTGTAACAATTGGACTCAATGTGGAGCGGGTTTTGCAAATTTCTTATATGGTGGCCCTAGTATATATCACAATGTCCACCATACAGGGATAACAGATGTGAAATAGCCAAAAGGCTGAGGTGCAAATCCATACCCCTAAATGTGACATCAAAGCCAGCTGAACAAAGTGAGCAACCCTAGTATTACCCAGAGAACACTCTCAACCCATGTCTCATATACACACAGACTTACCTAGGAAACAGCCGCTATGTTGGTAGTACCCTGCATGTTGCCCACTGATAGTAACTATGGTGTGATTGCTGTGGGCTACAGAGGGCATGGCACCACATCCATCAGTCCAATACGCACATATATGCTGACAGTGCACCTTCCCCATGTTCCCCACTGGACACCTGCGACACCTGTGGTGCCATCAAATGTGACCCACAAAGGACATACCATGCCTGATAAACATGCCCTGTATGGACAGATGCCACTGGCACCAGGGAATACTGGTATCATGCCATTAATCTAGGTGCAGGGTCAACCTGCCGTCCATCAACAGTTCCCGCCCCATGAGGTCAAGACTAGCACATCTCATAACAATCTATGTACACAACATAGGCCAGACACCCCAGGTACAGTTCCACATGTCACTGCACATGCATGTGGGAGGTGTGTACATCCCAGACACTGTCCATGTCATGGACTAAGGAACACATACATGGCAAGCAATGCACAGCATTGGCCATATGCAATAGTCACCCAGGTGACTGGATGGTGACTACAATACCCACCTGTGTGGGCAAATCCAGACACTACACACCTGTGCCACAATGCCGACCATTGTCATGTGGCCTGATGTCAAGGAATACCCATCACCTAGCCTTGTATAGCTGTCTGGCACAGTCGACCACTACACACCCCTGAAGCAATGCACCCATACATGTCAATACTGGCACCGTGTGTCTGTGTGTGTGTGTTGTATTATGCATATGACCACATTCACACTCACTACAACCCCCACTGGCATACTGAAGCATACTGGCTGATGTCTGACAGCTCCACATACCCTTTGCCCATATAACCTCTGTATGACCCCTGTGGTGCATGTAATAGCTGCACAGTAATGTGGTGTGGCAGTCTCACTAGTGATGAGTTGTATTCCTGGCCCTGCCAAGTGTGTCAATGCATTTGAGTCCCTGTAAGAGTGTGGCTGTGTTGACGCTGGCACCTGTTCATGTGGACAGGCATGTGCACTGCACCTACTGTATAGCTACCATATCCCTGTTGCAGATGTCACTTACCATCACATATACATTTTCAGGGCTCCTCAACATGTAACCTATGTGGCCCATCCAATAACTGCATAGACATGTGATAGCACTACATAACTGTCAGGGTGTGTGACCCAGACATGCTTAAGTTTTACTCTCCCACCCCTCCCTGATTTTTCTTTGCCTCATTCTGTCTCTATTTTGCTCCCTCTCTGGTGGATGTGGAGACTTACACCTGCTTTGCTTAGGTAGCAGCATGTGTATTTTAAGTGATGCTCATGATCAGCTGATGGCCTCTGCATGAATTGCAGCCCTCCTCTAGCTGATTGCATGTGGAACAGCTGTGGTAACATTCCCATAGCCAATTGCATGGAAACACACTCCAATATCTAGGAACATCATGTTGGTGTTGTGCCTTTACATTCACTGTGAGCAGGAACTCGATCTGTTGTTTGGCAAACAGCATCTCAGATGGATTGGGGATTTACCTCTAACAACATACACTGTGGAAACAGGGCAACACACAGAAGGGGGATGTGTCTGACCTGACTACAGAATGTAAGTGCTGCTATACTGCATTTGGAGTAATGTTGGTTTAACAGGGTGTGTGTGTGTGGATATATCTGTCCTACATGTTATAATACCGGCCATGTCAGTGCTATGTTTATGTGGAAACCCCTGTCTGTATGGTCATCTGCATACTGGGCAGTGTGTGGTGCCTTTTGTTTCATGTGTTACCCACAGAGCACCTATCTGTGAACTGCAGAAGGTAGTGTGCGGATTGTTGTCTGTATATGGTGACAGCAGTGAGAGTTACTAACTTCATATCCCTTATAGGACATATGTTGCAACAAACCCTGTTACAACAGTAAATGTATGAGGTTATCACAGCAACATGTCAATATTGGCCCTGTGTATGTGCCTCCAGCCACAACTCTGTCAACCTTTGTACATATGTCATGCAGTAAGAGGTGCATAGGTGCTGTACACCATAATTAGTGACATCATATCTGATAACAAGCCAGTGAAATAGACTTATACACATATGTATAGTAGGGGTTATATTTTATGACATAACCTGGACATTCTGTGGTTGTGTGTACAGTAGTGAGGTCTGTGGACTTATGGTGAATGTAGACAGTGTGTGTATTGTTAATAAGTACTTTGGCATGTGTACAGATTGTGGTAGATGTCATTGTTCTTGGTTCTGTTCTATCTGATGGTAAATGCTGCCCCACTGTATGTTACCCTATCAGCTTACATGTTTGCAGGGCCATACACACCCATGTCCCATACCACAGACAGCCATCGGACCACAATGTGTAGCGGTCTAGTATATGTAGGGTTAGTGTGTGAGTGGCACATATGAGGATGGTGTTGAGCAGATAGTCCATATACTGTAATATTATGCTAGATTACCATATGTGGCTGTGGCTGTGCTCACATTAGTAGTGGTTATGCACTTTCACACAGGTGTATCATACTCTGTGCTGTGACACGCCTGTTGAGTCTGCTATATATGCAGGTACGTGTGCATTCCCCCATAGGAAATGTAGGCCAGTGCTGTGCCAGTCTGCCTGTAGCCTGCACAGTGCTTTGTTACATGCCTAGCAGCTTAGTGTACTTACCCAGTGAGATGTCATGTCCAGATACTTGCCAGATGTACTGCTTCTGGGCCACCATAACAATCATGTATGTCAGACAGAGCAGTGGGATGCTGTACAGATGTATGTCAATATATAGTGGGTAGTACATGGTCATGGCACCTCTGTACCTGCTGTTGTTTGTCAAGAAAGACAGGGGTGTGTGAATGCATAACCTATGGGGGAAAATGTATACCAGTAGTTACTTGTTATACCCATCTACATGGCTGTTAACATCCACATTGTCAGGCTTGGTCAACATGTCTTGCACTAAGAGGTTCGGTGTATAGCTCTGGACTGTCCAGAGTGTGCCAGACTGTACACATATATTGGCCAGTATCTCTTCTGTAGTCCACAGGAGTATTACATGCTAGCAATGGTACTGTACTATGATGTCCTTAGGATGTCTGTCAGTAGCCAATGGCGCACATGTTAAAAGCAGATGTGACCTCCCACACTCATCATGTCTGTGAAGACAATCCCTATTACAGTACAGTCTACAAATATACCTGCTATACATACCTGACATCCCCTTGCACTATGAAGTTGGGGCTATAGAGGCTGAGGTAGGGCTACACTCCATGTTCAGGATATATGTTGAAAATATAAGTGTATATATATATATGTAGGAACTAGGCTATCTGCCTGAGGGCATTTATAAGCCTAGCCAGAGTGTGTCTGCTTTCACCAGCCCATTGATTAATTAACTGAGCCTCTGTCAAGCAGAGCCAATGAAGTGATCCCAGAGGTGTATTTTCTGTTACCCATCCACTCGTCAAGGCTTCTCTTGAAAGTGTTAGTGAAGTGCTCTGCCTAATGTAGTTAGGAATAATTATCCATATATCTATATAGATATTTACACATATATACATCGACATACATAGATGGATATGTATATGTACATAGATATACATATAAACACTCAGATATATACATATACAGAGCAATATATGTCTACACATATACAGTTAGAGATACATATGAACATATATGTATGGATATCTACATATACATTGACAGTAGTAGGTATATCAGAATAGATATGTATGCACATATAGTTATAAATATCTACATATATACCAGCATAACTAGGCATATCTGTACACATAGGATGTGCATACATATATAGCTGTATATATATATATATATATATATATATATATATATATATATATATATATATATATATATATATATATATATATATATATATATATATATATATATATATATATATATATATATATATATATATATATATATATATATATATATATATATATATATATATATATATATATATATATGCTGCACTTAAAGAAATCCCAATCCCTCAGAGCCACACGCTCCCGGGATCTAAACCTTGTCATCACAATAAACAAAACATGCTGGAGGGATAGGTTTCTGACCCAGAGACTCCCCAGACTCTGGAATAGATTGCCCATACATGTCAAGCAGAGTGCCTCTTTGGCCGTCTTCAAAAGGAACCTTGACGATTGGATGGGAGAAATGAAATTCACCCCGGGAATCACGTCAGTCGCCCTGCTAGACAGGGGTCCAGAGAAGTAAATAGTGTGGGAAGAAATAGCCAGGGAATTGTTATGGCTAGGCTTGTATAGGCCCTAGGGCTGATAGCCTAGTACCAACCTATGAACCTACATATATATATATATATATATATATATATATATATATATATATATATATATATATATAGCTATGTACATACGAAGAGATGTACACATGGCCATATATATGTAGCACTATACAGATGTGTATACAGACATATGTATGAGTATACATGTGTATGTACATGTATACATATATAGACCTATTATATGTATATAACCATATTCCTGTCATGTGTAAACCTCACGGTTGTGTATACCCTCCCAGACGTATCTCACTGTATGTGTCTGCTACGGGTACATTATGATAAAACAACATATGTGATGCAACAGTCCTATTAATAACAAGGACTACACAATTTAGGAAGTAAAGGCAATTGTTCAATACTCCAACTATTCTACATGTTGAAATACATTCCCTGTACTGTTGAATGACTGGGCTGGATGATATGTTTGTGAAAACATCAGGGTTAAGTATGTCTAACATAGCTTAATGGTAAATCACTTTGGCTGTGGTGTGCAGAGTCCTGGGTTTGAGCCTTGCAGAGGTTGTTTATTTTGTTGCTGGGCATAACAAGGGCCATTGGATACAAAGTGATTAAGGCACTTTTAAGCAGTTGTAAGCGTGTTTGCGCAGGTTTGTGCATTGGTAAGCACTGCTAACTTCCAGTTACAGTTTCTTATACTCAGATTCTAAATTGCTTAACCTGTGTAGGCATTGCTTACCCCCATGCAAACGGACTTAAAACCGCTTACTGCTGCTTAAAAGTTCTTACTCCTGCTTACCCCAGCACAAATTTCTTTAAAAGAAAAGAAAAAAGGGTTGATAGGAAAGTGGTGAAAAAGGGTCACAAAGAGGGAAAGACAGTAGGGAAAATAGCTAGGGATGTGAAGGAAGGGTGTAGGGAAGGTCCATAGCTGCCCATTTTTTCTACAACAGCAGCTGTGCATATACATTGAATTTGGAGGTAGATTTGGTTACTCAAACCCCTGAGAGAGGGGCGAGGATAACAATAATTTGTTGTGATGCCAATTAGACCAGATTACATGTGTCCAGTGGACACATGTGCAAAAAGGACAGCTATGTATGGGGCGAGATTTTTTTTTGGGAACAGATTGCCTTTTTTTCAGGTGAGAGTGGGATGTTGGAGAGGCACAGTAGGTATATGTGAGGAGGTAGGTTGGGTTGGTTAATAGACAAAACAAGAAGCATACAGGGGTGGTATATCATACATGTTGGGGGGAAACACCTTGATGGGGAGGGGTGTTGGGAAATCGGAAGCCCATGAGCTCCCTAGTGGAAACAGAGGGACTGAGATCCTCACCCATGGGCAGTTACCACTGCACCTTCACAGCCCCAAAGGTGGCTGTACTGGGGGCTGAGTCACAGATCCAGCCCAACCCTCTAGTTGTGACACACATCCCTCGAGCTAGCAAAGCAGATCTCCGACCTCCTTGCGGAGCTCGTTACACACTGCTACCCAGACCTGGCGATGGGTGACAGGTTCTGTCTGCGCCTGCTCCCAGGGGGGACAAGCCCCTTCCATTGAGGTGGCTCCACCTGAATGTGGTGCAGGACTAACTGACAAGGAGATCCTGGGTTGGGCTCCAGACATGCTGGTGCCCGGTGCCATGGCCAGCTGAGGTGGGACAGGTGGGTCCCCTGGGACCGACCTTCCCAAACATGCTATAGTGTTTAGATTGTATCATCATATGTGGGTTAGTAATAGTCAACATATTCCAGGGTTAGGTATAACAGCATGAATAGATATTCCCATTAATCCAGACACCAGATAAGGAACAGTTGCATAGCAAACGAAATACATGCATATATGGGACCACAGTGGTAATAACAGCATGCAGCGACATTGATGGCACCATGCCACCAGTGTTGGAATAATTCAATATAGCACATGCATGGAAACAAATTTAAATATATATCAACCAAGAGGACATAATCAGAAGAGTGGAGTCATTACATACCGGTTTAGGTGGGTATGTAGTTTATTGTTGGAGATATGGTGGGGGGATGTCAATTAACAACTAGTATATTCCTGTACTGCACATTTACTTCCCTAGTCAGTTCTGTTTTCTGTACCTTACATGTATTACTACACTAACCTATAGCCTTAGTTTGGACAGTGATATGGCTGTCATTATCGTTATACATGAACTGGTTTTACTTGCAGTATACATCTCTTACCTGGTATACCTGTGGAGGGAATGTTTGTTTACACTAACTGCTTCTACACATACTCCCAGATTCCAGGTTAATGTTGTGCACATAGCTATTCAACTCTTTCTGCACAGACTCTGGCCATGTCTTAACTACATGCAGGTGTACCAGGACATAGCTAGACTATTGTCCTCTACAACCTTTAGTGACTTACCACTCATATATACATGCTTTCCTACACAGTTATATTATGTAGCACAGTGTGGCTGACAGTGATCAGTGGTACTTTATTATTCAGAGCAACTGCAACACTCACAATTCCATACAATATCAGAGTAAACAGTACCAGTACAGGGTATCAAGGTTTTTATTTCTCAGGACAGTGTTCGTATCTGACGTACCAGTGGTAGCAATGTTTGTTAGCACTACCTGAATTTTGACACGCAAAGTTCCAGATTGCACATTAGTATTATGCACATACATCTCACTGTTACTGTACACACTCTGGTCACAGCATGACACCATGGGGGTATAGATAGGACATACTTGGCTTATTACCCTCATAACAGTTTTGGGAGTTGCTAGAGTGACAGGTTTGTTCTCATAGATGTGTGACAATCAATTGAATTCCCTATTTGCTGCCTAAACATCTGGGATTATCTCACAGACTTCCCAGGGGGATAGGCAGCAGATATGGGCCCATATACTGGACATTCTGGTATTATATGTACAGTTATGGGGTATAATTCTGTATGCAGCCTACTTCCACTCCCAGGATTCAGACCATGGCTGTGTCTGCTACAACTTAAACACTATCAGAGTTATGTGTGGTGTGCTATATAGATATTGCTGTATATCTCCTATCTGTTTTCTGCCTTATAATTCTCCTGTGGTTTTGCATTCTGACCTTGTATTACAACACACTTATGCAGGATTTCCTAGACAGTTATATTTTGTAGGGCAGTGTGGGTGACAGTGATGAGTAATACCTTATTATTCAGAGCAACTGCATCAGTCACAATGCCATGCAATACCAAAGTAAACAGTACCAGTACAGGGTATCATTCTTGTATTTCTGGGCACAGTGTTGGTATCTGACAGCCCTGTTGGAGAAATGTTTGTTAGCACTACCTGAATGCTGCCACACACAGTACCAGATACCAAATTACTATTATGCACATACATCTCACTCTGTTGCTGTACATGCTCTGGCCACAGCTTGACAACATGGGGGTGTAAATGGGACATATGTGGCTTCTTACTCTCATAAGGTTTTGGGGAGCTGCTAGTGTGCCAGCTTTGTTCTCATAGACGTGTGTCAATCATTTGTATTTCCTGTTTGCTGCCAATACATCTGGGATCATCCCACTGATTTCCCAGAGGGTCAGGTTGACAGGCAACAGATATGGGCCCATATACTGGACATTCTGGTATTATATGTACAGTTATGGGGTATAATTCTGTATGCAGCCTACTTCCACTCCCAGGATTCAGACCATGGCTGTGTCTGCTACAACTTAAACACTATCAGAGTTATGTGTGGTGTGCTATATAGATATTGCTGTATATCTCCTATCTGTTTTCTGCCTTATAATTCTCCTGTGGTTTTGCATTCTGACCTTGTATTACAACACACTTATGCAGGATTTCCTAGACAGTTATATTTTGTAGGGCAGTGTGGGTGACAGTGATGAGTAATACCTTATTATTCAGAGCAACTGCATCAGTCACAATGCCATACAATACCAAAGTAAACAGTACCAGTACAGGGTATCATTCTTGTATTTCTGGGCACAGTGTTGGTATCTGACAGCCCTGTTGGAGAAATGTTTGTTAGCACTACCTGAATGCTGCCACACACAGTACCAGATACCAAATTACTATTATGCACATACATCTCACTCTGTTGCTGTACATGCTCTGGCCACAGCTTGGCAACATGGGGGTGTAAATGGGACATATGTGGCTTCTTACTCTCATAAGGTTTTGGGGAGCTGCTAGTGTGCCAGCTTTGTTCTCATAGACGTGTGTCAATCATTTGTATTTCCTGTTTGCTGCCTATACATCTGGGATCATCCCACTGATTTCCCAGGGGGTCAGGTTGACAGGCAACAGATATGGGCCACTTTACTGGACATTCTGGACATATCTGTACAGTTGTGGGGTATGATTTTGTATGCAGACTACTACCACTGCTAGGATTCCAAACATGGCTGTGTGTGTAAAAACACAACAGTTCACGTCTCAGTTGCATGTGCTCTTTTGGTTTTGTTGTCTGCTTTTTCCATGTTTTCTGTCTATGTGTCTCTCAGTTGTACTAAATGGCCTTTTGGGATTACAGCAGTCATATACAGGCATTCCTACACATTCTATTTATGGTGCTCAGTGTGGGTAACAGTGCTTAATGCAACAGTACTATTACGTGATTGCAAATCTACATTATCATATGATACCAGAGAATACACACGCAGTCCAGCACTTAGACCTTTATTGTCAGGCTATTACGCTTTTATTTACATACAAACTATATGAGACTCTTCCTGCCATATTCTCTGGTGTATGCAGTACTTGCCTTAAACAATACAGGTTTTATACAGGAAATTAATGTACTAATACGTTTAGATTTATTTCCTATGACAGTACATGCAAGAGTATTACTGACCTGCCTCATGCTGCAACCTCTCTAGGCGACTTCCATGGGCCTCCTGGTTCACAGCCCGCTCACTTGTAGCTGAGGAGGACATAAGAGGAATATTTAGCCATACCTATCCATGATATACATGAGCTGACTATCATTACACGCATACTGGAGTGATACTTACACACAGCTGGGACATACCCTGCCGTTCTAGCCTCTTGGATCCACTGCTCCAAGAGGTCCCCCTTACGCTGCTTCAGGTTGGCATAGTGATGGCTGACCTGCTCACTAGTTCGAGGTACACCAGTGGCACTGCTGAGGTCATGGGCAAGACGGTCCCAGACTTCCGTCTTATATTGGGAACCCTGGTACTGGCCCTGCAGCAGTCTCTGCTCATGGTCTTTGACAAGGAGTCCTGCCATAACTCTGGACTCCTGGATGCACCAGCTCTGCACCTGAAAGCGCACTCCCTCTCCCCTTCCTGACATGGTGCCTGCAAGGGGAAGCTACAACCAGTTATGAGATGTATTGCCACCTGTTGGGCTTAAGTAAGGCCGATTTCCTGCACTTTACCGTGATTGGCCAGCTTTGCAAAGTCTAGGCTATGAGCAAACCTTCTTACCTAAGGTTGGCATTGTTTAAAGGATAATACCACTTGCCACAATGAGTTAGCTGACCTACACATTGCTTACACCCCCTAAGTTGGCCTGTGCAATGCTTAGCATTGCTTACATTAGACTTTGCATTATATTTTCTTTTTGGCATTGATTTCTTATTCATCACATCTTATATATCTGCCTGGTATCCATGATTTATATGTACGTACACTGTATGGGGTCCTTGTGTTTTATTGGGGACTTCAATACTCTGTTACAATTACACCTCACTTCTGGGCTTACTGCTGTATTTCAGTTCACATATTTATGTTATGTAGTGGGTTATGGAACATATGACTGTATACTGATTCCTTTCACAGATTCAGTTTGATTTTACTCTAGTGAGGACTTGTTTGGTGATACCTCATTTTTTTCTGTACTGCTGTGATGGCTTGGTAGTTAACTACTGTGACTATAGTGTATAGGGTCCTGGGTTTAAGACCTGCATGGCTGTTTATTTTGTTGCTGGGCAGAACAAGGGTCATTGAATACAGAGTGATTAAGGCACTTCTGAGCAGTTGCAAGTGGGTTTGCACGAGGGTAAGCAATGCTAACCTCCGGTTACATATGCTTACAGAGAGTTAGCTCCAGTATTGCTTAACCTGTGTGTGCATTGCTTACCCCCATGCAAATGGGCGAAAACTCACTTACTAGTGCTTAAATATACTTATTACTATATTGGTGCTTACACTTGCTTACTAGTGCTTACTCCCGCTTACAATTACACTGATTTGGACAGTTATATCTCATGGTTCTTAGGAAGGTGGGGGATTTGGAAGCTATATGGAGTTGTCATTCATTACGCATTTTACCTTCCATTTGTATCCATGATTCCTGTGTAAATATGCTGTATGGGGCACATGTGCTTATCTGGGGACTTTGCAACATTATGACACTGACACCTCAGATGTGCATTTAATGCAGTACTCTATTTCAGAAATATATATTATTTAGTGGGTTATGTAACAAAAATATTGGTCATAATGTGATTTGCCATGGAAAATGGAATGTGCTGCAGCGGGTCTTGAACCGGGAATGCCTGCTCACAAGGCAAATGGTCTGCCCACTACACCATTGCTATACTGCTTCATTTGCATATATCTTCCTTGTTATCCTCTTCAGTCATTTAAGCTGCGTTAAACGTAGCTAAGCAATGGGCACACCCGCGCACCTACGGTTAGCTTTAATCAGATTTTTAATTAAAAAAAAAGAGTTTGTTTATTTTATTTGTATTTACTTGCTGTTGTACATATGGAGGAATGTTGCTAGGGATATGCGGACACCTATGCGCAGTCTCGCTCATTTCTTTGGCCTTTCTGCTGTTCGTCATTGCAGGGGCGTGTATATTCTAAGAGCTCTGCTCTCAAAGACATGCCCCCTGCACTCTTACATGCTCCATGTAAAATTGGGAGCTCAGGCAGTGCGCCTTTGTTAATATGCATGGCACGCTGCCATCCTGCTCCTGAATAGCAGCTTCCATGCAGGACTAAGCTAGTCCTGCATGGAAGAATAGTAAATCTGAGGGACAGACTTTCTTGTACGTGTCTTCTCCCTGACACACCCTCAGTAAGTGTACATCACCCTGTGTGTTCATGCAGTCAGATTAATCATTCATATTTGCAAGCCCTTGCAGGTAACACTTCTCAATGCTCATCTTTGTACTGATCGGGCATGTGCGTGCAATCATGGCGGTCCTTACACTATGTTTACCTGCACTCCACATAGGACAGGTTGTGTAATTCATGGATGCAAATTAATTTGCATATCATTTGCATACACATGATAGTGAGAGGCCTGAATCCGCACTATATAAAGGTAATTGCATAGGTAATGGACTTGTAACATAGTAGAGGAGAGTATTTGGACTTACAGGGCTTGATGCTCCTATTTGCTTTAAAAATGTGTCTATAGTTTAACAGCTGACTTTCTATAAAATTATGTTGCTGTTTTGTTCTAATTGATGTATTTTAAGATTATTGATGAATTGCATTTCACAATACAACTACTGGAGTTACTGTCGGCCTTTTTTCTCATTAGTTGGTGGCATAGCCATGTGTATTAGTTATTTATTGACCATTAAAAATGTTTTTAAATAAATGTTACCTGACATTTAATGAACAGTTTATTCTGGGAAAATTACTACTTAGTGCAAAGGACTGTTTGATTACTTGTTAGCAAGATAATGCTTATTTGCATTATTAGCACCAAATTTGTGTTAAGTCTGTGATGTATATCTGACTGCCCTTTATGGAAGTGGATACCACACAAAAGTGCTCTCCATTTTTCCTTGGAAGGTTTACATTATTTTTGTTAATGCTCCAATGTAGTTCAGAGTTACATGAATGTTTGACCTCTTAGCCCTTTGTTATAAATTCCTTTCTTTTTTGTTGGAGAGGGGTGAATCTGTATTAAGTTGTGAATACTCTTACGAAGCTTTATATTTTCATTTATTTTTTGTATGATGTACAGCTACATTCATTGATATTTGTTTTAACAATAATTTTCAGTTGTTATTTATGTTTTTTCTGTTATGTTTTCTCTCATGCAAGGCTATGCCACACAAAACATCTGCACCCCATAAAACTGTCATACAGTGATGGCAAGAATGAAGTGATCATCCAAGCACTATGTCACCATGGGTCATTTCTCTTAGAGAAAGGCACAGGAGACAAGTTGAAAGACTGCCTGAGTGATAGAGTGTATCTGGGAAGGACTATTAGATGAACAAATGACAATAGAGTCATCTGCATATTGTACAAATTTGTTGGATGTATGTATGTATATATGTATGCATATCACTTATAAATATGTTAAAAGGAGAGGTCCACATACAGAACCTTGTAGGACACCTGTATTAAGTGAGAGAAATGATAAATAAGTACAGCCATTTAACTGACTGTAGGTGGTTAGATAGGTAAGCTAGAGAAGTAAGTGACTGTTGTACTGGAAAAGACTAACTCAGACATTTTTGAAATTTGTTTGGTGTGTGAGACTGCACTGAAAGCTTTACAGAGATCTAAAAAGAGGGAAGAAACTAAATTGTTTTTAACTCTGGTTTTAATGCATGATCCAAAAAGGAAACAAGGGCAGTTGGTGTGCTATGATCTGAGAAAAAGCTGTGCTGGGTAGAGGTTAATAGATTTTCTTGGACTAAATATTATAAAAAGTTGTTTATGTTCTAAGATCTTGGAAAGAAGGGACAAGCCTGCAATTAGTCTGAAGTTTGTTGTTCCAGTGGAGTTTCCCTCTTTATGAAGATGAATGATGTACATTTTTTTTCCAGAGAGATGGGCTCCCGAATGGATCAATTGAGCAAGCTAAAGATTGGGTAGGCATCAGAGGGGACAGCACTCTTTAGATATTCATATGGGAGACTGTGTACAGAGGGTGAGCAGGGCTTAAGATTATGTATTACATTTTTTATATAGGAAGTAGGGACACATTTTAAGTTGAAAATGTCATTGTTAGAACTTTGAAATTTGCCAGGGGTGGCAGGATTCTGTAGGGAGTTTTGGGTGTGGGGGGCTATTGAGTCTATAAACTGGGAATTTAATTTACAAGCAGTTTCTAAGGGTGAGATGTCTGGGCAAGGGTTATGGGTACCTGGAATTCCAACATTTTTGGGGGTTTTGTTTTGGTTATCCTGTGGGTTGAAGTAATAATGCTTCTTATTAGCTTGTTTTTTTCATGTTTCAGAGTTGTTTGTATGTCTACAGATAGGCTTGAGATTTTTGCCAGTTTCTCCAAGCTTTGTCTCTGTTATACATTAATTGTCTACTATAAGGGGATAGCCAGGGCGATTGGCTGAATTTAACTTTCTTTTTTTCTTATAGGAGTAAGGCTATTGAAAACGACAATAAATATTGTATTACATTTTAGAACAGCATTATCCAGTGGTAAGGAACAGAGGATGGACCAATTAATGTTATTAAGGATGTCATTAAAGATATTGGAACTGAAATTTGAGAGGCTATGGCACCATCTTTTTTATTTAATCTGTTAGAGTGGATGATAGTATAGCTGGGGTGGGGAATTTCAGAGTCATTTATATGTGGTGTGAGCCAAGTTTCTGTAAGAATAATAATGACTTGGGAGTAGTGATCCAGGAATGTAATTCAGAGACTTTGTTTACTATACTTTGAATATTCATGGATATGATTTTCAAATTTTTAGTAGATGTTGTTACAGTACAAGAGGGAGCAGGTGGAGAAGAGATGCAGCTGGGACCTGGATTTGGGTGAACATTGCTGCATAATATGCTCTTTTTATAATATACATACACTAGTGAGGGTCTCGGTATGTTAGTATTACATTTTAATTTTACCTTACATGGGTTGAAAGAAGGGCTAAGAATTTTATATCTGAAAATGAGATGGGGGTAAGCCAAATAAGCTAGAAGCAATAATGATAGGGAACATTTGGCAAGTGACATAGGCAATGTGAGTAAGGGTGTGGGATTGAGAAATAGGTGTGATGGGTATCATATAGCATGTAAGGTATGATACTAGTAGGAGTAGATGTGTGGGTAGAAAGTTAAGCATATTTGGTATGTATTAGAAACAAGAGAATTGAAGACAATGATGGAGAATAGATTGTATGTATATATGTGTATGTATATATATATATATATATATATATATATATATATATATATATATATATATATATGTGTGTGTGTGTGTGATTACTATCAAAATGCTGCACCTTCAATGTGCAAATGTGTAATCCCAAAAGCCAGAGTCTGAAATTTTAAATGTGCGAAAAAAAATGTTGAAGTCACAAAAGCGAATGCACACTAGTATTTGCTTTTCTGGAATCAGCATTTTGAATGCAGATCACACTGCAGTGGGGATCAGGAAATATACCCTTTCCCTCACTGTAGTGTGATCTCAGAATTTCTATAAATAAGTAGCAAGGGGTTTGAGGGGTGCAGGGGGGCTTACACCCTGCAAAATGTTTGTAGCTCATAACCGGAGGTGTGGTATTTTTGGTAAAGTCGACATTCCTGAGTTGTTGACTTTACTTAAACACCTTGGTTGGTTATGTGCGTGATCGAATATTTGATTTCTGACATTTTGGGTTGGAAATATGAACACTCACACTTGTCAGATGCGAGATTTTGATAGTAAACTATATATATATATATATATATATATATATATATATATATATATATATATATATATATGTGTATACAGAGATATAGATACTGTATATAGATATAGATATATATGTAGACATATAATTATGTTATAGAAGGAAATAAAAATAATTAAGCAGGAATTTGAATAGGTAAACAGAAGAATATGGGATGCTAAGAATGTGAAGCAGAGAGAAGGCTGAAAGAAGAAAGAAGACAGCTGTAGAGATATAACATAAATAAGGAAGAGGAGCGTAATAAGATGGAGACTGAGGAGTGCTGTGGAACTGAAGTATAACTAAATACTGAAGGATGGAGATCTGGATAGTATGATTTGAGTAGTGGGTGTTAGTGACAGATGAGGAGTAGCAAAATGATAGATTACTTGGATAGGAAGAGGAGGAGTTATGCATAGGAATAGGAGGGTTTTGTGTTGGTATAAAACTAGGGATAGTTACTATGGGTGGAATTTGGGGGAGGTGAGAGCAGCGGAGTGAGCCCAAGTGAAGAGAGAGCGAATGGAGTGGGCTACACCAGCTGAAATAGCAAAGAAGTATGGAAGGGGAGAAAACTATCTGTAGACTTAGAGGTAAGCAAGTTCAGAAATCTTATGTGGTAAAAAGAGTAAAAATGTACTGTCACTAGAAAAGCTGTTAGGAGAAAGAGCAAAGTAACAAATAATAGTAGAAGGTGCAGTGTTACAGAGTCATAATAAATATATAGGGGTTAGCAGAAAGAGTTTCAAAGCAAGGTGTTAACCAGCTGCAGGTGTAGGTAGTAGAAAAGCCTGCCTAAAGAGATACTAAGTATTGCAGTTTATTATTTTATGTTTAAGTAAGGGAAAGGTCACTATCTACATGTTACAGACAGTGAATGCACTGGAAGTTATAGGGGAAGACAGAGAGACAGATGTATACTGCAGCAAAGAAAAAGTAAGGTAAAGTATGGTAAGGTAGGTAAAGTGGGGGAGGTCTTTTGCAGTGTGTATATAGCTTAGAATAGAGAAGTAGGATGGGAGCTCAAGAGAAGGCCACATCTTCCAGTATAAAGAAAATTACCAGGGAACTTGTTCATTCTAGTGGGAGTGTATGTTCTCTACAGAAGACCCTGCCCTGTTTATTGAAGAGGAATAGGATAGCTATGTTAGACATGACAGTAAATAAGATACATTATTAATATGCCTCTCTCTTGTGGTCCTTATTAGGGTAAACCTCAGTCTTGAGTTCTGTTTGCTGGACAGTGATGGTTTAACTGACACCAGTTTAGTGTTATAGTTGAGGGAAAGAAACAGTCAAAGTAAGGACAGAGAAGGTTTGAATTATTTATATGCCTCTCTGTTGTGGTCCTTCTTAGGGTAAACCTCAGTCTTGGATATTATTTGCTGGACAATGATGGTTTGATTGATGCCAGTTCAGTGTTATAGTTGAGGAAAAGAAATAGTCAAAGTAAGACAGAGAGAGTTTGGTGTATCGATACACTGGACAATCATGAACAAGAAACATAACTCGTATATATAAAAAAAAAAAAAAACACGGAACAATGATTATCTTGATTTCCTTTACTAAATAAAACTAAATCACATGCACATGAACAAACTGGTTGTAATATAAGTGCTTGAGTGCCAAGTGCTCAAAGACAACTTTATCTGTGCCAGGGATTCAGACATCTTGTAGCTCATATCGATTAATGCTCATGCTCAGACTTGAATATAAGTTTGGGCAAGCAGCTGTTAACATCTTACCTAAACACATTACCAGCAAGGTAATTGCAGGAGTTTTGGGGAGGGTGTGAGAGGGGGTAGGAACAGCAGACTAGGGCAGTTTTTGTGAAGGGGATTTAGGTTTAGGGATATTAGTGTTAGAGAGGATGAGGGGTATTTTAGAGTTAAAGAGCAGGAAGAAAGTTGTATGGTTATGGAAAGGCAGGGAAATTGTTGGTTTAGGGAGCAGGAAAGGAGTTAGAGTTAGGGTTAGAGAGTAATAAGGGAAATTAGATTCAGGGAATGAGATGGGACTTTAGGGTTTGAGATCAAGTACTTGGGATAGGAATTAAGGCTAGAGGTAAAGCACTGGTAGGGGTATACAGTATAATGGAGCTGTCTGTGACAAGGGCTTAGTATTTAAGTGAGATAAAGCTAGTGGGATTTAGAACACTTTTTTAGCAAGAAGTGGTGAACAGGTGTGTCATGGACTGCCTACCATGGGAGTACTTTTAGTAGAACCACACAAATCTTTTTTTGTTACTTTGTTTTTTTTTTTTTTTTTTGTCATTCAGCATAATTGCTTAAGTCTGTCATGAGCATTTCTGACTGGGGCTTCTGTTTTTCTATGTTTCCTTCATGAATAGTAGGTGACAGCAATAACAGTGACAGAATTAAAAAAACAGAATAATAATGTGATTATACTTTATTATACAATGCCTCCTCTAAAACGTGCACGCTGATTGGCCAGCCCAACCAGCGTGCCCGTTGTAAATCCCTCAATATACTAACGGAAAAAGGTCCGGTCGCCCGGACTTTTTCCGTTAGTATAAAACACTGTCTCGCTATGTTAAAAGAGTTTAACATAGCGACACAGGTTTAAAAAAAGCAACGCAGATCTCCGTTGCTTTTTTTAAAGCTGTCTCGCTATGTTA
Organism: Protopterus annectens; assembly: GCF_019279795.1. Classification (NCBI taxonomy): domain Eukaryota; kingdom Metazoa; phylum Chordata; order Ceratodontiformes; family Protopteridae; genus Protopterus; species Protopterus annectens. The sequence continues at coordinate 860,767,605 of NC_056732.1, read as the reverse complement.
AACTCCTTTAACATAGCGACACAATAAAGCAACGGAGATCTTGCGATCTCCGTTGCTTTAACCTGTCTCGCTATGTTAAATGAGTTTAACATAGCGAGACAGCTTTAAAATAAGCAACGGAGATCTCCGTTGCTTATTTTAAGCTGTCTCGCTATGTTAAACCCATTTAACATAGCGAGACAGTAAAAAGCAATGGAGATCTTGCGTTCTCCGTTGCTTCTGCCCACAGCTCTGATGTACTGCGTAGGCATGCGCAGTACATCAAAACTGCCGCGGAACACCAGACAGCTGCGGAAGGGCAGCAAAGAGGCATTATACAATGCCATTATTTAAGAAAAGTAATTATTTCTTTTCTTAAATAATGTCATTGTATAATAGCAATAACCCACTTCTGGGTGTGGGTAATGCTGGATTTACCCACGGTTGTCTTTGTTTGGTCCCTCGGGCTTCGCCCTCGGGACCAAACCACGCCAACCGTGGGTAAATCCAGCATTACTCACACCCAGGCGTGGGTTATTGCTATAAGACATGGCATAGAAAGACAGAACATATTATTTTTTTATTTTTAACATTGATTATAGCATTCCAGTTCATATGCTAATGAGTCAGCAAAAATTGTCTGCCGTAAAGTATTTTAAAATGAGAAGAGTTTTACTTCTTTGCTAGTGGAAAAAATAAAGGAAACTTTTTTTCTTAACATGTCTTCAAAAACAGACATGAATAATTTATAAAAAAATAAAAACTGGGATCTGCAAATGGGAAAATTATTTATTTTCATAATTTAAATAATTTTACCTCTACCCTGTGACAACTAAGTCTCAGTTATGCCATTGCACATTTCTTGGTGGGTTCACCATGTCCAGACTACCAGCTACAGGAACTGTATTCCTGAGCCACCCCTAATGATGATTCTACAGGATGATTCCATCCACCAATGATGATTATGCAACAAGACTCCATCCTCCAATAATGGTTGAGCAGATGTCAGCTCATCACTCCCAGTCCTTCCTGGTCTGCTGATCTAGCACCTTTTCCGCAGTCAATTCTGGTAATCTAAAGCACAGTGGATCATAAGATCATAGAAGGTTACTAAGGCCCTTACAAACCAAGTCAAGAGTTTATCCCAAAAAAGAAACCTCAGTCAGCATCCATCACCCCTATAAATGAGGGACACAGGTGGAACCCCTGGGACAAATTTGTGGTTACCCATCCATTCATCAAGGTTGCTCTTGAAGAGGGTCAGCGACATACTCTGTTTGACTTGTATGGGAAGTCTATTTCAGAGACAGGGCAGCTTCTGGAAGATAAACCTCTCTCTCCAGCAGGTTTTGTTAATGTCGCATATTAGATTTAGGCCTTTCAAGTGGGTAATGGGTGAGGAGTTAGACTTACAGATATGGAGCATCTCTAGTAGAGCATGATTGCTTTGTAGACGAGGCATAGATCACCTATAAGCAATCTGTATGATACCTAGTAGTGTGATAATGGTTTGAGCCTGTCCACATAGGACAGGTGTTGGAGGCCATGGATTCTCCTTGTGAGGTATTTCTGTGGCCTTTCCACCTGGTGCAGGTGTTTGGAGAGCTATATGCCAAACAGGGCATTGTACTCAATTATTGGCCTAATGAGGGAGGAGTACAGAGAGGTAATAACCTTGTTTTTTCTGGCTACAATCCCTCTATGTATGAGCTGAACCAGGTAAAAGGCTTTTCTGACCACTGCCGCTACATGAATGTTGAATGTGAGACTGTTGTCAACCTGTGTACCTAGGTCTCTCACCACAGGTTGTGTGCTTATGGGGTTGCTGTTGATGTGATAGTACATTTTTTGTGTTACCTTAAGGCCATTAATTTAGTAATGGTCATTTGTTGCTGCGAGACCCTCTTGTAGTATGTTAACATTATTGGGGAGTCAGTGACAGCACCCAACCCAGTCATCCACAAGCCCAGTCAGCCACAGGCCTTTTGACTTTGACTGGACCTCTGAGAAATAGATGCCAAACAGTAGAACAGTAGGGCCCCCATGACAGATCCCTGGGGAGCACTACTACTAGTAACAGGTCTGCTGTCAGAGATGGAAACACCTGTTATGACCTTGTGGTTCCTATCATTGAGCCAGTCAGCCATCCACCTGATGAGATATGGATTTATGTCAAGTTAGCTTTTTGATGATGCCTGAGTGGGGGGGTTCTGTCAAAGGCCTTGGCCAAGTAAAGGTAAGCCATATGCACTCACCTTCCCTCATCCAGGGCCTTGGTGACCGTCTTAAAAGAGCCAGCCAGGTTCAACAGGCAAGATCTGCCCTTGACGAATCCGGACCGAGTGGGGTCAAGTGCTTGGAGATAGCCTGTGTCCTTGTTTCTGAGGTCCATAACAATACACTCCATAACTTTACAGATCAGACTCATCAAGCTAATGGGGAGACAGTTACCAGGGTCAGTAGTGGCACCACCTTTGTGCAAGGGGATGATGTTCTCCACTCTGCTGAAATGAAGCCTGCACTTAGACTGTGGTTGAATAGGGTGCTACATGGCAAAGCTAGTTCTTGCTGGAGATGGTGCAGAATAGAGCCTGGGATGCTATCAGATCCCATGAAAGCTCTGCTCTTTGCCTTGGATAGGGCCTTTAACACTTGATCTATGGAGATGTGAGGTGCAGAACAAGTATTGGGGGATATCAAATGGGCCTTTGGGGGGATGGGGGTTGAAGTTTGCTCTGAACCTATCTGCTAGCAGGTTGGCTAAGTCAACAGGATCAGTGTAAGTGGTACTATTAGGTACTAATTCAGAACAAACCTGGGCTTTGCCATGAAGGTTCCTGGCGTAACTGAAGAAGGCTTTGTGGTTTCCCTTTGTTTCAGAGGCTAGTTTCAATTCATAACTGGCTTTGGAGGTTTTCACTAGTGATCTAATTTGCTTGTGTGGCTTTGGAGATTTTCACTAGTGATCTAATTTGCTTGTTGAGGCTAAGAAGGGAGTTTTTCTAATTGGGAATTTGTGCATTTTTACCGTTGGACAACAGTTTCTTCCTTTTGTTGTAAAGCCTGTTGATACAGAATGTCCACCAGATAGGTTTGTGTTTCCTTGAGGAGCAAGCTTTAATTCTGTTGGGTATGGCTGAGTCTGTGCAGTTGTACAGGTGCTTCTATACTGCATTAGCATGCTGTTCAGCATAGTTGTCTGCATCCTCTGAGGCAGCTGGCAGCTATAAAGTCTATAATTTGGAGCCATTTTACTGTAAGCAGAAGGATTGCTGAGTGTATCAATATTAAACACTGAGTTAAGTTTAACGAACATTTTATGTCCCTCATAAATGTTGATAAAAGTAATAACTTTCTTTTTTACATTTTAAACAAACAATTGTGAAACACACCAAAACAAAAACAGCAAGCTGAGAAGTATAAATCCAAATAGCATTCATTATGTAACATTATTTAAAATCAGCTGTGCTTTATAGCCATCCTATGGATTTCTGGTAAAGAAAGCAAATAAAAAAAAATCTTGTTTTTTTGGAATGTGGAATGAGGCCATTGCCCCATAACAGCATCTGAGTAAATGAATAAACACATAGTGTGTGTGTGTGTGTGTGTGTGTGTGTGTGTGTGTGTGTGTGTGTGTGTGTGTGTGTGTGTGTGTGTGTGTGTGTGTGTGTGTGTGTGTGTGTGTGTGTCTACACATTGTTAGTTCCTATACATCTTTTTTTTTTTGCCTCCTCTGACTTTCAAAGTCAATTCTTTACTATTACTGTAAGCAACACAGTAGCAGGGACACAAACAAATTGGTCACCAACCAAAAAGTCTGGTATATAACATGGAGTGCAGATGAACAAAACCGATGCAGGTCAGGCATAAATCAGTAGCTTTATTAAAATTCTTAAAAATTCTAATTATAAAATTAAAATTCTAATTCTCCCATTTCTTAGAGGCATTTCCTCTTATACCATCTTGCATGCAGAATTAAAATCCCATTGTAAAAAACAAGCAAAATATGACTGCCTTTGGTCTGGCCATGTAACCTAACTATTTTCACTTTCTTTCTTGTCTTGATAGGCTAGTTCCTTTGCATCTCTATTTTTTTTTCTTTTTGGAAACTCAAGTTTTATACGTTGGATATGCTTACTTTAATTTTAAAAAAATGTTTATAGTTAATAGCCATTGTATTCTTATTGTGCTTGCATTATGTCTCGATTACATTTTTTTGTTTCTTTACAGGTTAAAACTGAAATCGGTCATTTGTGATCAGTATTCTATCCCAGTTAATAAATAAATACATAAATTTAAATACTGTGCAGCAGTAGCATTGTCGCCTCACAGCAAGAGGTTCTCCCGTTCAATTCTCGGCTGGAGCGCCTTCTGCGTGGAGTCTGCATGTCCTCCCCACGGTTGAGTTTCATTCGAAAGACATGCGCAAATGGGCATGCCTTCGTTAAAGGTTGGGCGTCGAGCTGGCACCTTGGCACCATAAAAATCTAATGCCAATCATTAGCGGACCAGAGTTCCGCTGTGGTGACCCCTAACCGGGAAAGCTGAAAGAAGAAGAACTGAATTTATCTTAATGATACGCTAAACATTGTACAGTGCATGCAATCTAAAATTTAACACAAAACGTTTTAGTTATAAACCACCAAGCTTCACGTAGAAATATTATTCCACAATTTGTCTATTAAAACTTAACTATCTAGCTGACCAGATAATTCTCCCAGGTCACTTCTTAAAAGAAATAGCTATGACTTCTGATATTCCTATTTAAGAAATTAATAAAATAAAAATATAAGTAAAGTATTAACAGTTGTCAGAACATATCCATTGACATAACTACTACTAATGCACAATCCTCTTTATCAGATTCTCAGATGCAACACAGGGTGACCAAATCCTTGTGTTCCCATAGTCTTAAACACCAGTGACTTCCCCTACTTTAGACATTCCTGTTTTCATTTCCATGTTACAGAACACGATAACATATAGAAAACATTATGCATCCATCCAAGCACATCTTCTTTACTACCAGCTTCACCTACTTCATGTAAGCCATTTACAAAAATATAAACCTACCTCAAAACTCATACAAAAGCATTTATTGAATTTCTAATAAGTTACTCTATCATTTAAGAATAATGAATGTCAATATCTATAACTGTGATGTCAATGTATAAATAAACATTTTGGCATGAAAAGCATGGCAGCGATTTATCTGCACATACTAATAAAGTGAAAGAAAATGTCCTATTTACATTATATTTTCCATTTTCTTGTGAAACATTTCACTGCAGAAGTTTTATATTGAACTATTTTTTTCTGGCGTTGTTCTCTAGAAACCTATACATTGGATGGCAGTTTTCAATAAAGGAATGAACACTCTAATGTAGCCATGATGTATATATTATGCACATTTCAATGTAAGGTAGCTAAGCAGCCTTTGGCAGGCACATTTGAATTGTCATGGTACGATTATTTCTGTGGAGCCTGTTAGATTAAAGCAACTGTGTTAAGCTGAACACATTTATGATAACATCAATGTATTTTTCTAGAGATTTATTTTTATGTTAAGCAGTGAGCCTCTGAACAGATTGATTACTTAGGGCATTGAAATAAAACTTTAGTAAGACTTCTATAGCAATGAAGGAAGAGTAATACATGTAAATATTAAAGTTATGATTCCATTTCTTCTTGTCTTCTATATCTTTAAATTAACATAAATGCCAACATTGTGGAATTCGGGTGCTGGAATTATTTAATTAGCATTCTGGGACTAATGTATCAAAAACTTTGTGAAGGTCAGCTAAAATGACACTAGATGTTATTATATAATGAATTCTAGAAAGGTTTCCCCAGGATAACGTTTCCAAGGAGATATACAAAACTGAAATAATAAAGTAATAAGTCACTTGGGAGAACATAATGTTCTCTGTAGATCATTAATGTTTACTAAATGCGGTGCCTTTAGTTGTCCTTATGTTTCCAATGGCTCTGTCACTGATTTACATAAATGTCATATTATTTGCAAACAGAATATGTAGCTGTAAATTTTACATATATAGAGAAAATGATTTATTATGACTCAGCAAAACATGGAAAACTAGTTTCATTTTATATCTGTTAAAATCAAATTCATGCATACATTTTCTGTGACAGTAAAACTATTTTGTTTAGTGCTACAAAGTAATATTTCAAAAAGTAAAATTACATAACTTTGGTGTTTTTTGGGATGGTTAGTCTATTTTAAATGATGATGTACATACTCATTGAATGGAAGAAGGAATGATTTTAACAGTTCTGCAGTACAAATGCAAACTTGCAAATTTAGAACATTTTCTGTAAGTTTAAGCTCATGAGGTATTATTTTATACTTTTATTATTATTTTTGTTTTATAGTTCCTATACAAGTGATTTATATCAGTCTCCAAAGAACATATATGCATCTAATTATGTATTCATTCAGCAACCTTGCAGAAGTCAACACTTATTTTGTTTTACTTGTGGCTCTGTTTTAACTGAGGTCAGTTTAAGATCTAGCTCTTGGTGATTTGCTTAGATATACTGACCAGCATTTTGTTGGACTGAGAACACAAAAGGACTGCACAACAAGGCAAGTTTCCAAAAAGTGACAGCTAGCAAGCCACCAGTAAGATGAAGGTTTTATAACTCTTCTTCTATCATACTAATTTACTATGTCTTACACAATGGTCTTTTCTAATCACTAAATAACTGTTCTCATTTCTCCATATTCCAACAATCTACCCACATACTGATGTTGGGGTACTACCCTGCCTGTTGTCCCTCCACACATCTAACTACTACAACATTCCTAATACTCTCTAGTTCTCCCCCAAACTCTCCCATTAGTGCACTTTCACTTTTTCCCCTCTAACACTGTCTTTCTCACTAACATATTTCTCCCTAACCACTTTTATCTAACCTTCTCAACCACCAAACTTAATGCCTGTTTCCCTTTTCTAGGTCCTAACTGTCCTTTCTGTAACTTGCCCTCCTAGTTGGAAGAAGACTGATCCCTCAAGCAGCACCTTCGTGGTTCCCTTTCACTAGCCACAAACAGTTCTTGATGTATGTACAGGAAGACACTGTTGTACTGCTATAGTCACTGTTTTATCTTGTCAGTAGCAGTTGGAAAACATCACTACACCCCCACCCTTCCTCCTATGATTGTCACTCATTTTTGGGACTCTATCAATATGGACCAGCCAGTACTTTACCTGTAAGTCCTTTCAAACATTTCTAAATTATGCTTCAATTGCTGGCTTTGCTCAATAGAAAAGAAGTGCTACTGCTATTGTAAAATACTAAAGTGGAAATAAAAATACAGTAACCTTTCTGATAGGTTTCTTAATACATCCACAGGTTTGACCTTAGGCTAGCCCTACTCTGTTCGCCCTCACTACACTCGGGCTCACACCTCTGTCCATCCCTACCCCCTATCTCACCCACCACTCATACCTACAAACTTATAGATTGAGAGACCCCTCCCACAATCAACACCCAATGAATCAAACTACTGCCCACCCACAATCAACTCAGAAAGAATCAGACTTCCTCCCACCAACTAACAGTATAATTTCAAATCTGTCCACTGTCCACAGGATAGTCTCAAAGCTAGAAAACCTAGCTAAATTCTATTCTCTCTCCTGGACATCACAATGTACTATACCTCAAGTAATATTTTACTTTCATCCTCCATTTTACTCATAGCACTATTATTCTTAAACTTATCCACAATGCTCATAAATAAAACAACCATAGCCAGCTACTCTACAACATCCTCCAATTACACATCCAAAAAACAAAGCCACTACTTTAATATCACCCCCAGCTATTTTACTATCCTTTCCCTTACAACTCCAGTGCCAAAATAAAATCCCGTGTTACCATCAAACCTCATTTTATACCCCTAAATCTCAACCTCAACCGCAAATCTAAGGACAATCCAGTATAGTCTTACCTCATTCTGAAATTACTACAGAGTGACAATATACACCCAAACCCTGGATCAAACATGCAAGCAAACTCCAAGAGCCTAAACCTATTTACCATCAAGCTAAGAAGCATATGCAATAAAATAATCTCCCTGCATACTTGGATAGAACACAACAGACCAGCTATATTAGCCCTAACAGAAACCTGGCTAGATCCCAGCATAAAATACATAGAAATTCTACCCCACAACTTTGCCATAGACAGATTAGACAGACCAAATAAGAAAGGTGGAGGGATAGCTCTCCTTTATCTCTCAATATTCAACATAACTCAATACCATCACAATATACCCAAATGTCATAATGATGAAATACTATTAACCACTCTAAACCTTAACAGCTATAAAATAAATCTGTATCATCATTGTCTACATCTCTCCTGGAATTAATATACCAGTCCTAGAAGATATACTGTCCTGGACTACTAAAAACATCAAAGTAGAATAAGTCATCCAAGGTGACATGAATATAAATTGCAATCATTGCTGTAAACTTCCTCTCCACAAGTATTAACCTGTACGGTTTCAACCAACTAATCACCAACCCAACAAGGTTCAATAAAGACTTTACTAGCCACTCCACCATAGACTGAGATCTTGTATCTCATTCCTCAGATTTCTCCTTCTCAGGTACACTCTCAGTCTCATTAAGTGACCATCTTCCAGCTTATGCCATCAGAGCCACCACTCACCCTCCTAATAAAGACTCCATAAAAACAGTTATAAATACTACTAGACTTAATCAACAAACACACAACAATTTCATATTAAGTATTAACTGGACACCTTTAAAAAAACCTACCCCTCAGTGATGACATACAATACTTCAATACCACCTTCCTAAAAATAATTTGATAGCCTTGCACCTGTATGGACAGAAATAATAAAGAAAACAAAAAAACCCAAGGTTAGCCACTAACTACATTGACTTTATGAAACAAAGAGATACAACATGGGATAAATGGAAACATAACAGAACCTAGCAGAATCTCCAAGCCTTTAAAACACTATGCAACAAAGTTACCAAACTAGTGGATAAATGTAAGGAAACATACTACGCGAACCTCCAGCTACAACACAAATACAACCCCCCTAAAATTGTGGTACTCTATAACTACCCTCCTCAACTCAGGGACTAACAAGGATCACCCCCCTTCACCCAATGCCCCCCTCCCCAGCACAAGTAGCAGAGGAATTCAACAAATACTTCATAAAATCCATATCAGGCTTACTCACCTCCAAAACCAACTCAGGACACCCCCACCCAACCCTACACACTAAGCAGAATAGCACAATACCACCTACAACAGGCCAAGCCTATAACTGCACCAATAACCAACAAAATAACCTCGACACTACTTTCTCCTTTCAGCCCATACCCACCTCTATATTAAAAAAGCTACCACTCAAACTGAAAAGCTGCATCATATCAGCTGACAACCTCCCACCCCAATACTTAAAACTTGGGGCTGACTCAGTTATTTATTTTATTTATTTATTTCTTTAACATTTGTTTACTGGGAAAGTCACGACTTGGAATGAAGCCAATTTTCAGCAGAGACCCAGGGAGAAATGCTCCAGATGCATGTCTTTATAACGTTGCATATCAAGTTGCATATCCAGTCAGCATCCTGATAAACAGATCACTCTCAGAAGGGACAGTCCCTAAAATACAGAAAATGTCACACATAACGCCACCTTATAAAGGAGGACACTCCACAGAAATATCTAATTTCTGCCCAATATCAATCCTATCCCCATGTATTTACCAATGATTAATGAAATATCTACTTCAAAACAACCTGCTCACTCAAACTCAGCACAGCTTCAGGTCAGATCATAGCACATCCACTACACTATTATTCTCCACAAACATGGTTAAAAAGGCCAGGGACAAAGGATACCTAATATCTGCAGTATTCCTCAAAAGCCTTCAACAAAGTTTCACACACTTTACTGCTGGACAAACTATCCAAACTAGGATGTTCCACTACCACACTTCACTGGTTCCAAAGCTGACTACGTGATTGGAAGCAAGCAGTCAAATGGTCTAACCAACTCTTTCCTTCCTACAAAACCATACAGGAGTCCCCCAAGAGTACATCTTAAGACCACTACTGTTTAACATATTCACCTATAATCTATACACCTCATCTTCCTCAGGAACATTAAGTCAGTATCCAGATGACTCCAGCTTAATCTGTACTTCTTGTACTCTCCAAGAACTGCTAATCAAAACCCAACAATCATTCTCAGCAACTGAATCTTGGCTCACAAAGCTTCAACTCTTTTTACACCCCCCCCAAAAAAAACAGAAATTATAGTCTTTCACCCCCCCAAAAAAAACCCTTAGCACAGACCGATTTAATAATCTCGTAGGTAACAAAACCATCATAGCATATATACAACAAACTAAACTCCTAGGTGTTATTATTGATAACAACCTCAGCTTTGACCTTCATATCCAGCAAAGCATCAAGAAGACACATATAAAACTAGGATTCCTCTACAGAAACAGACAATTTCTTACCACTTCCACTAAAACGACCCTGGCTGAAACCTTCTTGCTCCTCTCCCTATTTTACGGTTCCTATATAGTAACCAATTTACAAAACTCCACCAAGACCAAAATGGAACAATGCTACAACAAAGCAGCAAAGTTTGCAACAAATTCCAACTACTGTACACATCACTGTATACCACTAACAGAACAAAATTGGCTGGAACTAGACAACCACACCTAACTACAGTCCACAAACTCTTCTATAGACCCACTGCCTGTCCTGCCCTAGTTCACTTAATCCAACTTTAGAAACCAAACATAACTCTCAGCTCCAAAGACAAAAACCTTCTTGAAACCTACATACCTTCCAGAAACCAAGGAAAATCACTTTACTTATACCCTATCGCCAAATTATGGAACACCCTTCCACCTAATATTAGGCTAACTCCTAGCCTTCCTCACTTTAAAGCCTCCCTAAAAGAATAAATAAATCATAGTTATGCACATACCTTCCTCCAGGCTAATCTACTTCTTTCCCTCCTTTCACCTCTTCTTACTACACTAACCTCCCCTTCTAAATTAATCTACTATCACTTTAGACTTTGGAAACGGGTCTATATCATATCATCAAATGCTTAAAAAAGCGAATGCTGATTGATCAACCTAATTTAAGCGAAAGCTTACAATTTTGAACTGTCAGATCAGCGATTTTTTTCCCAGGGAAAAAAAATTGCTGATCCAAAACAAATACACACAACACAAACACACCAAACAAACAGAAATCCACACACATACACCTAAAATCTGATACCTAACCCTACACTAAACTATGCACACACCACTAACTACCCACTTACTTTAACCCAAACCCTAACCCTAAGGTCCGTCACTATTGCACACTCACCTCACTCGCTCCCTAACCCTAACTCACTTAAAAATCCACCCTAACCCTCATGTCCACTCAATTGCACACACACCTAACCCGAGCCCTAACCCTAACTCACCTAAATCACCCTAACACTCACATCCAGAAAATCGCACACTTACCTCAATCTGACCGGTAACTTTCCACCATAACACTGAAAATACCGAAGCAACAGAAACGGACAACTGAATTCTTTCCCTAGGAAAAAATTTGAGTTTCTACTGCTTCGATATTTTGCAGTTTTGCGAAAATAAGTCTGATCAATCAGCGTTCGCCTTTTTAAGCATTCGATGATAACTATCCACCACTCTGTCTCTAGCATTTTACTCATTTGCCAAAGTACTAATATTCTGATCGGCCCACTCCAATCTGTGTCATGATACTCAAACACACTCTAAACAAATACTATTTAGTCTAAGAAGTTTATTTTAATTTGTGAATGAACGTAAACTGTAAATATTCTGCTATTACTAGTGCCTGCCTATAATTCATCCATTAGTGTATTCTTATACATGTAGTCTATTGTATAATATGTGTAACAAAGTTTTATATGTGGTGCTTTTCTCCCTGGGTCTCTGCTGAAAACTGGTTATGCAACCCAGTCGAAATATCCCTGTAAACAAATGTCAAATAAATATATATAAAATAAATAAAATATGTATAAACATTAAATGCTTTCATCCAATAAAGAATGTACTCCTTCAGAACTAAACCTGACATTATATCACTTCCTTTTATCTAGTTCAGACACCTGTTGATTTATGCTCTAAATTTCAGAGACCATAAACCCAATTGAAACTGGTAACACTTCCAAGGGATACTTCTAGTCACTAAATCACAGGCACATCCAAAATCTTCTATTGCAAGTTCTCTACCATGATATCAGGGCAATAATTTCTGGATCCTATCAATTCCAATGTTTCTTCAGGTTCTCATCTTATTGAAATGATGGTAACTACTAGGGTGTGACATTGGTCAGTGTCTTTACTAGCAACCTTGCAGTAGACTTTCTCAGGCTGGATTTAGAAAATCTGTCCACAGTATCTTCTATGGCTACAGCCAAAATAGTCTAGGAACAAGGTGGGTCAGTGAACCTTGACAGGAAAATGTCATTTGTAAAAAATCTAAAGCTAGTTTAGGGAAACAGTGAGGAGTGATTGGTGTGTAAAAGGATAGAAGACTCCAAGAGTAGTAAACACCATTTTGGTGATACTGCTACCAGAGAATTTTCTAAATCCAGCCTGAGATGTTCTTCTACAAGGTTACTGGTAAATACATTGAAAGGAATCATCTCCATTACTGACCTTTGTCACACCCCAGTAGTTACCAACTACCACCAGAGAATTTTCTAAATCCAGCCTGAGATGGTCTTCTACAAGGTTACTGGTAAAGACATTGAAAGGAATCATCTCCATTACTAACCCTTGTCACACCCCAGTAGTTACCATCATCTCTTTAAGATGTGAACTGGAAGAGACAATGGAATTGATGTAATCCAAGAACTGCTGCCTATATATCCTGATAGTGATTTACAATTGAAGATTTTCACTTATGACACTCCTTGGAAAATAAACAATTGAAAACCAACTCAGTCTGAACTCCTCAGTGATCTTGGATGTGCTTGCATTTTAGTGGCAAAAGTGTCACTTGGAATTAGTTGCTGTTTTCAAGTGGGTGTCGTGGTCTCTGAAATTTAAGAGCATGAATCCAACAGGTGCATGAATTAGATAAAAGCAAGTGATGTAGTTTCCATGTTTAGTTCTGACATCCCTTATTTATCAGACAGAAGAGCTTAACTTTTGTACATTTTCTATTAAAAATCATTCATTTCATGGGTGGTTTCCTAGCTCTCACTTTTTAGAAAATTGCCATGTTGTGCAGCCTTTTTGGGTTTTTGGTTTTGCTTCTTTATGTTTACCATCACTTTTTAGTTATAGGCTTTTCATTTTTTTGTAATGACTATGAAACCCCACCTGTCAAAGACACCAGAGAAAAACAATCCATTTAAAGGTTTAATCAGATCTTTATTCAGTGATGGATGAGCATTCTTGTCTTATCCATCACTGAATAAAGACCTGCCTAAACCCTTAACTGGATTGTTTTATTTTTCCTCTGGAAAGAGGACTTTATTTATTTTTTCAGAGATTTGCTAAGTTAGTTGTGGCTAGAAACCGACATTATGAACAAGAATCTTTATTCCTAAACATTTACAAACACAAAGAAGGGACAATTGTCATGAAACAAAGGAATCACTGCCAGCACATACTTGCAATCAGCACTGGAAGTACTTTCACATTGAAAGAGGCCTCAGGTTCAGTGTATTTTGATTCAAGCATTTTATACACAGGGAATTTAGTTTTAACCACGTGTAGAAATATTTCTATTAACACTGTATTTTTGACAGTACACATAGTTAATAATTAGAAACCTGGTTACTAAAATAAAAAAATGAAAATAATTAGAAGTTCTAGACATCTCTGGCTGTAACTGCAGTGTATTATTGTTTGTGTTCATGGCTTATTTATAACTTTACTTCCCAGTGCTTGTCTTTGACCTGGTGATTCACTTACTGTTGCCAGTACATTTAACCATGTATTTTACACACTGTTTACTGGTCTGTATATCTTTTTTTCTTTCTTTCTTCCTTCCTTCTATCAGGATCATTGCCCCATTAGGCAAAAAGTCAAATTTTCAAAACCAGCTTCATCAGATTAAAATTAAAGTAGAAAAGAAGAAAATCACTCCACTTTCTGCAACATTCAGATTTTGTTTTCATATTGATCATTTCTTCAGTAGCCTTACGTATGTAGATTATATGGTGCCAAGTATATAACAGCTAGGCAATTCCCAAAACTTGAGTGCACCTTCCACCCACGGAAACTCTCAAGCAGCTTGAGCTGAGCTGACTGAAAGCTGTTCAGATCTTTCCTACTGCACAAGAGAGCTGCAGCAATGCTTTCAAGGATCTATGGCTAGCTTGTGCTTTCCTTTGCTGGGCAGATAAGTTCTCTTTTGGGGAAAAACTTCCATTTTTTTATATTTACTGATGTTTTATTACTTTCCTCTTCAGGAAAGTTATTTTAAAGCTAAGAGTGTTGTGTTGAATGGACTGTCTTGAGACTGTAATGTACTTAAATGGAGTACTTATTTTTGCTTTCCATTTAAAAGTAGTGTAAACTAACTGATACCATATTTTATGTGGAGAAATGGTGTTTATTTTATTCATTTTGGGGCTTTGATAGGGTTTGAAAATGCTTTTTGCTTTTTTTGTCAAAAAAGTATGTTGGTGGAGTGGTAGTTTTACCACCATTTTTTGCTTGTCTTCTCCTGGAAAAGGGCATAATTTTGGGCTTATCCATGAAGCAGATTGTTGGTTTCATCATTGGTCTTTCTTTCATGCCACAAAAAGAAAATGTTAGGCAAGCAACCTTCATCACCACAGCAGGATAGCAAGTTATCTCAGATGCAGGTGGATGACTATGTTACATCCATTTGTTGTACCTCAGACCACTCGTCTTTTCCATCTGAACCCTATGGTGTAGCACCTAGAGCCGGTTTGGACCTACAGTTAGCCACAACCTCTGCAGCTGTTGGCGTCTCTTCAGTGAACACGGGAGAGCCACTCTTGTTTGTCCTGGCAGCGAGAGAGAGACAGAGAGAGAGAAAAACAAGAAAAATTCTTCTGTTTTGTTAGAATACTGTACCCACCCCTGGAGAAGATGCTGCTGCTGCCATTAGTAACACAGTTGGCCACATTTTTCCTGTGAAAAAGAAACAGAAAACCAAGCATGCATCTACTCCTCCTCAAATGTCTTTAGATAGGATTAGTTTACTCTGACTAGATCAGGGTTTAATTCAAACTATTGATCCTTTGTGTAGAGTAGTTTCTGGTAATGAAGGAGAGATGCCTCTTTTCTTGAAGTGTTTCAAGATTCTGAATCTGAACAAGAAGATGCAGGGAGAGATTTAGGGTTTTATTCTCTGATTTCTGATTCAGACTCCAGACGAGAACTCAGTTTCTGATTCTCCCCTTTGGGATTTCTCTTTCTCTGAGACTATTGTTAGAATGTCCCAGTGTTTCCAGAAGAAGAGCACTGAGGTTTCTCAGTCCCTCAGAAAATAATATGAGCTGTTATAGAACGATTTTTCCTGAAGCCACTCCCATTCCTCCTGCGCTATCTGCTTTTGAGGATGTGTGTCTTACTCACTGCAATGTTCCTGATAGTCAGATGGCTGTCCCTAAAATGCTAAATAGGAAGAATAAAGTTCCTCAGTCTTTTAAAATGATACAGACTATTCCCAAATCTAGCCTAGCAGCTCTAGCCTTAGTTGACTACATTGCTGCTAAGCACTTAGTTAATTCCATTCCTACTATTTCTAATAAAGATAAGAAAATTATTGATAGTTATGGAAAAATGTGTATATTTCTGCAACTTTTATTTTCAGACTTTTAAATTGTTGGACTTATATGTTAAAGTGTGTTCTGACATATTGTGAAAGTATGAGGAATTGTTTATCCACAGTTTCTTTTTGTGAAGAAAAATATCCTTTAAATAACTTAGTTTCTTCTATTGTACAGATCACTATTCATTGCAGTGTGGGAATGTCTCTATGGATACATGTACTCTTTTAAGGAGGTTTGCTTGGCTGTAATCTCAGAACCTCCCAGATGATATAAATAATAAGATTTTAAATTCTCCCTTGGATAGAGATTTAGCGTTTGGCCCCTCTGCTGCAAAGGTGATCAAAAAGTGTGATGAAAGTGGAAAGGTGATCCAGGGACTCTATTAAGATTTGTCAGCCCTCCTTTTCCAAATTGCCCAAGGGATTTTTTTTTCTCATCCAGTTTTGGTAAAAAACAGAATAAACATTCTCAATAGAATTCAGGTAAATGAATGTTTAAAAAGAAGTGGCAGGGAGATTCCAAAACCAAGTCTCAAAGCTCCCGAAACCAAGGACACTCCAACAAGTTTGAATGACTTTTCAAGAGACCTTTTCAGCCCCTCCCACTTTGAACCCATTTCTTTTCTAGAAAATCTGAATCACTAGTTTTTTTTTCTCTTTGGCAAAAGATCATTTCAGACAAATGGGTTTTGAAAATCATTCATTAGGGTTACAGAAGGTTGTGGGAGGAAATTCCTCTTTTCCAGTAGGTCAGTCCTCATCCTGCAGATCAGACTGTTTTGTTTCCACCTGTTCTTCATCACATGTTGTCCCAAGAAGTGATAGAACCAGTCTCTCCTTCCCAAGTGGGGAAGGGATTTTATTCAAGGATGTTCCTAGCACAAAAGAAAGAAAATGCTTGGAGACCAGTTCTGGATCTTTCTTTCCTAAACCTGCTTGTGATAGTGCCCAAATACAAAATGATGTCACTTCATAACCTATTATCTCTTCTTCCTCATTCAAATTTCTTGGTAATAGGAGACTTAAAAGATGCTTATCATTGCATCTATATTTATCCAGACATCAGGCAATTCTTTAGGTTTTGTTTGTCTAGATCACATTATCAGTTCTCTGCATCACACTTTGGATTATTTATTGCACCAAGTGTTCTCAAAGTATCTAGTTACATTTATAGCTCATTGCAGGCTACAAGGTATCTCCATTTTTCCAAGTTAAATGACTTGCTTATCTTTGCAGTGTCTTTTCTCAAAATGCCAGGAATCTCTCTCTCTATCTCTCTCAGGTGAGAGATCTATTGCACAAGCTGGGATTCCAAGAGAACATGGAAAAGTTGTTCTTGACTCCCTCACACAGGATTGTATTCCTCATATTTCAGCTAGATATCTCAGTTCAAAGAGCTTTTCTTCCATCATAAAAAAATAGATCTTTATTTAGATCTATTTCCAAGGTTTTTCATTCATACTTTGTTCACTGTGAGGAAATGCCTCAGGATTCTGGATATCTTGGCAACTAAGATCTGCATGCCACCATTGGCAAATCTCTACTTGAGAAAGATACAGTGGTATCTAAAATATCTTTGGTCCCAACATCAACACCCACTATCTTTTCAGATCCCAGTACTGGGGTTTGACAGAAGACAAAATTTTTGATGGAGGCAACAGATATCCTTAAATCCATGTCTCCCTTTCTCCCTCCTTGCTACAAAGCAGTCAGTCATCATAGACACTTCAGACTTTTCTTGGGAGCACCCAGGACTTCTTCATGTGGTTACAGGCAATGTCATAGTCATGTGATACATCAACAAGCAAGAGGCAACCAGCTCATACCCCTTTTCAAACTAGCCATGTTAGTTTGGAATAGAGCTTCCCAGCACAATCTCACTCTAAAGGCAACCTACATTATGTTAGAGCAAAATTATGCAGCAGACAAACTGAGCAGGACAAGGGTAGACCCTCACCAATGGAAAGTAGATAATTGGGCCTTTCAAGATTTGAGATATGTGTAGGGAGTACAAGTAGAATTCTTTGCCTTCTCTCTGAATAATCAACTGGCAAGGTTCTGCTCCAGAACTCCATATAAGAAAGCCTGGAAGACAGATTGGTTTTCTTTTATTTGAACATGAATGTTTTTGTATGCCTTTCCACCCTTTCCTAATATCCAGGGTACTTCTGAAGATTCAGAAAGAATCCCACAAGATCATTTTAGTGACTGCCTTCTGGCCCAGCAACCTTGGTTCTCCCTTCTTTTGGAAATGGCCAGAGGCAATTATCACACGTTTCCTCACAGAATGGATCTACCCACATAACCACAGGGTTTTTTTGATACATCCAGACATTGATCATCTTCAGCTGACTGCCTGGATGATAAGGCTTTAATTCCTTTAGGCACCTGTTTTCTGAGGATATGTAGCAGGTGCTAATGGATGTAAAAAAGCCTGATATTATAAAATCATGTATTAGCAAATGCAAAAGGTTTTCATGTTGATGTCAACAACATAAGCAGCATCCATTCACAGCTAGCTATTCTCTGGTTTTTAAATATTTATGTGAGTTATTATCCTATGGCCTTTCTTATTCTTCTGTCAGGATTCATGTATTGGCCATTTCAGTTTCTCTGCACATGGATCCTCCTCTTTCTAGGTAGTCTCATGGCAACATGTTATTGAACATGGTTTTGCATGCGAGGCCTACAAGTAAACTGGTAGTTAATCCTTGGGATCTAAATTTTGTGTTAGAAAAGCTAACACTTGCTCCACCTGGACCAGTTATTCTGGCTGACTTGAGATTCATAACATGGAAATTAATTTCACTGATTGCTCTGACTTCTGTAAGAAGAGTATCTGAGTTGCAAGCTGTTATGGTGAGTCAAACCCTACCTATTTTTCCATAGGGACAGGGTTTATTTGAGAATTAATTCTTCTTTTATGCTTACATTGGTATCGGTGTTCACTTTAAGCTAAGCTATCGATCTCCTTGTTTTCTTTCCTGAACCTAAAAATGAGTGTGAAATGATACAACATACCTTGGATGTCCACAGACAACTCAGGTACCATCTCGACAGAACTAAATTTTTTCAGATCTTTGGATCACTTGTTTGTTTCTTGTAATCATAAGAGTGGACAACCTGTGTCAAAAAAGACTATTTCCAAATGGTTGTCTAAGTCTATAATCATTTGTTATACTCACCATGAGCTTGAGTCTTTCTTTAGGCTTAGATCAAACTGTGCCAGAAATATTCTACAGAGGCTTCTGGACCCTTCTCCTTCCTCTTCTCAAATATAGCTATCTATGGTAATCCACCCATATAGCTAAATCTATTGCAGCAGTGATCAATGTGAAAAACATAGTACAGTTGTGTAAGTTGAGCTTACCATAACAGTAGATGTTCAAATGATCACTGCTGCAGTAGCTGTTCCCTTCATCCATTCCATTCTTCCTGGTGATTTTTTTTTATGCTAGGGTGTGGGCATTTATTTTTTTGTTATTCCTTGCATTTCCTTTTAGGGCTCAGTCTCCCTCTCTCCTTGTTGTCAAGTAATCTCTGAAGGGCTTTGTACCCAACTTTGTCTTTTAGTTAGGTCAGCTCAGCTCAAGTTGCTTGAAAGTTTTGGTATGTAGAAGGTGCACTGAAGCTTTGTAAGCTGGACAGCTGTTTTATCTTTGGCAGGATATAGCCCATATAGCTAAGGCTATGGCTGCTAGATTGAAATAGAAATGATTCCAATAGATTTTCCCCTTGGAAATAGAAATGGTTCCAACAGAATTTCCCCTTGTTGTTCAGTAAGATAGTAAAACATGTCCAAAATAAGTTGAGGTAATACTTATGCTCATTTATTGTGTACACACACACACACACACACACATATATATATATATATATATATATATATATATATATATATATATATATATATATATATATAGGTTCACAGAAAATACTACTCAGTAAGTCTGCAGACTATTACCCATCTAGCCAATACCCACGTAGTGATCAAAGTTGAGTTTTGTAACCTTTACTTTGTGTATGTAAGGTAAACATATTATCCATTAAGCCACCCCTAACTGTGTGCACGCGAGCTCTCTCTCTCTCTCTCTCTATATATATATATATATATATATATATATATATATATATATATATATATATATATATATATATATATATATATATATATATATATATATATATATATATGATTTATTTTGGAACAGTAAAGTTTAAAAAAAGCCCTGTCAGTCTTGATTTAACAATTGCAGTGCCTCATTATATTAATATGGTCATTATAAATAATCAGGAGATTCCAAATGAAAATGTGATTTCTATAGTTGCAAAATATAGAGGAAAAAGGCAGTTTTAGAACTGTGCAAGCAGTTTACAACAGCTTCTGCAGGAAAACTACAGAAGGCAGTATTAGTTCAGGCTACAGATCTTGACTGCATCTGGTAATTTAAAGAAGATTTTCAATGGTTAAGAAACATCGCTAATGTTTAGCAAACCTAATTCTGTTATGGTGGTTCTGTTAGAAGTAGAATACAATGAAAATGATACCATAGACTTAAAGAGCAAGAGACAAATGCATGGTGTCTTCCTGAAACCGATCATTCTGCCCACTTCAAAGCAATAAGCACTGTGCTCAGCAAGAAGTTATCTTAAAATACTTAACTCATTGGAAATGGTCCACTTGTTCCCCCCGCTGAATACTGCCACTGATTTGAAACTCAGCAATGTTGAAACAAAGGCATGTTTGAGGATTCTAAGTATAAAACTAAATAAAACAAAACCGGAGTTGTGGTCAACAAACTATCCTAGACCTTGTTCTTATGGATAAGGATTCAATAATTATTTTTATGTTTACAGATCATATGCAGCACACATCACCTGCAACATATGAAAATGTGTTCTTTGGCAGTGCAAGAAATACAGTCCTTCAAAGCATTTGGTAAATATGACTGTATTTTAAAATGTTAACAATTAACTAAACAGTATAAAATAAATATCAAACAAGCTACATCATTTGATACATAAATAAGAAAATTCTGTGTCGTATTTATTTGATGCTAGTTGATTTAATATGCTTGAGAAGGTTATCTGCTCAACCTATTAAACTACTCACTCTAACAAAACTAAAACTTAATGGCAGTAAACACATCAACATCATAGGCTGCTACATCCCTTCAGGCAACAATATCCCCGTTAAAGAAAAACTCCTAGAATGGATATCCAACTCCCTCCCCCAGGAAAGCATAGTATTAGGAGACCTTAATACTGACTGGTAAAACTGTTCCAGTCATAACCCACTCTTCCATATTAACCTACATTGCCTAACCCAACTCATCACTTCCCCCACAAGAACAGACAAGAGAACCAAACACCAATCCATTCTAGACTGGATACTTGTATCCCACCCATCACTGATATCCCTAGCAGGGTGTCTACCAGACACTGAGTGACCATCAAGTCACATTCTTACTCAGATCAAAATTACCACAACTGACCCAAATATCTACACGCCTAATTAGAAACAAAAAACACTTTAACTGCTCCAGCTTTATAAACAACCTAAAAAATGTGCAACTGGACTCCCCTAAAAAACCTACCTCTTGATGAAGCTGTACTATATTTCAATACTACCTTCTTAAACACCCTTAACCATCACGCCCCCTCCAGAACAACAAGAATTAAAACTAAATATGCCCCCTGGTTAACACCAGACACAAAATCCCTCATCAAAAAAAGAAATAAGGCCTGGAACAACTACCTCAACAGTAAATCCCAATTGAACAAACCAGTATATGTTGAACTGCATAACAAAGCCGAAAAACTCACCAAAACAGACAAAACATCTTACCATCAAAAGTTACAGTATAAGTACAGAAACAACCCACAACAATTTTGGGCATCAGTTAACTCTATTCTACAACCAGGTAAAACAACTACCCCTACCCCAAAAATAGATAACAATCAAGAAGACATCCCCACTCAATGTAATAAATACTTTACAGAAACTATCCAGACCTTTGCAAACAACCATCCCTATGATAACATCCACCCCTGCAAACCCCCCCAACTAACAATTGCTCCAAGTTCAGCTTCCACCCAGAACCAACCAAATCCATTTAAAAACTACTCCGCAAGCTCAAACCAATGTCTCTAGCCGCAGATAAATTACCCACTGAATACCTCCACCTGGCTGTAGAAGCCATATGATATCCTGTCTCCATCCTAATTAACGGATCCATCTCCAAGTGTATAGTACCCAAGCTATGGAAAATATCACATATCATCCCTCTACATAAAAGGGGAACCTCCCTGGAACTCAATAACTACCACCCTATAACCATACTACCCCCTTTATCTAAAATTTTAGAGAGGGTAATAGACAAGCAACTAATGAAATATCTCCTAGAAAATAATCTAATAGCAACACAACAACATGGCTTTAGACCCTTCCATAGCATCACCACCGCACTAACAGAATTCACCAACAATACTCACAAAAACAACGGACTCCTTGTATCTGCCACCTTTCTTGACTTGTCCAAAGCATTCGATATGGTTAACCACAATAAACTCCTTTTTTCACTAGCAACTCTAAACCTTACCACCCCTGCCATCTCCTGGTTCAAAAACTACTTAGAGGGAAGGAAACAAGCTGTTATGTGGCAAAACCAACTCTCCCCCTCCCTACCAGTCTCCCTAGGAGTACCCCAAGGTTCCATCCTGGGGCCATTTCTTTTTACCCACTTCACCAATCAGCTCCCAAACAGTATTCCTAAAGCCTCGATAGTGCAATATGCAGATGATACCACCATAATATGGTCAGCCAAATCAATTGACATCCTTCACTCCCTAACACAAGAATGCTTTTCTCTAGCAGAAGCTTGGATTACAAACAAAAGGCTCATTCTGAACCCATGTAAAACAAAGTTAGTACTGTTTAGCTCCCACAGAGCCACATCTCCCACTGATTCTTTCTTCATCTCCTCCTTTAACAAGACCACAATCACCCCCACAAATCACACCAAACTCTTAGGGGTTGAAATAGATAATCACCATAGATTTGACCTACATATTTCTATAACCATAAAAAAGTACATAAAAAACTTGGCCTACTGTATCGCAATGAAAAATTCCTCACTGACCACTCCAAAACTATAATAGCGAGGACTCACCTACTATCCACCCTACTTTATGCCTCCCCTGTGCTTACAAATCTCTGCAAATCTGACCTAAACAAACTTGATAGTTGTCATAATAAGATAGCCAAATTTGCTACAACCTCTCCCATCAGAACACATCACTGTAAATGCCTAAAAAAACTCAATTGGCTAGAACTACCACTACTACTTCAACTCAATCAACTATCACTAGCTCACAAAATAATACATAACTCTGATAACACTCCCAGCCCTACAAAATCTTTTGCAACCCTGTACTACCGCCAGACCCTTGAGGTCTAGCACACAAAACCTCCTCAAAGTAACCAAATATAACAATGAAGCAGGTAAGTCTGTCTACAGCTACTGTATAGCAAAAACCTGGAACTCCCTTCCTGCCCACATAACTGACAATAAATCCCCATCGCAGTTTAAGAAACTTGTTAAAACTCAGTTTTTGAATAATCGACTGTGCTCCTGTACCCCCCCCCCGACTAATGTCTCATTAGAAGACTTCACCTAACTTAAGTAACTCTGCTAAGCCAAACAATCATAGTACTGTACCCACTTAGGACTGTTAATCTACTGCTCATCCCATTTCTCCAGGAGTTAGGGAAAACTACCCCAACAATGTTGTTCTTTCCATAAGCAACTAAAACCAGGAGAAGACATATTGTAAATCAATTTGTTATCCTTGTCAACCAAAACCAGGTGAAGACATATAGTATTTTTATTTATTTTATTTTACATTTGTTAACCGGGCTAGTCCATCTGGATATATTTCCATTTTCAGTGGAGGTCCGGGGAGAAAAGCTCCAATAGTAAACAAGCAAAATAGTTGTACACAAATATGTCATGCAGTATTATACAAAAAAAAAGATGTTAAAATAATTAAATACAGTGTATTAATGAGAGAACAAAACATTTGTTACCTCTAATCTAAAAGGATAGGGTAAGTGACTTTACAGTATAGAGTCAGAGGTAGTATACAGAACATTCCAATTAACATTCAGGACATAAGTTAATTAATTATCTAGTGATAGTTACTAAACAGTATTGCTTGGTGAAAGGAGGCAATATAGACGAAGCGGTAGAGAAATTAAAGAATTACTCAGGGTTGCAACAGGGGCATAATCAGTGTTTGTTATCCTTCTCAACTATAGCGAGCATCATCTGCTCTCTTGGAGCCTTATTCTACGTCTCTCTGCTTTTACACTGATAGTAAATCTATCACAGGAATCCTAAACTTAGGAATATCTTCTAAAATTTAATATTATATTGTAGAGAACGGATGTATCCTATCTGTTAGTTAATATGTATACCAAAGTCTCGTCTATGGAAATTGTATGTCAAAAGTCTGTCCTATAAACTATGTTTTGTAAAAAACTTGTTCTCTTGGAGCTTTCCTCACCGGGCCTCCACTGAAAATGGACTTGTAATCCAGTTGGACTCTCCCATTCAACAAATGTAAAATAAAATAAAATAAATAAAATAAAATTGTATGTGGGATCTTACAAGGCAAACTGTGATAGCTTTATACCTTGGTTATTTTATAGAGACAATCTGTTAAATCATTGGCAAATGTATACAATTTCTTTTTTATGACTTATTAAATGTCTCCCTACATCAGCACTTTTCCTGTTTACATAAGAAGCTATGGATTATTTTCTTATATAGCAGAACATTATTGTAAAAAATAGTAGAAAAATACAGCTCCTTACATTCTCCCTAGTGCTAGTTATTTAAGCATTGTATAATAGCAATAGAACATACTTGTGTTGACCAATTTGGAGACTTACAGCTGTCTGGCTTTTGGTCACTTTTATTTTGACCTCATAAGAAGGTAACATTTCCTCTGTGGATCATTAGAAGTAAGTAAGTAAGTAAGTAATCACAGAAAAAAAAACACTTTGATCCTAACTTATCTGGTAAACAAATGATCTAACACTCATGCATACAAATCAAAATCACCACCTCTTGCATCCACCATGTGAGGAGGCAAGTGCTCTACACCCACTAAGTTAATAAATTATCTCCTTGGTCACTTTTCTCACATCTCAAAGAAACTAAATCCCTGGCACTAAAGCTAAAGTCATCAGGATCTAAATGTAAGTTCAATAATTTCCACTAAACTTTTCTCAGACTTGCAGCAGAGAAAATAGCCAGATCCCTCATACATATTTTTAACCAAACTGGCACAACTTCATCCTTTTAAAACATAAACTAAAATAGAATACCAGGCCGATCACCAAGATGGCTATCACATACTGAACTTTAGCAAATCAGAGATATGCATTTTAAAGTTGTAATGCTTCATCAGATCTAAAACAAATTAAATCAACATTTTGTTGAAAAATTAAAAAAACACCAATCACCTCAAGAACAAAAAAAAAAAAACACCCATCAATACCAACAAATCAAAAAATCTCAATTATCATAAAAACTTTTCACATATTTACATTCATATCATAGGCTGTTATAAAAATAAACAACCAACTGAATAATTTTAAGTATGCATTATGATAAAGAAGTCATGTAAAGTCCACAAATGAGCTTCACTTGTTTCAACAGACTCATCTTTTATGATCAGACCTAATGACAAAAAAGCTGGTGAACAGTCAATAGTTCATTGATTACTGTATAAACAGAGCATCCAGCCAAACGATTGTAACATATTCTTCAATGGGATGTTCCTGGGTTCTATATTAGATAATCAAACTTTCAAAAGTTTGACTGTCATATGGTCGACACCATATAATCGAACTTTTAAAAGTTCGAACATCTAATAAAAACAAATAAACTACACAAATAACCTACCTGAACGTTTTAAGCAGGGGGGCAAGCCCCCCAACACCCCCACACCTCCTGCTTTTTAAATATACCAACTCTGAGATTGCACTACAGTGCAGAAAAGGGAAATCTTCCCATTCCGTGCTGTACGGAGATCTCTGTTAAAACAACAGAACTTTCAAAAATTCGATCATATGGTATCGTCCATATGACACTCAAACTTTTGAACGTTCAATTATCTAATATAGACCCATATCCCTGAATAGAAAATCAACCAATCATCTTCACTTTCAGGCAATAATGTTAATACCCTGTGGATCAGCTTCACAGATATGTATGAACTGGCAGAAAGTCATCCATTCACTGGTTAAAACAGTAATGGAACATTCAACCAAATCACTGCTAGGTGTTTTCCAACAGAATACTCTAAAATAGGAATTCTACCAGTCATCATTATGTGCAGAAAAACGGGCAATCAGAAAAGTTATAGCAGCCAGTTATCAATTAGAATAAAAATAAAACAGATCATTATATTCTCAAATGGAATGCAAATGAAAACTTAACCAACCAATCATTTTCACATTCAGAGATATGTAAAAATATATATTAGTGAAAGAGTCTCCATCCTTTCAAGGCAGGTTTAAGGGAAACATTGCTGTTCAACTTCACTGTCTTATCCGATTATCCGATTGCAAAGTTGTGATCCAATTTATCTCCACTGTATCAGTTTTATTCATAAAATCGTCACCATGTAAAGTTTTATAAACCACTTGTAAAACCAAAAAACTAAAGCTATGATCTTTATTAGATGATACATGTTTCGCCAGTGCACTGCTCAGCTCTCCTCTCCTAATGTCACCAGTATGTTGCAGAATACACTCTTTAAGCATTCTATTTGTCTTTCTGACATAGAAGCATATGCATTTATTGCATAGACCAATGTAAACAACATCCTTGGTTCTACAATCTGCATACAGATGAGGCCAACAGCTACACCAATATTGTTCTAGCTAAATGTGAAGAAACTTATGTCCTAAATGAGAATTTCTTTCAGTGATATATCATCTACTATAAATGCTTTATGGATGATATCTTCCTTTTATGGAAAGGTACTATAGAACAACTTAATGAATTCATTGTACATTTGGAAAGCGCTACTTTGTTTCTTGTTCACAATGAATGAATCTCTTCATATCATGGACTTTCAGATATATGGCTCTGCTTTAAAGATGATGGCTCTATTGAGATACAATTGTATTGCAAAGATTGTTGGAAGAATAATTTATTATATCGGATGAACATGCATTCTGGTTTTGTCTTTAAGAATGTACTTAAAGGGCATTTCCTATGGACTTCATGTTTAAATATGCAAGACAAAGAATTCCTTGATGCTACTTCTAGTTTAGAGAAGAAATTTCAGATGGGAGGCTACAAAAAAGATATAATTACCAGCACATCTGATGAAGTCAAGAATCTTAGATGATGAAGGGATGACCTTATTTTTCCAAGAAAAATGTTATAGTACATAGGACTGTGAGTGATAATAATTTATATGTCAGACCAACATTTACTTATTAGATGGACATCAAATAGAGAAACTGGATGATCCATACTTCTGACAAAAGCAACAGACAGCTAATTTGTGGGCAACCCCATCTTTGTTTCAGGAGCAATGTTTCTGTCAGAAGAGAATTATGCTATTGCTCCAGTTCTCCACGTCTTATGCAATTTGAATGCATTGGGACTTATGCATGCCATTTATGCAAGGCATGCAGATTTACACACAATGAACCTTTTTTTGTATATCCTATATCCAAAAGGAAACTCATGCCTCATATCTATGCAGATTGTAGAACCAAGGATGTTGTTTACATTGCTGTCTGCATTAAATGCACAAGCTTTATATGTTGGAAAGATAAATAGTATGCTTAAGGAGTATATTCTGCAA
Source organism: Protopterus annectens (assembly GCF_019279795.1). Classification (NCBI taxonomy): domain Eukaryota; kingdom Metazoa; phylum Chordata; order Ceratodontiformes; family Protopteridae; genus Protopterus; species Protopterus annectens. The sequence continues at coordinate 860,739,891 of NC_056732.1, read as the reverse complement.
CATGTTGGTGTCATTAGGAATGGACAGAAATGCACTGGCAAAACATGTATCATCTAATAAAGATTATAACTTTAGTTTTTCGGTTCTACAAGTGGCACTTTTGTGAATAAAACAGAGACAACAGAGAGGAACTGGACTGAAACGTTGCAACTGGATAAGATGCTGGTGTTAAACGGCAATGTTCCCCTTAAACCTGCCTTGAAAGGACAAATACTCTTTTGCTTATATATATATATATATATATATATATATATATATATATATATATAATTATATATGGTTCTCCTTCAAAACATCTAAAACCCATAACACTAAAATTACAACATTGAAATCATAACATCTAAAACCCATAACATTCAATTTCATAACATCTAAAATGTGCATTAAACCATTGAACACTGCAAATCACATGAAAATTAACTTTCCCTCCACATATAACAACACCAAACTAACAAACACACTTTTTACTATGCTTCTGCAGGGGTGGCAAGCCACCCTACACCCCCATGTGGGGGGTTCTGCCCCTCCTCCAGTAAATTAAATATACCAACTCTGAGATTGCACTACAGTGGGAAAAAGTTAGTTTCCTAACCCCACTGAATCACAATCACCATAAAGAATGTACACAGAATGTCTAAATCACTTACCTGTATGGCCAAAATACACATAGAGTGGCAAAAGAAACAGTATATTAATAGTATAAGTTCCTACACTATATAAATAATAACTATAGAAATAAAAACTACAACATATCATAGTGATACCACAAGATTAACAGATCAAACTATAACATTTACACATTTGATGATACACTATTATATATTATGAACTTTAGATGTTATGAAATTCGAAGTTATGGGTTTTAGATGTTAAGGATTTTAGATGTTATGGTCTCGATGTTTTGATTTTAGATGTTATGAGTTTTAGATGTTTTGAAGAGAAACTATATATATATATATATATATATATATATATATATATGAGAGCCCTTCAATTATTCACACTTTCAAATGTTCGAAACTCATATGGCCGATACCATATGAGCAAATGTTTGAAAGGCTGACAAATGATAGCGGAGATCCCACAACAGTGCGGGACTGGGAGATTCCCCTTTCCTGCACTGTAGTGTGATCTCGAAGTGAGAATATTTAAGTAGAAGGGGGTGTGGGGGATGCTGGGGGGCTTGCCCCCCTGCATAATACAGTTTTACTGTGTTTACAAGTAGGTAAATGGTGCCATTTCAGGATGTCATTCTTTCGGAATGTCGATCATATGGTGTCGGCCATATGAAAGTCGGCATTCTGAATGGTCGACATTCTGAAGTAGACCCGTGTATATATATATATATATATATATATATATATATATATATATATATATACATATGTGTATGTTTATACTTTACATATCTCTGACTGAATGTAAACATGATTGGTTGGCTATGTTTTCATTTGCATTCCATTTGAGAATATAATAGACTGGTGTTTTTATTTTTATTTTAATTGATAACTCACTGCTATAACTTTTCTGATCGCCCGTTTCTCTGCATGTGAAATGATTGGTAGACTTCCTGTTTTAGAGCATTCTATTGGAGAACATATTGCAGTGATTTGGTTGGATGTTCAATTTCTATTTTAACCAATGAACAGATTACTGTCTGACAGCTCATACATATCTGTGAAGCTGATATGTGGGGTTATCTGTATAAGCATTATCACCTGAATGAAAAGATGATTGGTCGATTTTCACTTCAGGAACATCCCATTGGAGAATATGTTACAATGGTTTGGTTGGATGTTCTATTTTTACTGTGACCAATGAACTGATGACTGTTTGCCAGCTTTTTTGTCTGATCGAAAAAGACGGGTCAGTTCAAATAAGTAAAGCTCATTCATGGACTTGTTTGCAGGAGTTCTTTATCATAATGAATACTTAAAATGATTTAATTTGGTTGTTTTTAAACAGCCTATGATATGAATGTGATTATGTGAAGAGTCTAAATGATAACTGAGAGTTTTTGATTTGACAGTATTGATGGGCGCTTTTTCTGTTCTTGAGTTGATTGGTGGGTTTTAGTTTTTTAATGAAATGTTCTTTTAATTGATTTTAGATCTGGTGAAGCATTGCAACACTAAAGCTCTTATAGCTGTTTAATCAAAATTCAGTATATGATAGCCATCATTGTGGCTGGCCTGATATTTTATTTTATGTGGTGGTTGGCCTGATACTTTAATTTAGTTTATCTTTTTATGTTCAGTACCAACCTTTGGTTGCTGCAGTTCTGCTTTTAGTTTGTTTGTTTTTTTTTGGCACTTTTTAAACATGATAGCAATCCCACTCCAAAAAGTCAACTCCTCTACTGACCATAAGAACTGCAGATATACATCAAATGTTTGACCAATTACAAAAATCTTTGAAATATCATTATACAAACAATTATTTAAATGCACACTATTGTCATCTTTGCAATGAACAGCATGATTTTTCCTAACTCATTCAGTACGCTTACAGCTCTTTTCAGAGCTACTGACGCCATTTAAAAAGACATAAATGATAGATCCGTTTCTGCTGATTAATTTGTTGATATTACCAGGGCTTCCAAAACTATTAATCATAAGTTTCTACTTAAAAAGTATAAAAACTATGGGGGGGTTAATAAAGCTTACTTGGATTTATTTGCCATGTAGGCATAATAGCATGGTGCTTACATGGAAGTAAGCAGATGTGCGATCCAGTAAAGGATGATGAGGATTGTGAACGAGCATGTGAACACAGAACTGTCTGTGACATGTAAATCACCTCATAAGCAATTGAAATGCATTTAAATGAGGCAGGTAGAGTGATCCAGCAAGCAGAAAGGCAGTCATGCAGACCCTGTCTTGGTGTCCATAATGTACATGGAAAAATTCCTTATACAGGAAGATAAAATGACTCAATGGGCTGTAAAAGTGGAGTTACAGTGGCAGAAATAATATAGAGGATTTGTTTTAATACCATGGGTATGCTTGCATGCCACAGTGTGTGCAAACATGCCATTATGGAAAATAAATACTGTAAAAAACAGAAGTTGTGAGTATGTAACAGTAATGCATTACAGGACCCTGTGTGGGGTATGTACAATGTAGGACTTCTGTGGTTGCTAACAAGGCAGGGCCTGAATCTGTGTAGTTACCAGGTACTCTGCACAGATCTGTATGCAAATGAGCTTTGGTTACTGGATAGCAGAAATGAGTATCTGTGTCTCAGATCCCATCTGTGAAGGGACAGAACAGTATTGGTGTCCAAAGAAGAAATAGCTGACATCAAAAGGGGGTGTGTCCTCAAACCTTTAAGCACACTGAAGCTCAGTGGCACCTGTTTGTACAGCGTGCTGCTCTTCTCAGCAGGTGGATGTGTCTGGTAAATGCTAAGCTTTGTATACCTTAGAGCACATGTTTCAGTGGGTTTGAGTGTGTTTGAGCATATCTGTGTAACAGGCAGTTGTACTGAGCGTGCCTTCCATGGGGGCATGTCTGCTCACAACTAAGACTTGTTTACCTCTGTGGTGTGAGTTTGCATGGTGCGCCTATAGTGCTCAGCTAAGAAAGGCTGTCAAAAAAAATTTGGCTAAGAAAGCCAATGAGGTATTAATTACTGATGAGTGCTATTACACTTAAAATAGGAACATTAAACCCCTTAATGATGTACTTGGCAGATGGAATTCATCAGAGTTAGTCAATCACATAGAGTACACCTACAGCAGAATACTATAAAGTATGCATACACCCTACAATCTTTTTCCCCATACTCGGCACTATTGGAGTACAGACTTGGGAATTTTAACCTAGAGAATGCTAGGGCCTGCTGCAGGTCTGCTACATATGTATCTGCTAGATGCTGAGGCCAATGTAGCTGCTGCTGACGTAGACCATAGGCCTAGGCTGAGAAGGAGAAGAGAGCTTAGGTCCATGTTAACCTACCAGGAGCTACATGAGCTGGAGACTGTAGAGCACTACAGGATGGGCAGGGACATACTACAACAAATCTGTGAGCTCTGCCACCATCAACTCAGACCCAGAGCCAACAGTGGGGAACCCATCCCAGTAGAACAAAGGTATGTGCAGCCCTTAGGATACTGGCTACAAGTACTTTTCAAACACGAACTGGGGACATGATGAGGTTCTCACAGGCATCTGCTTCCAGGGGACTCCACCAGTTCCTGGATGCCATGCTACCACATACCAATGAGCACATTTATCTTCCCCACACCCCTGGAGGGAGGGCCAGCAGTATGTGACTCTTCTACCATGTAGCACACTACCCTTAAGTACTGGTTGCCATAGATTGCACTCATGTACACATCAAGGCACCACCTGGTGAAGAGGGTAGAATCTATGTCAACTACAAGGGGTACCACTCCATCAACTGCCAGGTCATGTACAATGCCCAAGTCATTATCATAAATGTGTGTGCTGGCAGCCCTGGTAGTTATTATGACTCCCATATCTGGCACACATCACAGCTGTATTAGATGTTTGCTAGGGGGGACATCCCACATGTCCATTTACTTGAGGATGCTGGTTATGCACTGGAAACATGGATGATGACACCCATCAGAAATGCACACAAACCCATGTAAGAACACCATAATGAGGCACACACACACACACACACACACACACACACACACACACACACACACACACACACACACACACACACACACACACACACACACACACACACACACACACACACACACACACACACACAAACCAGAAACATCACATAGCATGTGTTTGGGCTGTTGAAGTCACGGTTTGGGTGCTTCAGTATATCTGGTGGAGCCTTGCAGTACTCTCCAGCCACATGTGCTCAGATGTTCACAGCATGTGCAATGCTACACAATATGATCCTGTGGAAACAGCTGCAGCAGGATCAGGAAAGGAAAGGGATACACATACACAACCCCCAACCATTGCCTAGTTCACCACTGCTGCACCCACAGGGGGACTTGGAGGAGGAACTTCCTGAGGATGTCCCTGTAGGCAGATGTAGGAATGACCAATATCACCTTGCCTTGGCCAAGAGACAATGCATAGCACATGCACTGACAAACTAGGGCCCTAGGGACTGATACTGTACTCCAACTTGCATGCATACCAGTAAACATGATGCCAGCCAGGCAACACAACCTCTACCTCACCATGTATTGGCTGTGGACTGCCTGCATCAGACAGAGGCAGCCCCAAACTACAGGTCTGCCAAATGCTGCATTTGCAAGGTAAGTCACTCTCCTGTACACTACTTATAATGGGTACTATAATATGGTAGCATATGTATGGACCTGCCACATATATGCAAAGGAATATATTGGGCTATGTATAGTGTGCTGTTGGAGTACTTGCAGAGATCTATACTGGGATACTTGTACAGATCTAACAGACACTTAAACCTCAGCACAAAAATAAGTAGGACATGCTGGAGGGACAGATTCATTTCCCAGAGGCTCCCCTCACTCTGGAATAGAATCCCAATTCATGTTAGACATAGCCCCTCGCTGACCCTCTTCAAGTGAAATCTGGACTCGTGGATGGGAAATCGCAAATTCACCCCTGGGATCTCTTCTGCATCCCTGCTAGACAGAGGCACAGTAAACTAATCTTAAAGGGTACCTTCTGTGACCTACTTTACAGAGGCACAGTAGGCTAATCTAATAGGGAGGAGGAAGCCAAATACACTCTGGCTAGGCTTATAAATGCCCTGGGGCAGATAGCCTAGTATCTACCTATGAACCTATGAACACTTGGGACAACAGGTACTCTGGTCACTAGTATGTGCCCCATATTAGCCACTAGGCCACATGGCTGGAAACACCATGACAGTAGTCAATGGAGATACCAAACAGTGGGATCACAGGACAGTCGCATAACTGTCTATGCCAGCAGAACATAGGCTGGTCGTCCCTCAACTCAAACATATCAGTGTTGCCATACAATTGCTGTAACAGTAAGTCTGCAATGTATACCAGCAGACCAGCAAATTTCCCTATCTTATTGATAGTGTGAGGGAGGAATCCTCTCTGTCTGGCAGCCAGTGTGGCTCAGTGGGCCAGAGACAGTAGCATGTGTGATGGTGCTGATTGTTCAAATCTGGCAGGATCCAGCATCTTTTGCATGTGAGCTACACATATGGTGGTAGTCCCACAGACTGTCAGAACCCCTCAATCTGCTACTACAAGAAAGCTGGACAAAGGCAGCGTAACTGGGAGCACAAACAGCCATACCTACAGACAAACAGTATACACACTCTGAGTAACCTAGCAGGTGGCTAGTTTAACAACAGGCTGCTACAGGTCACATTAGCTGCAACATGTAAAGGCCATCAGTTAAATGTGTCAGTAGATACAACAAGCCAGTGACTTATGTACAGTATAGCATTGGGAAACCATAAATGTATGAGGAACACAAACACAGCAGAGATATGGAGTGAAATGCTGGACATTCTGCAAAAACATGTGCAGGGAGAGGTATGCAGACTGTCACCCTGTGTGTGGTGTTTCACTATGTACCCCAGTCACATCATACCTCTCAACCTCTGACAGCAGGAAATCTGTTGAAATACAATGAATTAAAGTAGGACCAAGGACCACAACTTGAGACATGTTTTACATACTTGCTCCTACAAGCATAGACTATGGATAGAATAACATGTACTGCATTCACATGACTCACCTGCTGTGCATGGAGTCTGCAAATGAAATATCTGTCAGTACCACTTTACTTCAATCTTGATGAATTTGCCACTAATTTGCCAGAAAACAACAATGTTGTAGGAAACTTGGCAAAAATATGCGGCAAGAGTCTTGACAGTCTGTGAAGCTGGCTACAGTTCTGATGTTTGAGTCACATTTTGAGGTCAGCAAACAGCTGGGGAATGCCTTGGACAATATCAGGCAACTGCAGTACTGTGGCAGCAGGTGCAGCAGCCAATGGTCTGCAGAACACAATAATCCAGAACTGGAGAACAGATAGCTCTGACCTGGAGTCACCTTGTAAGTAGTGGCAATCACACTGGGCATGCTCCTACACTTGGCTAACTTAATCCCAAGTCTGTTGCCTCTACTTCCCAAAGACCTGCTATGTAGAAATATGTCTGTACATACATACAGCTACATATACATATCTGTCTTCCCTATTCTCCTCATGCTTGATTACTGTTTCTGTCAGTAAGTGGCACATATATATCTGATAACTAGATGTATATATAGCTATATATAAAGTAGAAACATACATAGACTACCCAAATACTTTACAGAACACATTTACATTACTGACACAAGCAAATACATTTAAGGAGAGAACCCTGTTATACACCATTGATATAGATATGAGCAGGGATGTATGAATGTTCCCACATACCCCTGAATGCTGGGGTTATCTGCACATGCACATCAAAACAGCTTTCTGATGGCATGGGACCATGGCTGCAACAGGACATAATCCACTCACCCACAGACCCCTGAGCCTGCAGGCTGTCACCCTGCAGACAGACATAGGTATGCAGCTGGTGTAATGTATGATGGGTGCAACAGACTCCTTGGTCAGGCCATATTGTCCTTGGCTATGTCTTCCTATCAGACTGCAAACAGCCACATATGGCCAGACTGCTAAGTCTACACACATAGCAGGGATATTACCAGGTATCCCATCCCTAGGGCACTATATACACTATCAATGCCAAGCAGTACCATTCTGCAGGCCACACATGCTGTCTAACTCAAGGCCACTTTGCATACTCCATAAGTACTGTGCCTGCATCAACATATACAACCGAACTAATCTGTGGTGCATGCAATAGGTACTGTGAGCTATAGTGTGTAATACTAGATAGGTATGAGTTCTACTCTGACAGTATCTAACTTGTTTGTGTAAATGTATCCCATGCAATGCATCAGATAAGCCCCTATGGGTTATCTCTGTACAGTGCTTATGCATGTTATGCCCATTGACTAGCTGCTGGCCTCAACATTGGCATACATTACAAGGCCTACGGATGTCATCCACCTCAAGGGCACTGGCTGACAGTATATTATCAGATAAACTGCATGGTGCATGTGATAAGTACTGCATGCTATAGTGTGTAATACTAGATAGACAGAAGTTCTACACTCACTGCATCTAACTTGCGTGTGTGCAAATATGTCCTCTGACAGCACTGGAGACATACCCATGTGGCCTACCCCTGTGCATTGGTTATGCATTTGATGGCCCTGTGACTAGATGTTAGCCCTAAATTGCCCTCCTCTGCATACACATAAATGATGCCTGCCAACATCTACAGTTGCACATGAGGACTACCCAGGTAACATATATCGAGGGTAGTAGAGTGTGTCACAGGGTATGAAAGCATAATAATGCTGACTGTCCCCATTGTCCCAGACACAATATTTTACACATATGCACCTTGGGAGCCATGCACATATACTGGCATACCTTGTTGATGTCATATCTCTGCTGTGCTGCCCTGCCATCCTGTGCTGCTGTATTTCCACCATGTGTCCATAGTTGCATCACTCAGACTCCTGGAACAACAACATACACAGCTCCATGACATGCCTGTCATTCTGTAACCATTCTGCCAGTGTACCATCAGGCAACAAAGATACACAATGTTTGATGTGTACTCCTGACACATGCTAAAACACAGTACCTGTTGTGGCCCAGAGCAACTGCCATGGCATAATACTACTGCACTACACAAACACATGTAAAGATATATAGTCACCTTTGCATCAGACACATATGCAAGTCCCCACATCAATGGCATGGATGGCAGTGATGGTGCACAGGTATCATCACATGCACAGGGTGTGGTGGTGCCAGAGGCCTAGGCTGTGCCAAATAACTGATAGCATGTGTGCGAGTCAGGAAGGGGTGCTGGCAACATAGGTCATAGAGAGGTGCTGTGTGTGTCTATAGGTTACCTGCATGTGACAGTGGTGTTGGAGTGTGTGCATGTACACAATAAAGCTCAGTGCTAGCCTTACATGTGTGTATTGTGGACAGCTGTGGACTGCACATGGTGCAGTGGACAGTTCACTGACTCCGGTCATGAACACGGGAACTGGCTCCTCCATGAATAGCATGGGCAGCACACCATGCCCAAGGTCAGATGTGATGCTTATACCAGATGGTGACTGCTGTCTGCTGGGACTGTGTCAGCCATGGGACAGCCCAGGACCATGTGCCCATGGCCTGCCACATCATGGTGTGGACAGCACACCTCCCTCTGTAGCACTGGAGGTGCTGCCACTATGGGAACATGAGTGTGCATGGGCATGTGGACTGCCAACAGATAGTGTTGCTGGCCTATGTCCATATGTTCGACACCCAACCTCAACCACATGTTCCAGCACAGACAATGTGCGCTAAAAGACAGACACTGTCTGAGTCCGCCGTCTGTCCTCTACATCAGTGAAATGTTTCATAGCATCATCGATGTGGTGGAGGTAGTCATGGATGTCAGACTGTGCTTCATCCATAACCCTAAGCATCCATCTGGTGTTGCAGTCAGCTCATACCTGTGCCACCATGACAGCTCAAAACATGTGACAAGTGACCTACAATACGACACCTGCAACAGGAAGTGAATGGGCAACAGTCCTCCTTTGAGCACCCCTGTCAATCTGCCTGTGTGGGACCTCGCCAGCTGTCTGGCTATGGAGAATGTCTACACTCACTGACACCATAGTTCTCACACTGCCCTGTACTATGTTGCCACCCTATGACTGTCCAATATCTGTGGCCTCTGGTGACTGGGTATGTGTGGGCATACTGACTGTGTTTGGGGACAATGGGGGCAGAAGAAGGATGTCAACCTCTGGGACAGTTTCAGCCACCAACAGCTCCACCTGTGCCTCACTATGGCCACCATCATCATCAGAGTCTGATGAGACACTGACATCAGGTTGTGAGGGGGAAAGACTCCAACCCCCTGTTCACCCTGTGAGAAGCAAGACAATTGACACACATTACCACTTGCACTATTATATATGGCAATCCACACTGACTCATACAGATGAGCATCCAAAACTGCATTACATATCCCACATCTTCTCATCTCTGATCCCATGCACAGCACATGCACCCACAACAACATACACGGACAACCAAGGCCCTGTATAGCATGCACAACACCTACATCTGGGTAACATTGTCAATTCAATACACCTGTGATATGTGCAAATGACAGTGTATGTGACAGAACTGCTCATAAAACACTTATCTTGACAATGATATGCCAGTTGTAGTACCATTGACTCAGATATGTATCTTCTCCCTATTGTGTCTGAATGGGCATCTGGGAGTAATTGCCTCGTATAGCAGGCTGCATAGTTGTCCATAACTATAACTGCAAAAGTGTTAATATTTGTACAAATACACACCTGTCATTCCCTAGGCTATGTGTTGTAGTAAACTACTCTGAAATGGAACATACAATTATTCTACTCTAGCTAAGCAGAACACTTGTGCAAAAGGTAAATTGGCAGCCCTTAAAATTCAAAGGTTATATCTGATCAGGCAAAACAACAGCATGACACTTACCAGGTACAGGACAATGAACTCCAGCCACACTTGACATACCTGTGAAAAGGCGAGGGAGAGGTATTGTAAGCAACACCAAATATGGCAGTGTTACAGGGTAATATGTGCGTATATCCACATGCACAGTAGCTACTGTGATACTGGCTATATTCCTGACAAGTCTAAGTATGTATGCACAACTGTGATGAAAAGCCAAGCCCCCACTTCAATGCAGATAGACCTGATACCTACGTACTGGTCTGTAGAGCCTGCCACAATGACTGCAAATGTATTATACTGGTGAACAGACTGGGCTTACCTGGATGTTCCTCTGATGTGGATGCTGTGGCACCCATCTCCAGGATGTATGGAGTGGTGTTTGACTGGGACCTGTGGGTTGATCCTAGGCTTGCAGGGAATTCCTCTGTGGCTGAGAGTGGTTGTTCTGTTGCAGGCCCTCCACTGGTGGCAGCATGATCTCTGGCAACAGCGTCTGCCCTTTGACGTGTGGCATTGATCATGTCTGTGGCCTGGTGTTGAACCTACTTGTAGGTCCTGTCCTGTTGGCCAGTATCTTTAACAGCCCTCACAAGGTTGGCCCACTGTGCTGTCTGCTGTTCATGATTGTGGTGTTTTTGAGATGGTCACTACTGAGGTTTGGAGACTACATCATCGCAGAGGGTAAGTACAAATACTGTCCACTGCAGAAATGTATGCAGTATGTCCACAGTTTTGCCTCATATGTTTGCTCAGTATCCCATGACAGTGTGGTCATCTGGCAGGTCACTGACAATCATTCTGGGTTAAGGTCAGAAGGGGGAGAGAGACATTTGAGTGTCACACTTCATAACCATGTGAATATGCATGGTAATGTAGTAGCTGTTATTCTATCCACTTACTATGTCTGCAGGGGCAAACTCTGAAACATGTGACTATCTGTGGGCCTTTGCCCCCCCCCTTTATGTATGGTTGCATCTGGATTCCTTGTTATAGGGGGTTGGGTGGTATGGTCAGTCTGTACCAGCTACCTTAACATACAGTTGTGTATGCTCCAAGTTGCAGCTGTTGCCACAGCCTACGACACAATGGGGGGGGGGTGTGAACACTTTGGAGACCTGCCAGCTGTACACATAACTGCAACAGCTGTGTCAGCCATGTCATTACAGGAGAGCCAGGGTAAGTGTACCCATTACAGTACAATCAAGGCATGTGCTTACCGTACATTTGTTATGCAACAATGCCAATAGCAGAATAGTAGGCGGAATATAGTTAGGCAATCTGAATATGTGCAGTGTGTCCCTCCCTGCAGGCCTGTGACTTGCAATAATAATAATAATTCATTAGCAATAACCTATGGGGATTAAAATTGCATAAGTCAGTCATTACTTGCTGTGTTCACAACAATAACCAAATATTTGTAGCAAACTGGTGAAAATAAAAACTAAAAACCACAAATTCACCAGTAGGACTAGTAGACACAAGTTTATTTTTCAGGTTAAGCACTTTCATCAAAGTAAAATTGACTTCCTCAGAACAATATACAAACAGTCATGTGGATTTAAATATATTACACTGTCACAGGATAGGTGAAGAATCCCACCAGTCAAACAAAAGATCTATTTAATAAATCAATACCTTAAAGGCATACACTATAAACACTAAAAATACAATAAAATACATTTCTGTAAAGAAATTATATAAAATTAAACCCTTTCCGCTCTTTCTTTTAAAGCAGGCAAGATAGATATAAAATCATTTAATCCTGGACACAGATTAGCTGCCAAACGAAGCTGCCACATCAGTTCCCTCTTGTTTAAAGTGTTTTTCCAGTTGCCACCCCTGGGGTTTATTTCAATGGTATCTAATATCCCAAACTTAAATCCAGAGAAATTAACACATATTTTACTATGCCTAAATAAGGCATTGGTTTCTTTTGAATTTATAATGTCATATAAGTGTTCATATATCCTGGACCTGAGAGCCCTCTCAGTTTTCCCAACATAAAACCCCAGGCAGGAATTACACTTTGCCAGAAAAACTATTTTGCTGACAGTTACTTTTTTTAAAAAACACTGTGTCCTGGTTGATATTATAAAGTTTCAAACTAGCAGCCGATAGTATATATCTACACTGTGCACAACAACCACAGGCTTTGGTGAATTAATTCATTTTTTCACTACTATTGTTCATGTTACCCTCCAAGGTAAGTTTCAAGTTACGGCCCACTTTAGTACAAAAAATAGGCTGTTCACCCACTGCTTGTAAAATATTAGGGTCACCCCTAAAAATGTTCCAATTCTTACAAAAAATATTTCTGATGTCATTATAATGTGTACTATATTGCACCACACATGCCTGGGAGAAGTTATGGGTAGAACTCTCTGTTGTTTCACAATTTTTGGTTTTAGAAAGACCTCTACCTAGTAGAGGTTCATATTTAGAACCCCACTCTCTCAAAACCTCTTGTAAAATACCCTCTACAAATTCTAGTGGATAATCTGTCTCCAGAAACATGTTCCTCAGGTCACTGAATTCCTTAATTACATCCTCATGACGGGAAGTCATTCTAGAAATTCTGATTGCCTGTCCCTTGACAATACTTTTTTTCTGTATAATGGGTGATGACTTTGGAAAATGAGGTAGGAATTACAAAAAGTTTTCTTTCTATACACCTTGGATCTAAAACAACACACATCTTTAATAATGGTGGTATCAAGATAGTGAATTTCTTTCTCATTACACTAATAGGTAAATTTCAAATAATGGGTAGTGCCATTTAGATATTCAACAAAACCAGTAGTGCTTTCCTTGGTACCCTTCCATAAAATAAAAATATTGTCCAGGTACATGCTGTAAAACAAAATATCCAAACAAAACCTACTTTCAAAAATAAACTCTTTCTCCCACCTTAATAAAACAAGGTTTGCATAAATGGGGGTACAAGCTGCCCCCATAGCAACTCCTTTGGTTTGTTGGAAATATTGCCCTTCAAAAAATATAGTTGTTATCTAAAACCAAGGCCATAATTTCACAAACAAGCTGTACACACTCTGGAGATAAACTAGAATGATCAAACAGCATTTTTTCAAAATAATCCAAACCTTCCTCTCTAGGAATACAGGAGAATAAATCTTGTACATCTAAGATCAGGATTCCATAAATCTTGCTTAATCAGTCCCAGAAAGTCCCAAGAATCTTTCACAAGATGTGGCATACTCTCAACTACATGCTTAACCATCTGATCCACAAAGACTGACAAATTGTGTGTTTTAGAGCCCCCTGCTGCCACAATAGGCCTAAATGGGGCTGACAAAACATCTTTGTGGAACTTAGGGATGCCAAATATACTTGGTACCTTGGGAAAATTATTTAATAGAAAAGAGTAAACTTCCTGACTGATCCTTTGCTCTAGTAAATATTCTTCCAAAAACCCATCAATACGCCGGTAGGAAATATTAATCTTATTCTTGGATACCTGCAAATAGCTTTCCTCCTGAAACAAAATACCTTGAATAAGATTTTTATAATCTTCACTGTTGAAAATTACGACCCCCCCCCCTTGTCTGGGGTCATTATGCGGGTACTTCTGTCATGTTTTAAAGAAAAAAGTAGTTATTTCTCTTTAGAACTCAAATTAAAGTAGAACTTCTTGTTGTTAACCCAAAGTTGGTACAACTCTTGTTTAACCACATTCTCAAAACTAGTTACCACAGGGTGCAAGGGAGGGTTGAACACACTATTTTTTCTCAAGGCCATAGATTTATGCTTAATATTACCAATATTGTTTTTTAGGAAACAGCAATTGAAAATTAATTTTCCTAGTAAACAGGTGAATATCAAGTAATACTTCCGCTATATCTGGTGTCTTAGCAGGAACAAATTTAAACCTTTTAGAAAAAAGTGAGAAATATTCTTCAGAAATAACTCTGTCTGTATAGTTGTAAATATTAAATCCTTTAGAGGTACAGATGATATCAGAATGGAAGGAATTCCCATCTAATACCTGCCCCTGCCTCTTCCCTTGTGGTATGAACCCCTGAGGGCAGGATAATCGTAACTGTAATATTGTTGGATTTCTAGTTGTCTGTTCGCTATTCTTTCTGAGCGTCTTAGCATGGGAAAATCCTCTTCTACATGAAAACCTTCATTAAATGGTTGCTCAAAGGGAGTGGTATTCCCAGTAACCTCTGAATAACCATCTGAAAAACCTCCACCTCTTTGAAAATTGAAACTCCCTGGCACATTTTCTTGATCATAACTATCAATAAAAGCCTGTCTGTGTGGTATACTGTATCGGGTATATATTGTTGAACATCCCTATTAAGTTTCCTTTTCTTTTTCTAAAATTGTATGTCACACTTTTTTTAACCCTCTCAAGGACTTTGGAATACAATTCCTCATACTGAGGAAATAGTGTCTTCCAAAATGTCCTTGTTAAGTATTTCCACTTCTTTAAGTAATTTAACTTTCATTTGTTCCTATATAATAATAATTCATTAGCAATAACCTATGGGGATTAAAACTGCATGAGTCAGTCATTACTTACTGTGTTCACAACAATGTAATTGAAGTGCAACACACTAGATTAGAACCCAGGACTGTGTATGGCAAAATGTTGTGTATGCAAGGCATTTAACAGACTAAGCTACTGAGCCAGCACTGTAGCAGGTATATTTGCCAGATATATGTGCATACATACAGCTGTGACACAGGTCTGCATCCATTGGTATTTGCATGGCTTTCACAGGCAGTTGTTCTGCAGAAGGGTCCAAGTTGAATATATGTACTGTGCCACTGATGGCTTAGCAGGTGTGTTTAAAGATGTTGCTAATAAAAGTGAGCATTTACCTGTTATTCCAGGCCTAACATACATCCATTAATATTTATTTGTCTGTCTACTGGTGTATTTTTTCATCACAGTCCAAGGTACACTCCCATTTTCTCCCTTTAGGTGCAATTGCAGTTAAAAAGTAGCACTCCGTATGTTTTCCTGAAAGCACCTGCTTTGATTACGATCTGTGTGGCCTAGTGGTCTAGTGCAGTAGGCTGTAGTTGAAAGGGACCCTGGTCCAAAAGCATGGTAGGGGTGATTATTTTTGTACATGCGCCTAACACTATGAGAAACACATAAGATCAAGATACATTAAAGCAAGTTTGAGTGGGTTTTTGCACTGCCTTAATTAGCTCAGCGTAAACCTACAATAAAAAGTTAAAAAGAAAAGGGGGTGACAGGACAGTGGTGAAATGGGGGCAAGCAGGGGAAAATATAGTGAAAGGGAGGTAGGGATATACAGGACAGCTGCATGGAAGGACCATGGGCAGGATTCACGAAGCCTCCGTGTAAGAGTTACAAGGCTTACACGGAGGCTGCAGTTAAACGGTGTGATGTCAGCATGCCATGCATATGCATGAGGGCATGCTGAATCACACCTAAGGTTAACACAGTCCGTGTAAGACAGTAGGGGGCGTATCCGTAGGGCGAGCCCTGCAAACGGACATGCCCCATGAAGAGTAAAAGTCCCGAAAGTAACCCCCCACGACAGAGTCCGTGCAAATGTGAATAAACACAACACAACACATGCCCCCATAGACTATGAACATAAAATGTATAAATTAACATCTTATATTTTTTTTTATAAGTTGTAAAGATGTTTGCCCGTGAGTGCACTTGTTTGCGCAGGCGTGCCCACCACTTAGCCACAGTTAGCAGTCAGTGGAAAAGCATATAAGAACTAAATATGCAAAGTAAGCCAAGAAGCAATAGCATTGTGGTAGAGACGTTGGCTGAAGAGGAGGCAGTCATGGTTCGAGCCCCCACAACATCAATTTTTATTTTTAGTGAAATAAGCACAAAACAATTTCCTGACATATATGCACATATATAAAATTATATTTAAAGTAAAATGTAATGAAATGGGCCATGTAATTTGAAGAAATGTGAGATAATAAAAAATAAAAAAAATGTCAGATGTGCCTATAGCTGAGCTACAGTCTAACAAGTTGAGTATATCTGCCTATAGGTGAGCAGTGTTTTAACAGGTTTAAAATGAGTGCCTGTAGGTGAGCAGTGGTTTAACAGGTGTAAAATGAGTGCCCATAGGTGAGCAGTGGTTTAACAGGTGTAAAATGAGTGCCCGTAGGTGAGCAGTGGTTTAACAGGTGTAAAATGAGTGCCTGGGGTTGAGCAGAGTTCTAACACGCTGAAACTGTGTGCCCGTAGCTGAGCGTAATATGCGTGCTGACAGCCAAACGACGCGTAAACCAGCGTGACCCATTTGCGCGGAGCTGCGCACCGCACCAACAAGCTAACCGACGGGCAACATTGAGCAAGCTGTATCGAAACTGCCTTTACACAGACACACCTCCTAGCCTGTGTAGACAGTCATAAAATATAAAAAGAAATGGCCAGGCTTGAACTCAGGATACCATGCCAATAGTCAAAGTACTGAACTACTAAGCCATGACAGCAACTCTTAAAAATGCAGTAATAGCATATAAATAGGAATGAATAGAAAGAGGAGCATGACAAAGCAGGTTTTGTGAAAATGATACAATTCCAAAATGGCCAATCACAGATAAGTCTGGGAAAAACGGCATAAATAAGCCCCATTGGTGGGAATACACAGCATAACCGATTGTGGAACTGACTTGCAGCCAGGATGCCAGGTGTAGGAGAGGGTAGTTGCTTCCGAGCACAGAGGTGGGGCATTGAGGAGTCGAAATATATGGTTTGGCTCCTCGTCCATGATCATGAGGCCCAACTCATGCAGGGCCAGGTCCTGTGGGGAGCATATAGGGCTGAGGCATGGGACCGGTTGGCACATGATCTCACCAGTGCCACAGGAATACCAAGAACTGGTGAACAGGTCCATCACCACCATGCGGACCTGAAGAGACGGAAGCAGGACCAACTGAATGGTTGGATCCAGGAGGCCCGGCAAATGCCCAACGCCCCACTACTGAGTAAGTTACATGTAATTATTTATGTAAGAAAGTAACCTAGTTGATATTATGGAGATGTGTATTCCAATATTACTTCATTTATATTGCAGCTGCAGGTGTCCGTTCTGCCAACCGTCGAGCATATGCCGATAGGCTGGTGCGGTTGCGCCACCAGGCAGGTCAGTAATTCTCTCCCTGTAACTGTAAAAAACTATAAGTATGACAGCTTGCAAAAGAGTGCAGTGTAGTCACTTATTAATAAAATGTGCAAGTAACAGTGTAAGAGAGTTTGCAAGTATTGCTTGATTACAAAAGTGTGATACAGCCTGTAATCCAAAAATAAAAATGAAACAAGTCTGAAATAAAAATGTCCCACCTGTAATATAATAGTACTTAACCTGCAGCAGGCTGAAAAGTGCAGCTACAGAAGCTGAGTAAAACATATATGTGAAACATATCCCTGTTTAAATTCTGAAACATGACACAAGTGAGACTGTTGGAAAGGATTGTTATAACTAAAAGTAAAACATGTGAATAAAGCCTTGAATTAAGTACCATCCTGAATTGTAAAAATAAACAAGTGAGATAGTGTGAAAAAGAGGTATGAATCCACCGATAAAGTAGTAATAACTCCTGAATAAAGTATACTGCAGTCAGTACAGAATGAAATGAATGTGACAGGCAGAACCAAACAGCAACATGTGTTGAAAAAAGTACTGAAGCTGGAATGTGTGTCCCAAAATCTGGATATGTTGCTCTCAGTTTGCAATATGCAGATAGTATGGTTGTGTGAAATACCAAACATCCACCGTTGTCTATAGCCATATAAAGCAAATGTAGCAGGATGATGTAGCTGAACAGAGCCAGATATGAATGTGTATGAATAATTATGAAATGTATATTGATGTAGCAGTAACATTCCTATCACCAGCCTGAATAAGTTATCACATAGGAAACTGTAGTCAGACCTGTAGTGTGTATATATCTGCAGCTAGTAGAAATGTACAGCATATGTATAGGTATTTGAAGTTAATGAAATATTTCTTCACCCTACCCTATAACCACAAATAATCCATTCCACGTGAAATGGGTATGTGCATTCACAATTAACACCCCTGGACATTTGTCCTGTTGGTTCGTACATATTTGCATATACGTTGATGCATGTGCCCTGTTCATACATCCAAACCTGATGGCCTATTGCCATCAATCAACCCTGCATGTTTTTGGATTGTGTATTGTTGTTCAAATTATGCATGTGTTATGCTTGCTGTTCAATGGCTTGAATTTATGGGTGTTTGGTTAATGGGAATACTAATGCATGCTGTTACAACTAATTGTGAATGGTATTGTACGTTACTAACCCAAACTGTCATAAAATAATGCAAAACATAGGATGACAGGGAAGGCGGGTTCCAGCGGACCCACCTCTCCCACCTCAGCTGGCGAGTCCACCTGGCAGTAGTGCCCAGGCCGGACCCTCCTCCGGTGGCCCTGTGCCACCTACGGGTGGAAGCGCTGCAGGGGATGGGGCTCATCCCCCTCTGCAAGCGTGGCCGGAGGAGAACATCCACTCACCCTCCGTAGTGTCCGGACTGTGGTGCATAGGGAGATCCAGCATGCTGTGCTTGGGCCCCTACGCCAGCTTGAGGCATGGGTGGCACAACTCACGGGCATGCCTGCTGCCAGGCCTACACAGCCCCCAGCACAGCCCCGTCCTGGGCAGTGAAGGCACAGTGGCAACTGCCCATGGGTGGGGATCTCAGTTCCACTGTTGCCATCTGTGGGCTCATGGGCTCGAGATATCCAAACATCCATCCCCGTCAATTGTGTAACCCCCCAAATGTGTCATACACCACCCCTGTATGCGTCTTGTTTGTCTTGTCTGTTAACCTCCCCTACCTACCTCCCCAGCTATACCGAATTCCTGTACCTGACGTACCACTCTCACCTCAAAAAAAAGGGCATTCTGTACCCACAAAAAAATTACGCCCCATACATAGCTGCCCATTTTGCGCACATGTCTGCTGGACATGTAAACTGGCAATTACAATTGGCTGTACAACAAATATTATCGTTGTCCTCACACCTCTCTCAGGGGTGGAAGGTTTCAAATTTCACACCAAATTACAAACATATGCACAGCTGTTGCTGATGAAGAAATGGGCAGCTATGGGCCTTTCCTACATCCCTCCAGCAAAACCCGAGCTTGTTTTCCTACTGTCCTACCCTCTTTGTGCCCCCTTTTTCACCACTTTCCTATCTCCCCATTTTCTTTTCTTTAAAAGAAAATAGCGGTGTGCAGAGTAAGCACTTTTAAGCAGTAGTAAGCGGGAGTGCGCTTCTGTGCACTTAGCTAAGCATGTGTGCGTGAAGCTAAGCGACAGTGTGCATGCGTGACCTCTGCGCAAACCAGCACTAACCTGCTTACAACTGCTTAAAAGTGCCTTAGTCACTCTGAATGACAAGGCCTGTAGTTTTCTCAGCAGCAAAATAAAATACCTCCATCAGTCTCAAACCCAGGACCTTGGGAAGACTAGTCTGCATGACTTACCAAAACGCCATGACTACTTTACAAGAACATTGTGCTGAAAGAAATATATCATGAAATAGTAGGAATTAATGTAAAGGGAATATAGCAAGTCTAGTACACAAAGCATGTCATGTATATTTACTGTCAAATCTAGTGGATTTGTAAAATAGTACTGTGTGCTGAGAAACAGTCATGCTAGTTGGTAGCTACTAGGTAATAATGTCACAGTAGCATTTGAAAAGCCACACACATACTCAGAGCAGGATAAACACTGCTATAGTTGAATAGTTAAGAGATCAATGTCAACTGTGCCCCACTGACACCCTGTCAAATGTACTAACAGTAGGCAGAAAGGTGTAATTACACATGCAATGGTAACTATGACTGACTGAAGGTATGCACCACCTGCACGTCACAAATGGTGTACTAATACATATGCTTGAAATAACCCACAATCACAACTGCAGAATATCAGAATATGTCATTGGAGTAACCCACTGCTATGTACCATTCCATGAGGCTGATAAAAGATGCTCCGGAGAGTACCTGAGGCCTGCTCAGCAGCAAGATCAAATACCATTGTAAGTGTCAAGGCCCACACGATGGCCAGACCACACTGCATGCAGTAACACCCTACCACAACAAACACATAGGGAATTGCTGCCCAAACAGATTTAGCAAACATTACAAGCTGTGAATATAAATGGAAAATAGGAAAGCCATAGCAACACATTACAGTAAAGACACCTAGCAGGCATAGAACAAGTGAATGTAAAGGCCAAATATTGATGCCATAGCAACATATTGCAAGAGCCACTGCTATAAACCAGTTGCACCACAATCCCCACAGGAAAGCACACACACCCATATACACAGTATTACTAGTCGTAGGTGTCAGCTTACATACACACGGAGAAGAGGACACTGGAGGAAGGAATACTCAGCTTACAGAACAACATGCATTGCAGTGTCTACAACACAGCCTGAAATATGAGAGACATACCAACCCTTACACTCACAGAACAGTGCTCACAGCAAACCAGCATGGTCCCCACCCTGATAATCTGAAAGGGCTACACCTACCTAACAGACCTTTTTATAGCACAGGCCTGTAATCACAGTGAGAACTGCAATCACTACACAACAGGCTGCATGCAATTAGTATATGCTGGCTAACAATTGGTGCAGACACCATCACATGGACATGTGCAGATACCTACAAAAGCATCCTGTACTCCCAGTCCACACATGCAATACTTTCATTGCACCTGCTGGAGGTAGAGAGAGAGAGAGAGAGAAGAAAAAAAAAGAACGAAAGAAAGAAAGAAAGAAAGAAAGAAAGAAAGAAAGAAAGAAAGAAAGAAAGAAAGAGAAAAAAAAACTGTAACAACAAAACAAAGAGGCTGACAGCAGGCCAAGTAACTGCAAGCCTACGCAAACAGCTGCAACAAACACAGGTAATGTAAAGTACTACTATAACACTCTACATACTGTGAACCCTTAAGATGTGTTATTGGTCTCTATCTATGTATATGAAGATGTGCATAGGGCCCGGGACATACTGCAACTGTCACTGAAGGCTCCACATACATATGTATGTGACGGTAGCTATGTGCACATAGCAATGTAGGTTGTAGTGCAATGTACAAGTAGGTTGTACAATAATGGATGTTCAGCAGTACATGACTGTGTGTATTACATATGTGGGACTAAAAAGGAGTATATATGTATGTATATATATATATATATCTATATATATATATATATATATATATATATATATATATTGAGATATATATATATATATATATATATATATATATATATATATATATATATATATATATATATATATATCTCAATATATATATATATATATAATATGCATATGTGTATACATAGATAGAGAGGGATGTAGAAATACATAGACATATATAGTTTCAGAGTGTCATAGTTTAGTACTAGGCTATCTGCAGACAGTGTATAGAATAGATTTAGAAACTTGCGCCTCTGTATAGTAGTGATACAATGAAGACCCCCCCTACATAATAGCATTAGTTTACTGTGCCTCTGTCTAGTAGTGACACAGAGATGACCCCTGCTGTAAACCTATGATCTCCCATCCACTCATCAAGAATGCACATGAAGAGTGTCAGTGAGGGTCTATGCCTAACATGGACTGGGATCCTGTTCCGCAGTATGGGAAGCCTGTTAGTGATGGACCTGTCCCTACAGTATGTCCTATTCATATGTGTGCTGAGGTTTAAATCCGTAGCTGTTGTGGTTCTGTTGGATTTGGATTGTATGAGGTGGAACATGTCCATCAATACCTGATTGGACATGGCCTACTACATCAGGCACAGATCACCCCTACGTAGGCAGTATGCTATGGAATAGAGCATGAGTTACGTTAGTCTGGCAGCATATGACAGTTGTTGCAGACCCTTGATCCTCCTGGTGTTGTACTTATGGGGTCCCCCTAGCGGTTGCAAGTGCCAGGTGAGGTACATACCAAATGGGCATGGTAAGCAGTCATGGGCCTGATAAGGGAGGAGTATAGGGGTACAATGACCCCTTTTGATCTGAATGTGAATCCCTTCATGATAAGGTGGGCAAGGTAGGAAATCTATCCAACCACTTTGGCAACGTGGGTGTCAAATGAGAGGTCAGCATTGATCAGTGTCACCAGGTCTCTGATTACTTTGTCTGTACTCAGTGGGTTACTGTCTATGTGATAATATGTGGGTACCTTGTCCGTCCAAAAGGGTATGAGTATACATTACGTGGCATGCAGTTTAAGGCCATGACTCCAGCACCAGTTGTTGGTGTCCATGAGACCTGTCAGTAGGATGTATGTGTCAGCTGGTGTATCGACTATGGCACCTAGTATGCAGTCATCTTTGAACATTGTCAGCCACTACCCTCCCATGTCTGCTTCCACATCTGAGAATTATATGCCGAACATGAGCGGTCCCAGCGCAGAGCCCTGTGAGACACCACTTGTGACTGGCTCTGAGTCTGACTTGGCACCAGTGAGTTTGACTGTAGGGTTTCTATCTGTTAGCCGGTTTGCAACCCATCTTGTGATATATGGATTTACATTTCAGCTGTTGATCATGTCTATGATGCCAGAGTGCGGTATTGTGTCAAAAGCCGTAGGCAAGTCCAGGTAGGCTGTATGGACTGCTGTGCCCTCATCAATGGCTCTAGTGACGGATTTGAAAAGGTCAACCAGGTTCATAAGGAAGGATCTGCCCTCTACAAAGCCAAACCGGGTGGGATCAAGTGTCTAAGTCCCCAATGTCTCTGTGTATGAGTACCATAATGATCCTTTCCATAGCATTGCAGACCAGGCTGGTTAAGCTTATGGGGCAGTAGTTACCAGGGTCTGTAGAGGTGCCTCCTGTGTGGAATGGGACTACTGTTGCTGTATGCCAGTGTCCATGTACATATGCTGTAGTAAGGCTATGGCTGAATAGCATTTAATGTGCATGTGTAGCTCCTCTTGCAGTTCACGTAGTATGCAACCTGCAATACCGTTGGGTCCCATTGATGCTGTGTTTACAGCTTTGCTGAGGGTGGTTCCCAGCTGGACATCTGAGATGACAGGGAGGTTACAGTCAGCTGGGATAAGTAATTCCTCATGTGTGGGTGAGGGAGGGGAGAAATATGCACTGAACCTGTCTGCCAGAATTTTGGCATTATCTGTGTGTTCATTGTAGCGTTTGTCACTTTGAACTAACTGTGAACATAACTGAGGGTTCCCACCCAGGTGTGTAACATAGCAGAAGAAGGCCTTGTGGTTATCTGTAGTGTCCATAGCGATGTCCATATCATTGTTCGCCTTGCATGTTTGTACGACAAAACGTATCTTTCTACTACTGCTGATCAGAGATGCCATAGCTCTATGGAATTATGATCTGCCATGCAGTAGCTGCCTTCTGTTGTTATACAATTTGTTCAATGCTGGGGTCCACCAGACAGGACACCTGCCCTTGGTGGAGAGGGTCATGGTTTCATTTGTGATTGCATGATCCATGCATTCTTGGAGATGTCCATAGAAAGCATATGTGAAGGTGTCTGCATTGTGGGAAAAGGTTTACACTGGCCCAGTGGGCATTAAGGATACCAACTCAGTTATAAGAAGTGTAAAGTCGGCATGTGAGTGGTTTCCCACTGTAGTCTTTTGTGTTGTGGGGGAGGTGGAATATGTATATCCAGGGGGATTAGTTTGTGGTCAGATGTGACTAGTGAGGGGTATACTTCCGGTGTGTAGCACATTGTCCCCATGTTTGTGATGATCAGGTCTAGTATATTATCTCCTGTTGTGGGAGAGGTGACCAGCTGTTCCATTGCATTTGACTTAGTGAATTCCGGGAACCTTTGGGCTAGGGTGTTTGGGGTAGAATAATGCACCCAGTGTATGTTAGGGTAGTTGAAGTATCCCAATATGATGATGTGTGGTGGGACATTCAAATCCTACAATGTCTTCAGGAAGGCTGACTGTGGTTCCTGAGATTGGAAGCGTGGTCTGTAACATACTACCAGTTGTATAGCAGGTTTGCCTATGGTTATCTGCACCTGGATGGTCTGTGATGCTTCATGTGTTGCCACTAACCTGGAGGTGTGTGTGTCCTTCATGAATATGGACACACCCCCTCCCTTTTTGTTTTGTCCCGAGTCCTGGGGCCAAAAAGCATGATACGGGGTATAGCCTGGTACCGCTGGTGTGCTCTCAGGAGCCGTGAACCAGGTTCTCACGTACTGCACAGACATCGAGATTGGTAGAATATGTATGTACAGATATATGTAATACACACATACATATATAGATATCTGTAGAGACATATACAGATACAGATAGATCTGACTGACAACAGATATGTCTGTATATGAGTATCTCTCTCTCTCTCTGTCCCACCCCCTCACACTTTCACTCTCCCTGTGTGTCTCTCTCACTCTCTCCCCCTTCTCTCCCCACATCTATATGTATATATCTACATCTATATATACATATTTTATATACATATATACAAACATATATATATATATATACAGATATAAATATATATATATATATATATATATATATATATATATACAGATATAAATATATATATATATATATATATATATATATATATATATATATATATATATACATATATACATATATATCTATATAGACTGTGTGAGGCACATGTCTGCAGATGTCTTGCAACAGGTGCCTGTTGTCAAAGACATGGAGTGAACACCAGTGTGGATACTGGAGTACCATACCCCATTCAAAAACACTGACACCAGTAACCACCACATATGTACATGCCTGCCCACCACTGCATGCGTCAGGGGGGAACAGGGGCAACAAGTGTACAATAGGCTCCACATTGATATACACAGTGGCACACTAGTCCTGTAATACCTGTACATGGAATGTGTCAGCTATGGACATGTAGGTCACTGTACCCCTCCACACCTCACAATGTCCTACATGGTATGTACCTCCCATGACAGCTACAGATATAGAGAAGGACACAGACATATGCTGGTAACTGTGGCAATGCACTCAAACACCAAAGAGCGCACACAGACTACCTACATAGAGGTTACCACTGCTGGATATACATAGTTCGGTCACACCCATGACAGTTGTCTAACAACCATGGTAACACCTCCAACATCCACAACTCAAATTACCTATGTCTGTCGTCCTTGTCACTGCAGTATAGAGCACATGGTGGAAGTACAGGACCCTACCTACAGATACGACATACCCTGTAGTAAACCACACAGAATTAAGAAGTAAGGCTCCCCATGAGTAGATGTCAGACATACCCCTGCTGAATGTTATGCAGATAGGTAATATGCCATATGAGTCACCCTGTGTAACTGTTTGTAAGGAGCAGGTATGATCATAACACATGTGTCACAAGGGGCAGGGTAGCATAACAGTATGCTGCTGTAGGCCCAGGGCCAAAAGCACACTACCTACCTCAGACACAATGCACACCCCATTAACATATTGCAAACGGAATATGTGAGGTGGAATGAGTGTGCTAGTGACTGGGTGCATGTTGTGTACTGGTGTGATTGCTCACCATGACTGTCTGTCTGTCATGGTAGTGTGTGTCCTTGGTGTGAGGCCAGAGACAGGTGTGTGAGGTATTGTGATCAACACATACTACATTGCCATATGTTGTGCTGTGTTACCCTGTATGTCACTGTGGTGTAGGTAGGGTTATGGCAAGTAAGACTAGTGTGCATTTCCAGTGAAATATGTAACGTGCATTGTGTGCAGTGCATGGGCTGATAATGTTCCCCATACAGTACCTTGATACAAACCCCCAGTGTGAGGTTGTGTATTGTACCTGAAACAGTGTGTTGACTGCTGCAGTATACTAGTCTGTCGTATGGAGTGTGCCAGGTACTGTTGCACAGTTGTCGGATGAGCACTGATATCTGGTCATTTACATGTGTATCTCCCAATAGACAGACAGATGCTATATATGGTGCTTAAGTTATATCACTGCAGTTGAGTATTATGTGTAATATGTGTGCCATAGTTTGCTGACAGATACTGCTGACATATTTTCCTTCTCCTTTTCAGGGCTATGGTTCACCAGCAGAATCCTGTCTACTCCGCTGCAGAGGAGGAGGAGATACACCAGAGCCTGGTGTGGGATTTGGCTGTACTCTTTTCCCGCACCAGCCAGAACCAGCAGGAGAGGACTGCACTGTGGCAAGACCTGGTCCACCGGGTAAATGACATAGGCACACATAACCGGACATATGAGCAGGTATGCCATCACTGCAGTGATTAATTAGAAATGTCAGTCAGCATTCATCGAATATCCACAGGCAGCAGCTTTCCACAGGTGGTGCGGTGGCTAGACATCCCCCCCTCACCAAACTGGAGGGACAACTCCTAAGTGTTGTGGTTCCAACACAACAGCAACAGCAGCAGCATACATGTGTAATGATGGAGGCTGGAGCCACACTGCAGCAGGACACGGAGTGTGCAGGTAACATGCCATGTGTATAGTTGACCATTCTGTACACTGTTAGGTTATGCATGTGTGAGGTGTGTCCTCATTTTGTAGCTGTAATCTTGGCACTTATTGTGCAATAGTGATATCCTCAATATCTGCAGTACACCTGTGGAAGCTAACTGTAGCACTACTGAATTGTATCATGCCCACAGTATCAATGACACAGTTGTGCCCACTGACAATAAATGTCTATTTTCTGCAGGTCCCTCTGGTGTAACAGCAAGGCAGCCTATCCATGCTGGTGAGTGTGTAATACCATTACCTTCAATACTCTTTATACTAATAGTAATAATAGGCTGAAGCAGTAGTGCTATGTGTTTGATTGCAGGTGTGTTTGTGTCTGTGGGTTGATATCTCATATACTGAGGTGTGTGCATGTGTGCATGTGTGCATGTGCCCATGTGCACATGTGCGCATGTGTGCATGTGCCCATGTGTGCATGTGTGCATGTGTGCATGTGCCCATGTGTGCATGTGCAGAAACTGCATGTTCCTGTCTTACTCCACAGGTTCTGGTGCTGCTCTGAATTGTCATGGCCCTGTGTGCTGTGGATGTGTTTATGTCCTGTGAATGGCCCTGGGGTGCCCGGGGGATTGGGGCCAAATTTTCCCCTGCGCCCCCAAAGGCAAGTCATTGCCCATTTTGCACCAAAGTCCCAGGGGTGGCAGGTCATGGGCATTGACCCGGGTTTTGGGACCCCAATTTTAAAACCTGGGGTTTTCCCGCTTACCCCACAGGCCCCGGGTTCTCTGGGGTCCCGGGGAAACCCCGTCAGCTGCCCCGGGTTTTTAATATGTTTTTGGGGGTAATGGGGACAGGGAGGGGGTGCCCGGGTCCGGGCATTGGGCAGCCAATTTATACAAGTGTTTCCCCATCCCCAATTCAGGGCATTCCTTGGGGGCCCTTTAAACCCTTTTCCCCCAATGTCCCCTAGGTGGTGGACAGGATTCCGGGGGGATTTACCAGGGTAAGTGGACCAGGGCAAAAGGGTCCCCCATAGCAGCCCCAAAGGCCGGGTCCTGCATGGACCCCCAGGAGAAAGTCCCCGGGCTCGTGGGAGCTCCGTCCCCAAACCCCCCTTCAGACGTCCCACGGGCTTTAAACCCCGTAGGTTTTCCTGAATGCCCGGCACAGGGACCATGGCCCGGGCCCCCAGACAGGGTCTGAGGGAGGTAAGCTGTCGCCCCAAAAAAATGAATTTCAGATGGGTGGGGTGTTTCCTCCCATGCAAATTCACCAGGGTCCCCTTAAAAATGTTTGGGGCCCCTTTGATCTGTTCCCAAAAACACACCAGACCCGGGGGAATTTGGTTTTTAATGGGTTAGGCATCCCGGGTACCAGGGAAAGAAAAAGGCCCCCTCCGCCCGAAAACGGTGCAGGCGGTTAAAATGGGGCCAGCACAGGGAGAATGCGGGTTTGTTGTATAGGGCCCCAGGAAATGCAATTTTGGGGAATCCCCCAGGGGCCCGTCTTCCCGTAAACCCCCTTTTTTGATTTTTTAACCCAAAAATTTTCCCAGGTTTTGGCCCCTTTTTTACCCGGTGGTCCGTAAGGGGGGCCCCTACAAGGTACCAGGGGCCAAAAAGACAATTTATCTTAAAGATGGCCCGGGAACCAGTTGTGGGTGTCCACAAAAACCTGAATGGGAGATGAGGTGGGAATTTGTGCATTCTACACAACAAAAGGTTCAAGGGGTCCCCAAACACACTGCACAAAAAGGCCCCTCTTTTCCTGCTGCCCCACCAAAACACAAACAACATGCAAGGGGTTTTATCAGTGGAACTTGGGGCCCAACCCGGTACAAAACCCTGTTGGAATTGATGAAACTGTGCCATTTGCAAATTTTAAAATTCGGTTGGGAGGGAACCCGGTTTTTAAAATTGGTGCTGGATCACGGGGGGGCTACCCCCCGGTTATTTTAATTTGGGGATGGATGTTTAAACAGTTTCCATGGAATATACATTGTTTTTTGGGTATTACCAGGGTGCCCGATGAGTTTGTTTGAAAGCATTTTTTGTTTTGTTTAAAAACCCATAGTAATTAACAGTGTTTGGTCCCCGGACATCTTTTGCTTTCTGGTTTTTTGAGGCCCGTTTTTTGGGGATGGCCCCTTCATAGGTTTTCCCCCAGGGGAAACAATTCATATTGAACTCAAAAAGGGCCCATTTAATGCATTGATCCTTTTTCCCCAATTGGCCCCTTTTCGATTGTTTAGGAAAAGTTGGTACTGTGCAAAATACCTTTAACCCAACCCGGGTTAAGGGTCCAAGGAAAACTGCCTCAAGGGCACAAACCCCTCCCTTCCCCTACACAAAAACACAGGGGAAATAACCCAAAAGAAAAAGGGGGAAATTTTTAAACAGCAAGGATTCCCCGTGGTGGAGGGGTACTACATAAAACTAAGTTCCCCGGGCCCGCCAATGACCTCCCCCGAAAACAGGTAAATTTTTTTCCCGGAAAAGCACCCCCTTTGGGTAATCAAAAAGGCCAACAAAAAATTTAAAAGGACTGGCCCCATACAAAATTTTGTGGGTGGTGGCTTGGGCCCACCGCTACCTTTTTGAATTTTCCCGGGTTCTGGCTTAAAAGGGGCCGCCCTATAAAAACACTGTTTCCTACTAAGGCGTAAATTGTTTTGTTGTGCCCTTTTTGTCTACCTCCCTGCTACTGTTTGGGGTTTGGGGGTTTGAGCTTTTTTGGGCCGGTTTTGCCCCGGCCTTTATTCCACCTCAAGAATCTGCCCTTGTGGGCCCCGGACATCGTTTGCTTACGTACTGAATTGGGGCCAAAGTGTCATTGGGAAAAGGGGAAAAACCCCTTTTTTCCTTTTTCTTGCTTGCCTGTAAAACCCCTTTCCCTTGACTTTCCCACATTTGCCTCAAGGCGCATTAATAGCCACATAACAAATAGGACACTAACCCCCAAAAAGCATTAAAATTTTTCCCCTTGGCCCCTGGCGTTCCCTTTGATGGGGAAAAAATGCAGGGAACAATTGGAAAGGTCCCGGGGCACACCTCAGGCCAGGGGGAATTCCCGTACCCTGTTTTCAAAACACTGCCCAAACCAGAAAAATTTCCCCCCAAAACACACCCCCAGGTTTGGGGATGCCAAACATAAACCAAACCTGGGGGAAACCCTGTTAATTTAAGCCTGGCCCCCTTCCCCTGCAAATGGGGGTGGGTTCCCACAAATTTTAAGGGGACCAACTCCCAAACCTCCCTTTACCCCAAAAACCCAAACCCACAAGGGTTTTTCATTATTTGGGGTTCTAGGAAAATTTTCCCCTCCCCTGGTGAAAAAAGCTGCACCTGCAAAAAACCCCAAAAAGGGGAAATTTAAAACCAACAGACCCTGCAACACCCTCTACAAACCTGTTGCCAAACATCCCGGCCCCCCCCAGAAAAACCCCATCTACAGTTGTTGAGGTACCTTATTCCTAGGCATTCACTGGGTCCTTTCTTTACCCGGTAAAAGGTGGAAAAAATTTATGTGGCTTTCCCCTTCGGGCACTATTGGGGCCACCCCAAACACAAGGCAAACCGGTCAAAAAAACCCGGCATTTTTAGGAAAATATAAAATTTTTTCATTGTCGTGCCAAATGTGTATTTTATTCTGGGGGGCCCCTCCTTTTTGGGCTACATGTTTTGGGGAATAGAGGGTTTGAGTTGTTTCCCCAAAAGGCTTTTATACCCTGGTTGAACATCTCCCCCCACCAAGGGGTTTCTTCCCCCCCAATATGTTTTGACAGGGATCATTCCCGTTTTGCAAATTAAAATTCTTTTCCGTGACTTAAAGGGGTCCAAACCTTTAGTGTTTAAAAGTGGAAAGCCCCATTGTTTGTTGGGAAAATTGCCAAAGGCACCCATCCTGGAATTGGGGCCCCATTTTCCCTTTTATGGGGAACTTTAATTCAAACCCCCCCTAACAGGTTTTACACGGGAAGGGCATTTAAAGCTATTTTAACGGGGGTGTTTCCCCCGATTATGGGTGGAAACTGTTTAGCATGGGGTACAGCAAAATTTTTGAGTAAAGTTGGAAAAGGGCTTTTTTCCCAGGTTTCACACCATCCCCCCACATTCCAACCATGGGCCCTTGGGTTTAAAACCCCACCAAAAATGCACCAAACCAGAACAAGGGGGATGTTTCCCGGACCTTTAAGGGTCACACACCCCGGTTTGGCATGGAAAAGCATTGGGGTTTTAAAAGTTTCCAAAGGGGGAATTTCTTATACCTGGGCACACACCACTCCCATACCCAGGAAAAACCCACTTGGCCTTTGACAACATGGGAAATTACGGTTTTTTCCCACAAACACACCCTTATATGGGGGTTTTACTCGACTACCCAAAAAATACAGGGGAAAAAAATTTTTCTTTTTGCAAGGACCCTATCTTTAAAGGGCTTTTCCCTTCCTTCCCGATTCCCAGGAAAAACTTGTTTCCCCTCCCAAAGTTTTGCAAATGCGACCCGTTCTCAAACTTTTTGGGCTTTATTTTCCCCAAACCAAACTTATCCGTGGTTTTGGGGAAATTTTCCCCCAATGATGGGGCCATACCACTTAGCCCCCGGAACCCACGGGGCATCAGTTTTCTGATTTTATTCCTGTTTCACAAGAAAACCCGGTTTGGTGGGAACTCTTTAATTACAGGCCTAAGTGTGGGGGCACCCATTACATTTGTTGGGTTCTTACTGAAAATGTATTTATCAATTTGGGAAAAAACCCCCCAACCCCATGGGGAAAAAGTGGACCAAAAAAAAATTTCTTTTTTGGTACCCCCTAATTTTAAAATGTTAACATTTGAGGGTTGGCATCAGGTTGTTTTCTTACTGGAATTTCTTTTTCCCGCCCCAAACTTATGGGTGCCCGCATCACCCGGGGGTTTAACAGTTTTAATTTTTTCCAAAAAATTTTTTGTGTATAATGTTGGGCCCAAAAGGGGGGCAAAAATTTTTCATCCACATGGTTGAAATTTTTTCCCCCCACCAACTGGGTTGAGGGATTTCAAATATAAAATGTTTGCATTTTTTTAGAATGGCAATTTGCAGAGCCAAAATTTTTGATTAAAATTTTTGGGGGAAAAAGGCCTTTCCCTGCCTTTTTAACTTAAGGGTTTTTCCTTAAAAACCCTTTTTGGGGTTTGCCCTGGGAAAATGCAGGATGTGTTTTGTTGTTCCAAAGGGGCATTTTTTATACCAGGGTTCACCCACCTCCCCACCATTTACTGGGCCTTGGAGGAATTTAAACCCCTTTTCCTTTAATTTGTTTGGGGGAACTTTGGGAGGACCAAATTTCAGAGCCTTTTATTCTGGTTTCTTTTCCGGCCCGTACTTATAGGGGGCACCCCATTTAGTGTTTAAAATGGTTTCCCCAAAAGTTTTGATAAAGGGTTGGCCAAAAGGCTTTTTATACACAGGAATTCCCCCTCCCCCAACCCTTAAACCCCCTGGGGACTTTCAGGATTTAAACCCCTACCTTTTAACTTGTTATCCTTGGGGGGGTAGGGGTTTTCCCTTCTGGGGTTGCTTTCTCCCCGGGGTTTTAAAAATTTAGGTGCTGAATATAGGGTTTAAACCAAATGGTTTTTCAGATTGGTTTTGGGGATAATTTTGTTTTTTCCAAAGGAAAATTTTCAAAACAGGAATTTCACCTTTTCCCCACCACCCTGAGACTTCGGGTTAAACCCCCCTATGTTTAATTTTGGAGATGTTTTCCCCATTACTTTTAATTTTTGCTTTGCTTGTTAAGGTGTGGCACCCCTTTGGTTTAAGGGTTTTTTAATTCTTTTTACTATCCATATGGGGAGGTTTTTCCTTTCAAACCCTTTGACAGGCCCCAGTTTGGGCCTTTCCTTTTACTTTAAGGGAACAAAATCCCGGGAAAAGCCTTTGGGGGTTCCCAGGGACCGGGTTTTCATCTCCATGGCCAATGTTTCCGGGCAGTTTTTCCGACTGGTTTTCCCCCTTACTTTTTTGGGGTTTTATTGGGGGTTAGCCTTTATCTTAAACCCCAAATGGGTATTTTTGGGAAAAGGGGTTTGCAATAAAAGGTGGGATCCCAAAATTTACTTAAAGGCTTGGGGTTTTTTCACTGGTGCATTGGGGGAGGGGTTTTGTATTGGTGGGAGGGTTTCCTGTTTAACCCAATTGAAATGGGCCAGATATTTCAACTTTTCCAACCCGGGAATGGGTTAAGGGGGTGTTTTAGATCCCCTTCACATTTTGGGGTTGGGCCCTTTTGCTGCCCCTGCTCTTTTACTAATTTTGGAGGCATGGCCCCGTTGACCCTTTTCCTTTTTTGGGGGTTGTTTGGGCCAACCCCACCCTTTCCTTTTTTGTGTGTGGGGATCTTTTATACATGTACCCGTTTGGGAAAATTTTGGCATTAGGTTGGGGGGGTTTTAAGGAACTGTTTGGGGGCTGTTGGCAATGTGTGTGGGGGTTATTTTTGGGAATTAAATTTGGGATACGTTGGTCATCACCTTTCCCTACCAAAAAAAGGGAGGAAGTGTTGGGGAAACCCTTTTGTTGGACAAGTATAATGGTTTAGGTTTTCCCACACTGCCCCCCTTTTTTTGAGCACACCCGACTGGTTTGGGGCCCAGTTTTGCAATTTTGCCCCTGTTGGGTTTTTTCAGATTGGAAAAGGATAGGGACATATTTCCCCCATTGGTTTTTGTTATTTTGTGTGGACCCGTACAAACTGGGATTCCCCGTTTCCCGAAGTGTCAGGGGTTTTTTTTGTCCCCCCAACACACCATTTAACTTTTGGGGGTTTCCCGAAAATTCACGGGTTTTGTTGCTGGTTTGGGTTTTTGCTACCCATTACATTACAGGTTTTAATCCCGGGTACACCACCTCTCCCTTCCCGTATCCTTTTAAATTCCCCTTTGGTTTTCCCGCCCCTGAGGGGGTTTCCTTTTGGGTTTTTCCTGTTGGGGGGGTTTAATCTGGGGTTTTTAGCTTCTGGGGTTTTGGACCAAACCAAAAGGGGATTTTTGTTTATGGGGTGTGGGGGTTCCCGGCCCTGTAGCTCAAGGGGCACCCAAAGGGGGAAAATTCAGGTTTCCTGGTTTCCCAAATGTCCATTTTAACCCGGTTTTCCCCTTTTGGTCCCTAGGCCAGTTACCTTTCCCCCAAAGGGCCCCCTATGGCAAATTTGTGGGCCCCGGGTTTGGTTTTTTAGGACATTCATCTTTAAGTTTTCCTTTCCCGGTGGGGTATTTTTGTGTGGTCTTTCCCGGTTCCAGGTGTTTGGCATGGTTTCTTCCCTGGGAAACCATTGTTTTTTACCCAATTGGGGGGGTTTTTTTTATAAAACTGGGAAACCCCATTGCCTTTTCCAATGTTTTACCCTTCATGGATTAGGTTGGGGATATTGGTTTTTTCTGGGTTCCCCCTTTTCAGAAAACATTTTTCCCATGCGGGGTTTTCTATCACCTTTGCCCCGGTTCTTTTGCTTGGGTACTTACTGGGGTTTTTAACCCCCCTATGGGGGTTTTTGGCCAGACTTTTTCCCACAGGGGGTTTACAACACCTTTATTCTGCCCTTTTTGGGGTTGGGGGGGACATGGCTGGTGGCACCCCCTTGCCTGTTTCCCCTTTTGTTGCCTTTTGTAGGTTGCTTTGTGGTCAGCTTGGGAGGGTGGGTTTGGTTTGGGTTTTGTTTGCAAACCTTTTGAAGGTTTCCCTTTGGCCCTTAAAACCATGGCAATATGCCTCAAAAGGGGTCCCAGGGCCTGCCTTGTGGGAAAACCATTGTACCTGGGTTTGGGGAGGTTTGCCCTTTTGGCCCCGCAAGATGGGCGAAGGGTTTATTCCCGGGGCCTTGAGCCGGTTTGCAACCCTCTTTGCCCAAAGGGGGAATTTCTGGGAGCCCCCTTTCTGTACCGGGGGGCTAGGGTTTTGTATTTTTGGGGGGTTTGGGAAGGTGGGGCTGTTTGTCCCCCCATCTGGCCTTTTGCACGTTTTCAACAAAAGTCAAAACATTGAAAGGGGCAGGATTGGGTTTTGAAGGCCCCCCAATGGGTAGGGCCCAAATGCTTTTAGGACCCAAACCGTTATTCATTGGGTTTGTCTTCCCTCCCTTATTTTCCCCCTGTTAGGGGGGGTTTTTTGGGGGGATAAATTTTAGTATCCTTCACCCCCCTTTGGGGGTGTGGGACCCCCCTTGGTTTTCTGGGACACTGCTCCTTTGGGAAATCCTTTGGGAGGCTTAAAGGGGAGAAATTCTTTTTTGCCCCGGGTTCCCATTCCCCTTAAGGAACCCCTTGGGGGTTGGCCCAAACCCAGGGCACCCTTGGTACCATTGAATCCCCGGGTTTGCTTTTTTAAAAAATTTCTGGCCTTTTCCTCAGGGGATTGGGGAAAATTCAGGGGCCCCCGCACTCCTGGGATAGGGAATTTTTGGGAGTTAGGGTGCCCGGTTTTGGGGTTTGGAAGGAACCCGTTCTAGGATTTTGGCCCCAATTGGTTTTTGGGGGGGTTTTGTTGGGTTTGTGTTTGAGGCTGCCCGAACAAAATTTTTGGGATTTTCCCCCATGGTTCCCTACCCCCTCAAAGGTAGGGACCCTGGGTGTAATTTTTCCCCCTTTGTGGGGGCCCGGGAATTTTTGTACCCCCTCAAAGGGTTTTAGGGTTCCATACAGGGTATCGCCCCCGGGGTTTTTTTTGAGCCTTTTTTAAAAGACCCCGTTTGGGTCTCAAAAACCCCCTTTCAATTTTTTGCATTTTTAATGCCCTGGGTTTACTTTTAATTTTGCCAATTTTTTCCCCTGTACCCTACTATTCCCTGCATTTCCAATTTTTTCTTTTTTTTTGTTTTGGGGAGCCCGCCTACCCTGGAAAAATGGGGCCTGGTTCCAAGTTCAGGAAAAATCTGGGGGATTATTCCGCCCCCCAGGGAAAAATTTTTCCCTTTAAAATCCCCAAAGTTAGGTTCAGGAATCTTTTTACTGTGGTGTGTCTGGGGGAAAATTTTGGGGGTTTCCCAGTGGACATTCCATTTTTTATTTCCCCGGATTGGACATCCCTTTTTAAACGGGATTACATCCCCCTTTTCTTCCCCTTTGCTTTTAATTTGGGGTTGGTTTCTTCCGCCCCCCTGGATGTCCCAATTTTTGGACCCCCCCATCCTTTTAAGGAATTTTTGGGGGGTTTCTAATGTGCAGTGTAATAATTTCCCCTCCAACTGGGGCCATTGTTGTTCACTTAATGGGCCCCCTTAAAAAATAGGGGGCCAGTTTTTTTCTGTAGCCCTCATTGCAAAACCTTTCATAAAAAGGGGGGCAAATTTTTTTTCGGGTTTTTTGGGGCCCCCTTGGGTGGTGGTGTTAAACATTACGTCCAAAAAAAATTTTCCCCCGGTTTTATGGTTAAAATTCCCAAAACATAATTTTGGATTGGCCCCCTATGCCAAAAACTTTTTGGGGGTTGGCCCTTTGTTTTTGGGTATTTGTTGAGACATTTTTACCTAAATGTCTTCAGGGGGCTGGTGGGGTATTGGGTTTGTGTGTGTTTTGGTCTTTAAAAAGGGGGTTTTCCGGTCCGTTTGAGGAAATTTAACCCCTTGCCCTGGAAGCCATGTGCTTCTTTCCTTTTGGGACCAACCTGGGGTTTTTGGATTTTGGGGTAATTACTTAAACCCCAAAATCCTAAAGTTTAAGTGTTCCAAAATTTTTGGGGGTAAAATGGATGGGCAAAATGGAAATATTAGGGGGGCTTTTTTGGGCCTTTCCCAATTTTTTTAAGGGGAAAATATTAAATTTCCCGTGGGGGGTTTGGGGGGGTTTATTTCAAAAAACCGCAGGAAAACCTTTTGGCATTGGGTGAACTAGGGTTTTTAACCCTTTGGAAAGGGGGGGTTTGTGGTTTTTAAAAAATTCCTTTTCCCGGCAAAAACAACAGCCTTTTAAATCCCACCCAGGTTTGCCCGTCCTTCCTTTCCCTAGGGGGAGGTGGGGCAAAACAGCCTTTCCGGATTTTTTGCCCCGGCCCCTTTAGCCAATTGTTCCCCTTGAAAGAATATCACCAATTATTGGGACTTAAACCCGGTTTTCTTCCCCCTTTGGCCCTTCCCCGGGTGGGGTTTAGAGTTAAAAGGTTGGGGGTTTTTGGGAAACAGAGGGGCATTTCCCTTTAAAACCCCCCGGGAATCATCCCAGGGGGTGCTCAAGGGGGTGCCTCGCGGAACCATCTAAACCCCGACATGTTTTAGGAGGGTTTTGGGAATTTTCATTTGTTTATTATGAAGAAAACCCCGGGGTTTAATAACCCGGATTTCCAGCTTTCTTTTCCCAACCCCAATGGGGATTTTTTTATATTTTTTAAATTTCCCCCCCCCCCCCCCCCCCCCCCCCCCCCCCCCCCCCCCCCCCCCCCCCCCCCCCCCCCCCCCCCCCCCCCCCCCCCCCCCCCCCCCCCCCCCCCCCCCCCCCCCCCCCCCCCCCCCCCCCCCCCCCCCCCCCCCCCCCCCCCCCCCCCCCCCCCCCCCCCCCCCCCCCCCCCCCCCCCCCCCCCCCCCCCCCCCCCCCCCCCCCCCCCCCCCCCCCCCCCCCCCCCCCCCCCCCCCCCCCCCCCCCCCCCCCCCCCCCCCCCCCCCCCCCCCCCCCCCCCCCCCCCCCCCCCCCCCCCCCCCCCCCCCCCCCCCCCCCCCCCCCCCCCCCCCCCCCCCCCCCCCCCCAAATTAAAAATATAAAAAGAAAGCCCCAAAGGGGGGCATTAAATTAACAAGGGGATGCCCCCCAGTAACCCCGTTAACAAAACAAAAGAGGCCAACAGGAAATAGGGTTTTTTATTTCCCAAAAAAAAGAAAAAAAAAATGTTTTTAAAAAATGTCATTCATCACTTTGTCTGCAAGTGGGGTGATTAGCATATCCACGCCCTGCCCATGTAAAAGTCATTTTAGCTGTCTCTTACACTGGATTTCGGGCTGTTCCTGGATCGCGTTGGCTGCATGGAGTCTTACACAACTCTTTTATGCAAGCCATCGTGAATCCTACCCCATATCTTTCCATTTCTTGTACAGCAACAGCTGTGCATTTTGACAGATTTGGAGGATTAAGTTGGACTCTCAAACCCCAGAGAGAGGGGTGAGGACAACATAAATGTGTTGGCAAGCTAGTTGGACCAAATTATTTGTGTCCAGTGGATGTGTGCAAAATGGAGAGCTATGTATGGGGTGATATTCTTTTTTTGTGGGACAGGTGCCCATATTTTTATAAGGAGAGAGTGGAATATTGGGGAAGGGATATAGGTACAAGTGGGGAGGTAGGTTGGGTAGGAGAGGATGGAGTTGCAAACATACAAGACAGGCAAGACAGTGGACAGGGGCGGTGTGTGACACATGAGGGAGTAAGCACTTTGGATGGGGAGGGTGTTGTGGAATACAAGGAGAATGTGCCTCCAGACGGCAGCAACATGACTGAAATCCTCACCCATGGTCAGTGCACACTGCTCCTTCACTTCCCCAATGGTAGCTGTGCTGGAGGCTGGGGAACAGGGACAGCAGACCTGACCAGATTGTTTGGTCTGGCCTCGAATCAGCGCAAGTACTGTTCATAACTCCTATGAAGAATCATGCACACAATGGCTGGTACTCAATCCCGGGTGACTACCACCCCTCTGCCATTCCCAGGGAAAATGGGCCTCGTCCCCTGATGCAGTTCCACCCAAAGGTGGTATAGGGACAGCAGAGGGGGCACTGCCGGCTTGGGACCCTCTGCACTCATACCCAGTGCCACTGCAATCTAAGGTAGGGTAAGCAGATCAGCAGGAACCATCTGACCCTGACATGCTGTAATTATGGAGTTGAAGTAATACATTTAGTTTAGTTATGAACAAAACCATTGTTAGTAATAACAGCATGCCAGAACATTAAATAACTCCATTACATTTCAATGCATATTATATGAAATGCCACAATAAATAAAAGAGCAGTCAGCATATTAACAGCATGCTAGTAACAGTTACAGCATGAGGCCAACAGAATAGGTGATTCAACAAGATATGTTAATATGAAACCAGTTTAATAGATAGCAATAACAACATACATGCCCAAAAATAAAGTTTATGTAACAACATATGTTAATAGTAAACCGTAATCAATGAATAACAATAATAAATATTTGAAGATAAGGCAAGGGAACAGAGAGAAATACAGTCCATTAATGCCATTCTAAGCTATATAATTGACAACAGTACTTCTATCTGCTCTACAGGTCTGT
This sequence comes from Protopterus annectens, assembly GCF_019279795.1. Taxonomy (NCBI): domain Eukaryota; kingdom Metazoa; phylum Chordata; order Ceratodontiformes; family Protopteridae; genus Protopterus; species Protopterus annectens. The sequence goes on along the minus strand of NC_056732.1, from coordinate 860,700,581 downwards.
TCTTTCTTTATGTGTGAATGTGCCCTGTAGCTGTTGTAGTACTACATACCTAACAAGCTATCTGGATGGGACAGTATGGTCCAAGCAGTAACAACTGTGGGTTCACAACTAGACAGATCACTTGCACATCAATGTACCTATATTACTATATTATTAGCAAGGTGTACTATGGGCTAATGTAGTGTTACTTTGCAATTTACATAATCACGTTGATGATACATATGTGACAGAGGGATTATACAACAGTAATTACATTCCATGACAGAGTGACATTTGAGAGACATGCATTTGTATAGTACAGTTAGCAACTATCATGCCTTGTTTGGCAGACATGGGGATAGAACTCAATAGCAGTGACAGCAGTGGACATCTGCATCAGATGTATTAATTTACTGCAGCTGCCTTTAACACACACTCCAGGCATGCAGCCATACCAGAGCTTACACATTTTATTTCATCTATTTTATTGTATTATTATTATTACACTTATTTCCTGTTTTTATGCTGTGTCACATTCCTGGTAATGACTGTAACAGTTTGACATGTAGTCACACAATAATGTACTCATAATATGGGTTACCTCACCCATTTACCTGTAGTTTTTGTGGTGCGAATATCTGTAAACATTACGTGATTGATACTGTAATATATAGCTCTACATAGCACTGGATTCAAACCCTGGTCTGTGTGTGGCAAACATGTACTTCATACGCAGCATTTAGCAAAATGAGCTACTGAGTCATTGGTGATTACTGACTGACTGATATTTGCCTATAGCTCACCTGGCACCAGAATATCACCTGATAATACTGGTACAGTTTTATACTTGACTGCAGTGACAGTTGAACACACATGCATGACATTCAAGCATGATAGAGATACTAAGTAATGTATATATGACTATGTAGAATTCAGGTGTATACATTACATTGTTAGTGTGTTGAAATATCTGTGAAGTTAGCAACCAATATCCAATTATGGGTTATTATCTGCAGTGTACAACTATTACACTGTTATACATGACTCCAACACCATACTTCACAGCCTGAATGCTTGCAGCTGACATGCAGTGGTGTAAACAAGACAATCCTACTGTACACATTTACCTTGGTGTTATTGCTATTGTTCCATGTGTTGTTGCAAACCAGTTGTCATAAGTGATCTCTTACAGTACAACTCTGAACATATACTTATTGCACAGACTTTATTAGACATACCTTGATGCTGGTACTGATACTATTTTGTGGTTTTATTACGGAACACTTGTAATAATTGATTTCTTGAAAAACAGCCCTATTGCACAACAGACTTTATTAGACATACCTTCATGCATGTACAGATACTATTTTGTGTTTTTATTGCACAACAGTTGTCATAATCGATTTCTTGAACAACAGCCTTACTGCCATAGTCATTGCACAACAGAGTTTATTAGAGAAACATTCAATCAGTTAATGATATCATTTCATGTTTTTATTGCATATTTGTAATTATGGAGGTGTTGTAAAAAAGCTGTAATTCCACAGTTAATGCTTTAGTCTTCCCTGCTTATGATACTATAGTTGGCAGTCTGCACATCTTGCAGTGCAAGTGTAAGTCCACATTCACTGCAATACAATCTTTACTGTATATACCTAATCACAGTTAATGCTTTACTCTTTCTTGCTTATTTGACTATAGGTAGCCATATGCATCTGTACTCACCACACTCACAATACAACCTGGCCAAGCACCCAGCATGTGCCTCAATGTTGCAAGCCCTCTCCTCTGCAGCTTTTGGGAGAGAAAGACACCATTATGCATACCAGTTTAGCAGACATTCAAAAGTAGACATTGGTGAAGCACAGGTAATGGTGCTTACATACATGTTGGACGTTGCCAGACCAGAATTCTTGGACCCAGATGTCCAATATAACCCCTTCCTTTTCAGGTCATCATGGTGGGGATGACACTGCTCACCTGTACACGGGATACCAGCTGCACTGTTGAGGTTCTTTGCCAGCCGGTCCCAGGCCTCTCCCTTGCACTCTGAGCCTGGGTAACTTCCCTGCATCAGTCGGCCCTCATGGTGTTTTACAAGGAGTCCAACCATGACCCTGGACTCCTGAATGCCCCAATGCTGCACCCAAAATTTTGAACCCTCTCTAATGCCTGCCATTATACCCTTCAGAGTCAGAACTCCAACAGACTATGCTGTATCCCTGCCTATTCAGCTTAATATAGCCTATTTTCCTGCTCTTACACACCATTGGATAATATTTAAAAATGTGTCTCATTGCTTAGCACTGAGCAAACCAGCTCTGCTCAATTGAGCAGTGCTTAAACTGGAATGCTTAGTAGGGCATAGCAGTGTGTAAACCAGCTATGCAAAGCCCAGTGGTGGCTGCTAAAACATATCTTATTTAAGCAGTGATTAACAAAGCTTAGAACATCTTACCAAAGCCTAACTGAGTGCAGGAGAACAGGATTTCAAAATAATTGGTATAATTTGTATTTCAAAAATGAATGCTTAATATCCCCTCCAGGTATTCAGACTTTACACCTGCTGCACATAAGGCTAGAACTCTACTCATTTGGCTATGTAGATATGTGGAATGCTACTATACATTTACATATACCTCTGAGCTACCTTTAAGCACTGCTGAGCACAGCAGCGCACAGTGCAAACCCGCTCAGCTATGCTTAAACTTGACCTTTCATTAAATAATTAAATACATTCAGTTTCTATTTTTAGATATCTGGTGTCTCGGTGCCACTTAGCAGTGCTGCGCTCCATGCCTTGTCTTGCAAACATGATTTTTATAATAATAAAAAATAAATTACATTGCTATAGTCCTATTGGACAGTGCAGGGTGTGTGTAACTCAACTGAGGAAACAGTTAGCACCACACTCCCTATACTAATTCAATAATTATAATGTGTCCCCAGGCTCTTCCTCAGCAATATGCCATGTTTAATATGTATGGTGTGCTGCCAAGGGGGAACCATGTACATGGACATGGTAACATTCCATGTTGGCTCTACACTATGACTACACGGATTTTATTAAATTTTATTTTATTTTATTTATTTTACGTTTGTTTACTGGGATAGTCTGACTGGATTCATGTCTATTTTCAGCAGAGGCCCGGGGAGAACAGCTCCACATAGACAAACTTACATAGATTACACAGAAGTTAGCAAACAATTATAAAAACAAAGTGATTATATACAATGCCTTAGTAGTGTTCCCTAGTAGGGACTCACAATTCTCAAGGACAGACGCAATTAAGAGTAAGAGACATCCGATTGGAAGCAGAGCTTGGTGACGTAGTTACAAGTTATGATAATTACAGAATATGCTTTTAGTTTATAACTTAATCAGGGTTGGTACATGGGCATAGCCAATTCACTTTGAGATACTGTTTGAGTTATTTTTTAAGAGACCTTTGGAGGATTGTAGGGTTATTTAGTTTGGCAACGAATTCCAGGTTTTGCCAATGAAGTTGGCAAACAGGGATTCACCAGCAGATTTATTAGCTTTGTGAGTTTGGACCAGTAGTTTATCAGCTGACTGTAGGGATCTTAGGTTGCTATATGGCTTAATAATATTTTTAAGTGATGGGGTATGACTCAATGATAATTCAATAGCATAGTTTGAAAGCTATCTGATGGCAAACATTTTTCAATTTACCACAGTAATGTGTACTCTCACATTGCAACACTTAACATAGTAGTCCCCCATGGCTTAGTATTAGCCTTCTTACTATTATCTTTATCAATGGTCTTCCATTTGGAAGTCTGTATCACAGTATTGTCATGTATATTGACGATATTCTTTTTAATGAATCCAGCATAATACATTATGATCAACAAGGTAAATTGCAAAACCATTTTACTCTACTCAGTTGATGCCTAACTAATTTAATGCTCTTTTGGACTATTCTGGAAGTGACTTCTGCTTCCTGATCTTTCTGTTGAAGGACAACAACGCAACACCCTTCCCAATGTCTTAGAGTAGAAAATCTTTAAACTATTACTCACTTCATCACTTTGCTTTACCACTCACACACCTAAAATCATCAATACATTTTTGCCCAACTAAAACTCTGCTAAAAAACACATGCCTTATTTCACTGAACAGATTTCTATTACCAAAAGTGTTCTACTTCTAAAACTTAAATATGGTCTGTCTTTGCTGGTGTCATGTAACAATGTGGCTAAAAGTATCCAATGGACAGCCTTACCATCTTAAACATAAAAGTTTACAAAGTATGAGAAACAGTTAATCTTCCTAATGTTCTGTAAAATGCAATGTACCTAGTCTAAAGCCTATTGTTAATGCAGGGCAGCTGCAGTAAGCATGATATCACATTTGCTAAGCCTCCCACCCCCTGACTCACTTCAATTATTATCTTTCCCTAACCCAAATCCTGTAATAACTTGATACCTGATCTGATTTACTTTTTATCCCTGTTCTAACTACCTCTAGCAGAGTAAACTCCCCTCCCCCCTTGAAAAAACAGCCAAGCAAGGCTAGGACTGTTTTATCTACCATCCTACACTGGAAAATTGTTCTCCCTTCCTTTTGTGCAATATACTTACTGATTGTTTTTGTCTGGGTGTATTCTCTGCTTCTGTGGTAGCCCCGCTCTGTTTGCTCCCCTCCCACCGCCCCTAACATTTCCTTTGTACCTAACCACCTGTTTCCTACCTCACTTAAATCCTACCCACCTCTTTCCAATACCTCTTTCACTCTCTTCCTACCACCCTGCATACTTCTACTACCTTTTCCCCTAATCAGTAGTTTCATACATCTGAACTCACTATACCATACTTTCTAACCTACTGTTAACAACCTACCAGTCTCCACTTTTTAACTTCCATACCAGTAAATTGTCACTTTTATCCTCCTGTACCCCTAACTCCACCCACATATATACTTCCTCTTTTGCTATGCACATCTCAATTCTCTCTACCATACTGCTACTTTCCTTAATCCTGCTACATACCATCACATCACCTTTCACTCCTTCATCTCTCTTTCATAAAGTCCCTACCTACCCACACATAAATGATTTATCCTACTCACAGCAACCTATTATAATCTCTGCCTCTATCTTGCCAATAAATACCAAACTCTTCAAAATAAAAATTCCTACCTCTCACTTAACTCATAAAAACAAAATAAAACATATCAGATACTATCCACCTGCAGTAAGAATCATATACCACCCAACTACACTACTCAAATCAGGCAACATAAACCCAAACCCCTGACCAAACTCCAACGCTATCTTGCTTTCTAATACCTCCACAAACCATGCCCACTTTTCCACAGCAAAAAATAAATCTCTTTCTAGCCTATTAATCCCCGAAGCACCCTTAACAAAGCCAATTCCATGCATGGATAGCTTGTCACACCCCAGACATTATTTCAGTAACAGATACCTGGCTAAAACCCTATAACCCCAACAGTGATATTCTCCCCCTGGCTACAATATAACACGCCTAGATCATACAAAGAAAAAGGATGGTGGGGTTGTTATAATCTATGCTAACCATCTCACCAACACCCATCCTTCTACAATCTATACCATCCTTCTCTTCAGCTGAAATACTTTCAGCCAGCCTCCTACTCAACAACCACACTTCTATTACCATAGCAGTTATTTACATTCCACCAGGTGATAATATGCCACTGCTGGAAGCATCCTGTCCTATTTCTCTCAAAACATTTCAAATGAAATCATTATTCTTGGGGACATAGATATCAATTAGTTAGCCATTAACAATCCTATCCACTTATCATCACTTGAACCTATATGGATTTACCCAGCTCATATCTCAACCAACCCACCTGAATAACTCTCACTCTCCCAGTACCCTTATTGATTGGATACTCATCTCTAATCCCTCTAAATATCACAAACCTCCAATACTTCCTGACTCTCTGAGTGACCACTCATGCATAACATTCCTTTGATATAATAGGCACCTCCCTAAGCCACATATATACATCTCCTGCTGAAATATCTGTAATTTTAACCCGGAAACATTTAAAACCCTTATATCTAAAGTAAATTGGTACTTCCTCACCCAGCTTCCACTCACTGAAGTTGTCCAAGCTTTAAATAAAACTTTTCTTGATATCTTAAACTCTACAGCACCACTTAGAAAAATATGGATAAAGGCAAATATAGTTACCTGGCTCTTAAAAACTAATCGGACCCTTATGAATCCCAGTGACTGAGCCTGGAAAATATGACTACAATATAAAGACCCTGCCCACCTGCAAAGTTACAAAGAACAAAGAAATCAGGTTAGACAACTCGTAATTAAAGACACAAAAAAATTCTACCACGACCCTCTATCCACTCTACAATCTGACCCTAAAAATTTCTGGAATGCAATAAACCAAATACTACATCCTGGTAATCCTACCTCGCCCAACGCATGCCCTGACAAATCACCAGTTGAAACTGCCAACACCTTCAACACTTACTTCATAGAATCCATAGCCAAACTATTTAATCCTAACCTCTCTAGCACCACCCCTCCAAACTGCCACTAAACTTCTTCTGCTGCAAACTCTCCTAAGGCTTTCTCCCTCAAACCTGTTCCCACCTACTACATAAAAAGGCAGCTCTCTAGGCTAAAACCATGCTCTGTATCTGCTGACAACATCTATTCTTGCTTTCTCCAGATTACCATTCACTCTCTTGCCTGCCTATATCCATCATTATTAATCACTCTATCTCTGAATCTCAAGTCCCATCTATCCGTAAACAATTACATACCATACCCATTCACAAAGGAGATAACTCCTCTGAAATCTCAAATTTCAGACCTCTTGCCATTCTGTTCCCTCTCTCTAAATTCTTTGAGAAATGCATACGCACACAAGATATACAAAACCTCTTACAGGAAAAACTACTCACTCCTACACAGCATGGATTCCGACTAAATCATAGCACTACTACTGCCCTTTTTTCCTTCATTAACACTATTTTTTTAGCCAGAGATGATCACAAACTTATCTCCTGTCTAGTTCTTGATCTCTCAAAGGCCTTAGATACTGTTTCAGACTCTGCTACTTAAGAAACTGACTGATCTAAATTCCTCCCCTGACACAGTAGCTTGGTTCTCTAGCTACCTCACAGACAGACTGCAATCAGTCAGATGGCACTCTGCACTATCTCCTCCTCTTCCAATAAAAATGGGTGTTCCTCAAGGATCCCTTCTCAGCCCACTACTTTTTAATATCTTTACCAACTTACTTCATACATCCTGTCCACATTCCTCCATTGTCCAATACACCAATGACTCCACAGTCATAACCATAGCTAAATCCCCTTCTGAACTCTTAACTGCTACTCACTCCTCCTTTAATTCCATAGAGACATGACTCTCCAACAATCAACTCATCCTTAACTCTCCCAAAAATGAAAAATACTACTCAGTTAAGCAGTCAACCAATCGATCAGTACATTTTATGCCTGCAGATCAACATTAACACTTACAATCAATAGAAAATTAAACCAGTTCTGATTTAGCAGTTAGAAACTTATCATCTAGTCACTTGAGACAGGGTAGGGCAAAATAAAAGCACCAACAGTGATTAAATCAGCATAAACCTCACACCTACACAGCCTATTAGTATATTATAATAGTGTATTTTTTCCACACAAAAGTATTTTATGCATGCAGTATTTAAACTAATTTAATTTGTTAATATTGCGGTTAGACTTCTATCCTCCAAAACCTTTTCACATGATAATATTTGCTGTGTATTTCAAGATACAGTTTGCTGATGTGATAGAAGCATTTTCATGGCAAAGTATTTTTGCATGGGCTGAAGAGTCATTCACGACCTACCTGATTGATAGATAACTGAAAATAAGTAGCAGCAGAATGAATGTGAGCATGCAGTTGTATTATAGAGTATTTATTCACTCGCTGTCTGCCCAGGCACTCTGCAGTACTGTTACTGAACATTATCATAACCTTTATCAATGTGGGGGGGTTGTGCCTCCCTCCCCCCAACTATATATACTAACAGCAGGATCGCACTACAGAGGGGAAAAGGACATATACCTTTGACTTGCCTTAGAGTACTACTTGTCAGTGAAATGAGGTTTAGGTGAAATTAACTTTCAGTGAAATGAACTTTAGGTGATTTGGTCTCATTGAAATGGGTGTTATTGAAATGGTCTTTTAATGAAATGATACAAATCCATATATACATATATATATATATATATATATATATATATGTATACACACACACACACACACACACATATATATATATATATATATATATATATATATATATATATACATATATATATATATATATATATATATATATATATATATATATATATATATGTATTGAGGGGTCTATATTAGATAATCAAACTTTCAAAAGTTCGACTGTCATATGGTCGACATATGATCAAACTTTTAAAAGTTCAAAAATCTAATAAAAAAATAAACTTCACAAATAACCTACCTGAACATTTTAAGCAGGGGGCAAGCACCTACATGGGGCTGCACCCCCTACCCCCACTCTTTAAATATACCAACTCCAAGATTGCACTACAGTGCAGAAAAGGGAAATCTTCCCATTGCACGCTGTATGGAGATCTTCGTTAAAACATTCAAAACTTCAAAAATCAAACTTTTGAAAGTTTGATCATTTAATATAGACCATATATATATATATATATATATATATATATATATATATATATATATATATATACACACACACACACACACACATATGTACACACACATATATTTTACTGGCATAGTTTTCTAAGTGACTGTTTGTGGCAATGAGTATCCTCTTGTCTTCATGTGATACAAACTGTTCTACTGTACTCCAATACCATGCTTTTATTTTTTATTTGAAAGCCAATATTACATTCCAGTGAGAGCTTTCCTGCATCATCAAAATGTGTTTCTTTATTCTAATTATAGCATAAATAGTTCAAGTTTAAAATCCACATTTCCGTTATTAAACCACTTAAGTGGTTCAACAGGAGAGACTATGGAGTACTTTATTGTTAAGTAATCTAGTCAAACCATACCACATGCAAATAGATGTTGAGGAAAGTGACTCCAGGAGTAAAGAATCAAGCTCAATAGTAGAAATTGCCTTAGGCAGTTGTAGAGCTAGCTGTTGGTACATGATGCTTTAAATCTGTTTTGAAGGCTTGAAGAGGTGCACCATTTTGGCTATCACTTTGCGGGTTATTTTAAAGGTGGAGTTCTCCTTTTGATTTAAGTGGCATGATAAACTGCATGCCTTACAATGAAGTTTTAATGCCCCTGATTGGCTTTGATTTAGAAGTTCAGAGAATTTCATGTACCATAGTCATCAAGCAAATAAAGGTAATCTGTAGACATAAAGAACATATATCTGGTTCACTGGACTACAATGTTCATCAGCAAATGAAAGAAGTATAGTGTGCCTTCTCCAGTCCTATTATGTCAGTTTTACATATTGGCATGAAAATAACTTCCTCAGAGGAAACTGGCATGTTACTGAGGCTTTAGAAACTCAGTTTGACATCTGTAGTCAGGAAACCTTCAGCATATAGCAGTTCCTGCTTATTGAGTGTTTTGGCTCAAAGCAAAACTAAAACACTAACCATATGATATGTGCTAATTAATCCACAGACTTAGAAACACAGAATGCAATACAGTCTTTGTTCCTGTCCTCTTGAATGGAATTAATTTGAGTAGACATGTAGGGCAGGATTCACGAAGGCTTGCACGGAGTCTAAGAGTAGTGTAAGACTCCATGCAGCCCTCGCGATCCAGGAACAGCCCGAAATTCCGTGTAAGAGACCAGCTAAAATGTCTCTTACATGGAGTGGGCGTGGATATGCTAATCACCTCACTTGCAGCTGAAAGGCATGCAAATGAGGTAGATTAGCGATCCACGAAGCCCAAACCAGCCCGTGTAAGAGCCGTTTTAGCTGCAGAAATGTACTCAGTTGACAACTGAGTACGTTTCTGCAAATAACACAATGGAGCCATGTCAGCTCCAAATAAAGGGTGCATATGTGTCAGGCAGCATGCCAATGGCCAAATATGTGGCCATTGGCAAGGTACACCGATGCAAATATGAGAAATAAATATTTTTTTTTTCGTCCGATGTTTAAACGCAGCGCAGCCCCGTGCAAAAGGGCTGTGCTATATAAAATATAAAAATGAAGGTTATAAACCCACAAATGTGGGTTTTATGCAATACATGGATTTACAATGCAGGGACCAGCAGACCAAAAACAACATGGCCACCGTTATAGGT
>NC_056732.1:860585179-860656314 GCF_019279795.1 Protopterus annectens | reverse complement strand
CAGGATGCATATTCCCCTTTCTTAACACTGATGATTTCAGCACCCTATAAGTATAGCAGGAGAATAGAAACCTCCCAGTAATGCGAATAGCGCGCTCTGCTAATGTGTCCATTTTGAGTATCATAACATATGTAGATAGGGGTTTGAATCCTACAAATGCTCAGTGTTTGGATGAGGGGGGTTAGTGTGTGTGCAAATCTGTGTGAGAGAAATGTTCCTTTTGGCAACTAGGAGAACACACTTCAGGATGCACATTCCCCTTTCTAAACACTGATGATGTCAGCACCCTATAAGTACAGCCGGAGAAGGGAAACCTCCCAGTAATGCAAATAGCGCGCTCTGCTAATGCACCCATCTCGAGTGTCATGACATAGTTAGGTAGGCATTTGAATTCTGCAAATACTCAGTTTGGGTGAGGGGGGTTAGTGTGTGTGCAATTCTGTATGAAAAAAATGGCCCTTTTGGTAACTAGGAGAACACACTACATGATGTACATTCCTCTTTCTAAACACTGATGATATCAGCACCCTATAAGTACAGCCGGAGAAGAGAAACCTCCCAGTAATGCAAATAGTGCACTCGGCTGCTGCGTCTCATGCTAGTGTCATTACATAGTTAAGTAGGGGTTTGAATCCTGCAAATGGCAAGTGTGTGTGTGCAATTACATGTGTGAGAGAACTGACCCTTTTGGCAACCAGCACAATACACCAGCTGCTGCATATTCCAGTCTCTAAACAGAGATGATGTCAGCACCCTACAAGTACAGCAGAAGAGGGCAAATCTCCCAGTAATGCAAATAACACACTCTGCTACTGCGTCTCTCACTACTGTCATAGCACAGTTAGTTATGGCTTTGAATTCCACAAATGCCACGTGTGTTTTTGTCACACAGAATGTCCATGTGTGTGGGTTGTTGTTCACAATAATGCATGATATCGATTAAACCAGTAATGGCAATGCACACATATGATGTATGTGTGTGCCAAATACACATATATACCTGTGACCTCCAATAGTTCCCATGTCTGATGCCTGCCACATGTGAACACATGGTATTTGCACTGGCTAACATTATGACTGTGGTTTTCTGTGCGGGTGCTGTATGTGGTATGTGTATATACAGAGTGAATTGTATATGGTATCATCCTAGCAGCGAGGGATACACATCTGGTCTGGGGCATATAGTCTACATGTTGTTGATGAACAGGTGCTGCATGTTTTCACCTGTTGTGGGAGTGGTAACAATTGTTCCATAGCAATGAGTGACTACATGCTAGGAACCTTTCAGCTAGGGTGTTGTAGCTACAGTAATTCATCAGCATTCATTAATACATCAGCATTCTTGGTGAAGGTATGATGCCAACCAAGGTCAGGGTCATACCAGCCTGTGCCACATGCTCAGAGAGCCCTTCTATGTTCCCTATCATGTAGTCCAGGGAGGTACATCACAGCTCAGCCATAGTGGCATGGACAATGACTGAGTCATATGTGTCCATGCCTCTGACTGACCTGTATGCTTGTGTTATGTGGTGGACCATAGTGCCCCACGGGCATATCACTGTGACCTTCACCTTGTCCAGCCTGTTGAGCGGGACCTCACTGTACCGGACAATAAAGGTACCTAACACAACTGCAGCAGGTGTGTTGTCTAGCCATACAGGCTGTGACTGTTTGGCACACAGGATTTGTGTGCTATGTGTTGCACGTGCTGTGTTCCTGCTTAACATATGCCTGTGTGCCAGCTGCAGAGGTGTCTGCTGATCAGGCAGGATGCTATTCTGAGGCTCCAAGAATGCCCCAGTGTGTTCATGTGTTTGGATTGCTGTCAGTGTAGGTCTACATCAGACTGGTATTGTAGTCACTGTAGTATTTCATGCCACCTGACACGTTATGCCAGTACTGGTTTCAGAGTGCTTACTCCCCAGTTTGGCTATGTGGTTGCATCTCACACATGTGTTGTATGTTCATGGGTAGGAGAAAGGGTTGACTGTGTACATGTGGCAGCTGTGACATTGCCACATGACTCGCATATTCCACAACTGTACCATAGAGGTGACTGACAAGTGACCTTTGCACATGCTACCATAGTATTGTAATTGCCATGATGATTAACAGCACATAGGGCCAATGGGAAACAAGGTACAGAAGGTGAGTATATGAGGGTGTAGTGCCTGTGATTAGTTAGCACTGGCATATATGACTGCTCACGTGGTCAAATGCCAGGTAAGTCATATGCAATGTGTCACAGACAACGTACATGCGAACAGGACAAACAATGACGTTCTGTCAAGTGAGACATGGACATACATATAGTAAGCTATGCAGATGTCACTAGGAATCCACAGAAGCTCTGTAAACCTGCAAGCAAACATGAATGTGAACAAAGCTACAGTAAGCAGGGCTGCATGTAGTCCACTGTACAACAAACAAGCTGTACCACTTCCAGTAGGTAACAGTGCAAATATGCAGGTACTATACACATGTACATGGAAATATACAGGTCAGATGGCCAGGGTCCAGTCTCAGCACACACAAGTGTACAGACCATGTACCATCAGGATGTACAATAACTGGACGGAAACCCAGGTGCTCATACCTGCACTAATACACATGTTAAATAACAGACACTGAGCCTTCACTCAGTGGTTCCATACTTAGTAGGATGTATGCTACCTGTCCTGTCACCACACTATCCCTGACATTTATGGGGACTCTCCCTCCTGTGAAAGTTAGTTTTCTGTGTTGGGGCTGTCTAGCATGGTATGAGATGTGAGCTTGCAGTATTATGGTGCTCCTGTGTGTCCTGTACCAGTCATGTAGTACTGCACACATATCAACATCCTCAAACATCCGCATTGCAGAGTCCAGTGTGGGCAACATGCCACTTTCACTTTACATGTCCATCATTGCGTATCAATACTTTCATTACGTTATCCCCTGTGCTACCTATGTATGTGGCCTTCTGTTGACATCCTTACCACCAGTATGCAAACATGTGCAGATGATACACTATGGTACTTACCATGGGTGTAGAAAACAGTACAAGACAATCATAACCTTACTGCATCAGGCATGCTGGGATATACCCACAATTATATCAGCACACTGTACTGTTAACAACATGATACTATTACTACACATCTATGTAGTCACCCTGTGCATCAGCAACATGTTAACCTTTACCTGCACTGATGTTACAGATTGCAGGAGGTGGCACAGTTTCATCATATGCACAGGGTGTGAACTTGGTATGCCTGAGTCTGCCACTGTTACCACCAATTGACATGTATGTGTATGTGTGTTGGTGAGGGACAGCAGTACAAGGTGGGGCAATGTTGATGCAGTGTGTGCGTGTATGCGGTAGCCCTAGGTGTTGTCAATTCGCATGTGTGTATGGATGCACACAGTTCCACCTCTTGGCTGCCATATACCGGTGTTTGTGGACAGCCACAGACTGTACCTGCCAGGTCATACAGATCAGTGTCTCTGGCCATGGACATGGTACCTGTGCCTTGCAGGGGTGTTACGGACCATATCCGGTACTAATCCAGACTGGGTACTGTCAACAGAAGCAGGTGTTCGTTGACTGGACACAGATCCCTGTTGGGCCTGTCCAGAGTCACGTGCATGTGGTCTCCTGGGGTGGTCTGAGGACAGCACAGACCCAGCATTGCTGGGGCTGCTGCTGGCATTATGGGGGTGGCCGCGGCCCTGTTGTCAGACGCGATGACTGCCAGCTGCTGCTGCTGGCATACGCCCACGTCGATGCCTCAACTGTCCACCATTGCCCTGGCTCACGGACATGTAGTTGTGGAACTGATCTAATATGTCCCCACGACGTCTGTCTATGACATCGGTGAAATTACGGATGGCAGCCGCAATGTCACGCATACTGTCACTCATGGCTGTGTGACATGGTGTCAGCTCCCTCAGAACCTATCTGGTGTACCGTTCCATATGTGACTGTGCCTGCATGGCAGCCCAAAACATAGCTGAGGTTGTAAGACCTCTGTGGGCACGTCTGACAGGGGCAGTACACCCACAGATAGTCCCACGAGAACCCCTGGACATCTGTCTGTGTGGTACCATCTCAGGGCCATGCCCATGGCTGCTGTGTGGGGAAGCATGTGCCACAGATGCCACATTACTCTGGTCAATGCCCACTGTATCCTGTCCATCACCTAGGGACATTGGTGACAAAGGATGTATTGGCAGGATGACTGTGCGCATTGATGCGGTTGACGGCTGTGTACTGTCAATTGGCTGACCAGTGACAGACCCTGGCACACCTTCCTGTGCCATTACACAGATATCAACATTATCACTACCCGTGGCACCTGATTCAGGTTCCCTGCTGCATGACACCAGAGCAGCACCAGAACCTGTGGGAGGGAAACAGGAAACACAGTTTACAATGTCTACACAATGTTACCAGTGATGCACACGTGTAAACATGCACACATGCACACATGCACAGGTGCACAGGTGCACACATGCACACATGCACATGTACACAGGTGCACACATGCACACATGCACACATGCACCGGTGCACACATGCACACATGCACAGGTGCACACATGCACACATGCACAGGTGCACACATGCGCACATGCACATGTGCACACATGCACAGGTGCACACATGCACACATGCACACATGCACAGGTGCACAGGTGCACACATGCAGACATGCACACATGCACACATGCACAGGTACACACATGCACACATGCACACATGCGCACATGCACACAGGTGCACACAGTTGCACACTTGTACACTTGCACACTACTCAGTATGCGAGATATCAACACACAGACACAGACACACCTGCATGCATACACAGAGCACTACTGATTGAGCCTAATATTACTATTACTATCAAGACTATTAAAGGTATTGTTAATACACACTCACCAGCATGGATAGGCTGCATTGCTGTTACACCGGAGGGACCTGCAGAAGTGAGGAAATTAATGTCAGTGGGCACAACTGTGCCATTGTTACTGAGTATGATGCAGGTCAGTAGTACAACAGTTGCCATTCACAGGTCAGCTACTGATATTGAGAATATCACACTTGCACATTAAATACTATGATGACAGCTACAAACCAAGGACACACCACACACATGGATTAACTACCAGTGTACACAACAGTCAACTATACATATGACATATTACCTGCACGCTCGTAGTCATGGTGCTGTGTGGCTCCAGCCTCCATCATAATGCAGGTCTGCTGCTGTTGTTGTTGTTGGTGGGCTGGAGCCACAACACTTAGGAGTAGTCCCTCCAGTCTGGTGAGTGGGAGATGTGTAGCCACCCCACCACGTGTGGCAACCTGTTGCCTGTGGATATCCGATGCACGCTGACGGACATTTCTGATTAAATCACTGCAGTGATGTCGTACCTGCTCATAAGGCATTTAATGCACCAATTACGAGAGTAATTTATCAATTAAGTATCATGTATTTAAGTGGAATTTTTGTGGCTGTTACATTTGTCTATGTCTGATGAAGGTTGAGGTAATACCTTGACCGAAAGCGCTTACTACAATAAAGGTCCGTGTTTGTGTATTCTGCCGTGGGAGTTACTTTTTTGTTTTTTGCCAGTTTTCGTGTTGCAGTATTGTTTATCAAAGTTTTTGATGTCGTGCGGTAATCCCAGCAACGGACAGATGCATGGACATGATGGGACCGATTCTCAGCCATTGTTTTCCCAGGACAAGGAAAACATTTCTAATAACGCCAACAACTCCAATGGCCAGCGTATTGTACACGCTACTCATCAAGAAGATGATAACCCTGGTGAGTCTTCTACGGGTAACAGGTCTCCGATGGACTTAACTATGTTGGTCAATCTACTTCTGACCAAGGTTGATAAACTCACCCAACAAGTGAATGAATGTATGACAAGGAATCAACCTGCGGGTCCGTTGGTTGAATCCGGGAATGGTTTAGCAGTTACACTTAACAGCACGCCAGTGGTTTCTATCACGCCAGCACAAAGGGTGACTGATAATCATACAAACGAGGTTCAAGCAGTCGCTAATTCCAACAACTCAAATCCTTTGATTATCCGTGAGAGTACCGGGAATCCTGTAAGGAATTACTCTAATGCATTGCAACATGGGGTTAATGATACTAACGTGATACCGTCGGTCACTAACTTCCTTGCCAAGAGAGATTTTTTTACAGCGTTACACACAAACAACAACAACCGCTCAGGGAATAATGAAGAAATACCGGTGAGTTCTAATTCAACAGTGTTTTTGGAAAAGCTTAACATGTTTGATAGTAAACTGTATCAAGGTAAAAATTGCAATTAGAAGTATCGTATCTCACACAATGCATAAGCTTAAAGATTGTTCCTAAAGGTTTACGTCAATGGCGTTACCCTGCAGGACTTATTAACAACTCAGTATTCCATCAAGAACTTTTAGTCCTGTTTGATAAACAGGCTACTGAATTTTTGAACGCACTCATCAATTTTTATAATGTGGAAGTTGATATGTTGTTGCAAGAGTTAACCGACTTGGAAACATGGTTACTAAACAATTCAGAATTTGTTAAATATAGATATGATTATACTAGAATCTTGACAAGTGTTGAAGCATCAATTAACAAACTGGTCACAAATAAACAACGTAAAATTGATAGAGACATAAAGGACTACAATAACCACAAAGCGTACCCCCCTCCCCCTTCAGGACAATCTAGATCGGGAGAAGTGGGGGCGAATGTCAACACAAACCCTCCACCACAGGAGATTCAACAGGGTCCCAATGAGGGTGAAACTGAACCTATTAGGAGGAGTGAACGTATCAGAAACCAAGGCATCCATACAAATAACAACGATGGAAGTCTTAACAACCATAATCAGAATGGAAACTCTGGCAATAACAACAACCAGGGTTTTCACATGATGAGGGATGCCTCAACTTCTGGTACGAACAACAGCAACAACAGCAACAACAACTCCACAACCAATTACAGGGGGAGACCGCAGAGGAAGAAGAAGGGGAACCAGTGGAGGAGATAGAGGGTAGCCAACACAATGGGCCTGCTATCCTTACTAGCCAAAGAGGGGACTTTAAAATTTATAATTATACAGTTATTACAATTGAACAAAATCTGATTGACTTTTTCTCTAAGGGGCTCACATTTGTGCCAGACAGAAAAAGTAACATTGTCAATACGATTGTTGATTTGAAATTATATGTGTGTAAATTGAATTTAGCATTTAGATTTGGTAATACCCCTTCTCTTCTAAATACCCACAGAGTTTCCAGTGTATTCAATCCCCCACTGCATAATACTTTAAGTATTTTTGAAAGGGTTTGTGAGCTTGACTTAAGATCAATGTTGTCTTCCCATAGTATTCCCAAAAGTGCTAAAGTTAACATCTCTAAAGAAGAGCTTGCTTTCATCTCCCTTCTTAATGAATGTAACATAAGGGTCATGGCACCCGACAAGGGGGGTGGATTGGTTCTGATGGATGAATATTTTTATAATGAAAAAATCTTAGAACATTTGGAATCTGATAGTTACTCTCATGCTAGTCTTAATGAAGTTAACCTAGCATATAAAAAGATAAAGAGCACACTGGATGACTTGTTCATTGAAGGCACTATAGACTCTAACATGTTGCAGTATCTGGATATGTTGGCACCTAAGATCCCCACTATGTTTGGCACGCCAAAAATTCACAAAAACTTGATCAATCCCCCTTTCAGGCCTATAGTAGATGGAAGGGGTTCGATCACCTACGCTTGTGCCAAACTGGTGGACAGTATCCTTAAACCTTTATTAAAAAGTGAGTCTCAAATTTGCAAAGACTCTTGGGCCTTCTTACAAAGTATTGATAAACTGGTGTGCAATCCGGATCACATATTTTTAGTAGTGGACATCAAGGATTTGTACACCGTCATCCCCCAACAACTAGGGATAGAATGGACAAGAGAGTTTATGTTGAGTAAAAAAACATCAAATGAACAAATGAACTTAGTTGAAATATTACTTGAGATAGTCCTATTGAACAACTTCGTAACATTTAAGGGACAATTCTTTTTGCAAAGAACTGGGATAGCCATGGGGTCTCCATGTGGTTGTAGTTTTTCAAACAGTGTCTTAGCATATTGGGAGCACAATCATTTGTTCCAAAACAAGTTATATCAAGAAAATGTCACCTGGTATAATAGATACCAGGATGACATGTTCTTTCTTTGGAAAGGACCATTAGAACTTATTCCCCAATTTATTGCAAGCATTTCTAATATGACAAATTTTCTCCAATTCACTTACACTATAGGTGAAAACGAAATCAACTTTTTGGATGTCAAACTAACTAAGACCAGCGCCAATAACAAATTTAAATCTGTAATCTACAGAAAACCGACACATTCAAATTCCCTTCTCCACTTCTCAAGTGGACATCCATTCCACCAAAAAAGAAGTGTTGTGAAGGGACAATTCGTGAGGGCAGCAAGAATGACATCTGAGTATCAGGATTTCGTAAAAGAATGTGATAACTTGAGTTCGAAATTTATCACTAGAGGGTATCCAAGGCATCTTGTTGAACAAATTAGGAACGAGGTCGTGCTTAAAAGAGACAGTGGTCATTTTAAACCACTTTTAGGAGGGGGCACAATGCACAATAATGATAAGGCATCAAATGAAACTACATCCCAGATTAACTTTATTTTCACATACTGTATTGATTACAACATAATAAAAAATATTATCAACAAAAACTGGAACATCATATTAGAAGACAACATGTTAGTGAAAGCACTTGGTACCAAACCAAAATTTGTTTTTAGGAGGGGGATTAATTTAAAACAACTAGTGGAAAAATCTAGTTACAAATCCTCGACCTCAAAAAGTGGCATGACCAAATGTGGTATGTGCCCACAATGTAAACATATACTTCCAGGGAAACAAATATACATTAATGGTAGAGAGTATACAATTAATGGGAAGTTCAATTGTGAAAGTAAAAATGTAGTCTATGTGGCCCTTTGTGTGGAATGTTCATCATTCTACATAGGTAAGACTAGTGCATTAAAGAAAAGAGTGTATGAACATCTCTATGCCATAGGTAAGAAAGATCTAAATAATGCACTAGCTAGGCACATAAATGAACATCCCATGCATCATTTTGTATTTACTGTTATCCAACAAGTTAAAATTGACATCAGGGGGGGCCCATGGCAACTATACCTTGAAGAACAGGAACTATTGTGGCAAATTAGAACATTAGCCCAAATTCCGCCAGGCTTAAATGAGTATGCATCAATCAAATGTATTTTAAAACTGAGGGCACTAAGGAGATAAGAAAGATTATGGGCTGCTGCTTATCATAATACGTTGGCTATGAATATTGATTTTTTGTGTAATATACTGATTTTAAGTTTTAAGTATATTCACATTTAATGTTTTTTAAGTTAAAAACATACATAAAAAATTGGAAATTCTATCATATGCATTATTATATATACAAATTGTTTTACAGTAATGCATACATGGATATGGTTGTATGGGTATAGGTATAGGTTTTTTGCATACTCAAACACATGCAGATGTACATATATATATACATATATGTTTTTAAACAATATTGGTTTATTCAACATTTTTATTTACAATTATTCGTAGAGGAGATTTTAATAATTAATAATAATTAGAGTTGTTGGTGAAAATTGATAATATATATAACATTTAAAATATGAGGAATTGATTTTAATTGCATTTTTATGTTTATTTTTATTTTTACTTAATCTATTTAATGTATTGTTATACTGAATAACATTAGTTTCATGTTGCTTTAAAATTTTAAGGCATTTAATGCACCAATTACGAGAGTAATTTATCAATTAAGTATCATGTATTTAAGTGGAATTTTTGTGGCTGTTACATTTGTCTATGTCTGATGAAGGTTGAGGTAATACCTTGACCGAAAGCGCTTACTACAATAAAGGTCCGTGTTTGTGTATTCTGCCGTGGGAGTTACTTTTTTGTTTTTTGCCAGTTTTCGTGTTGCAGTATTGTTTATCAAAGTTTTTGATGTCGTGCGGTAATCCCAGCAACGGACAGATGCATGGACATGATGGGACCGATTCTCAGCCATTGTTTTCCCAGGACAAGGAAAACATTTCTAATAACGCCAACAACTCCAATGGCCAGCGTATTGTACACGCTACTCATCAAGAAGATGATAACCCTGGTGAGTCTTCTACGGGTAACAGGTCTCCGATGGACTTAACTATGTTGGTCAATCTACTTCTGACCAAGGTTGATAAACTCACCCAACAAGTGAATGAATGTATGACAAGGAATCAACCTGCGGGTCCGTTGGTTGAATCCGGGAATGGTTTAGCAGTTACACTTAACAGCACGCCAGTGGTTTCTATCACGCCAGCACAAAGGGTGACTGATAATCATACAAACGAGGTTCAAGCAGTCGCTAATTCCAACAACTCAAATCCTTTGATTATCCGTGAGAGTACCGGGAATCCTGTAAGGAATTACTCTAATGCATTGCAACATGGGGTTAATGATACTAACGTGATACCGTCGGTCACTAACTTCCTTGCCAAGAGAGATTTTTTTACAGCGTTACACACAAACAACAACAACCGCTCGGGGAATAATGAAGAAATACCGGTGAGTTCTAATTCAACAGTGTTTTTGGAAAAGCTTAACATGTTCGATAGTAAACTGTATCGTTGCAAAAAATTGCAATTAGAAGTATCGTATCTCACACAATGCATAAGCTTAAAGATTGTTCCTAAAGGTTTACGTCAATGGCGTTACCCTGCAGGACTTATTAACAACTCAGTATTCCATCAAGAACTTTTAGTCCTGTTTGATAAACAGGCTACTGAATTTTTGAACGCACTCATCAATTTTTATAATGTGGAAGTTGATATGTTGTTGCAAGAGTTAACCGACTTGGAAACATGGTTACTAAACAATTCAGAATTTGTTAAATATAGATATGATTATACTAGAATCTTGACAAGTGTTGAAGCATCAATTAACAAACTGGTCACAAATAAACAACGTAAAATTGATAGAGACATAAAGGACTACAATAACCACAAAGCGTACCCCCCTCCCCCTTCAGGACAATCTAGATCGGGAGAAGTGGGGGCGAATGTCAACACAAACCCTCCACCACAGGAGATTCAACAGGGTCCCAATGAGGGTGAAACTGAACCTATTAGGAGGAGTGAACGTATCAGAAACCAAGGCATCCATACAAATAACAACGATGGAAGTCTTAACAACCATAATCAGAATGGAAACTCTGGCAATAACAACAACCAGGGTTTTCACATGATGAGGGATGCCTCAACTTCTGGTACGAACAACAGCAACAACAACAACAACAACTCCACAACCAATTACAGGGGGAGACCGCAGAGGAAGAAGAAGGGGAACCAGTGGAGGAGATAGAGGGTAGCCAACACAATGGGCCTGCTATCCTTACTAGCCAAAGAGGGGACTTTAAAATTTATAATTATACAGTTATTACAATTGAACAAAATCTGATTGACTTTTTCTCTAAGGGGCTCACATTTGGGCCAGACAGAAAAAGTAACATTGTCAATACGATTGTTGATTTGAAATTATATGTGCGTAAATTGAATTTAGCATTTAGATTTGGTAATACCCCTTCTCTTCTAAATACCCACAGAGTTTCCAGTGTATTCAATCCCCCACTGCATAATACTTTAAGTATTTTTGAAAGGGTTTGTGAGCTTGACTTAAGATCAATGTTGTCTTCCCATAGTATTCCCAAAAGTGCTAAAGTTAACATCTCTAAAGAAGAGCTTGCTTTCATCTCCCTTCTTAATGAATGTAACATAAGGGTCATGGCACCCGACAAGGGGGGTGGATTGGTTCTGATGGATGAATATTTTTATAATGAAAAAATCTTAGAACATTTGGAATCTGATAGTTACTCTCATGCTAGTCTTAATGAAGTTAACCTAGCATATAAAAAGATAAAGAGCACACTGGATGACTTGTTCATTGAAGGCACTATAGACTCTAACATGTTGCAGTATCTGGATATGTTGGCACCTAAGATCCCCACTATGTTTGGCACGCCAAAAATTCACAAAAACTTGATCAATCCCCCTTTCAGGCCTATAGTAGATGGAAGGGGTTCGATCACCTACGCTTGTGCCAAACTGGTGGACAGTATCCTTAAACCTTTATTAAAAAGTGAGTCTCAAATTTGCAAAGACTCTTGGGCCTTCTTACAAAGTATTGATAAACTGGTGTGCAATCCGGATCACATATTTTTAGTAGTGGACATCAAGGATTTGTACATCATCCCCAACAACTAGGGATAGAATGGACAAGAGAGTTTATGTTGAGTAAAAAAACATCAAATGAACAAATGAACTTAGTTGAAATATTACTTGAGATAGTTCTATTGAACAACTTCGTAACATTTAAGGGACAATTCTTTTTGCAAAGAACTGGGATAGCCATGGGGTCTCCATGTGGTTGTAGTTTTTCAAACAGTGTCTTAGCATATTGGGAGCACAATCATTTGTTCCAAAACAAGTTATATCAAGAAAATGTCACCTGGTATAATAGATACCAGGATGACATGTTCTTTCTTTGGAAAGGACCATTAGAACTTATTCCCCAATTTATTGCAAGCATTTCTAACATGACAAATTTTCTCCAATTCACTTACACTATAGGTGAAAACGAAATCAACTTTTTGGATGTCAAACTAACTAAGACCAGCGCCAATAACAAATTTAAATCTGTAATCTACAGAAAACCGACACATTCAAATTCCCTTCTCCACTTCTCAAGTGGACATCCATTCCACCAAAAAAGAAGTGTTGTGAAGGGACAATTCGTGAGGGCAGCAAGAATGACATCTGAGTATCAGGATTTCGTAAAAGAATGTGATAACTTGAGTTCGAAATTTATCACTAGAGGGTATCCAAGGCATCTTGTTGAACAAATTAGGAACGAGGTCGTGCTTAAAAGAGACAGTGGTCATTTTAAACCACTTTTAGGAGGGGGCACCATGCACAATAATGATAAGGCATCAAATGAAACCACATCCCAGATTAACTTTATTTTCACATACTGTATTGATTACAACATAATAAAAAATATTATCAACAAAAACTGGAACATCATATTAGAAGACAACATGTTAGTGAAAGCACTTGGTACCAAACCAAAATTTGTTTTTAGGAGGGGGATTAATTTAAAACAACTAGTGGAAAAATCTAGTTACAAATCCTCGACCTCAAAAAGTGGCATGACCAAATGTGGTATGTGCCCACAATGTAAACATATACTTCCAGGGAAACAAATATACATTAATGGTAGAGAGTATGCAATTAATGGGAAGTTCAATTGTGAAAGTAAAAATGTAGTCTATGTGGCCCTTTGTGTGGAATGTTCATCATTCTACATAGGTAAGACTGAGCGTGCATTAAAGAAAAGAGTGTATGAACATCTCTATGCCATAGGTAAGAAAGATCTAAATAATGCACTAGCTAGGCACATAAATGAACATCCCATGCATCATTTTGTATTTACTGTTATCCAACAAGTTAAAATTGACATCAGGGGGGGCCCATGGCAACTATACCTTGAAGAACAGGAACTATTGTGGCAAATTAGAACATTAGCCCAAATTCCGCCAGGCTTAAATGAGTATGCATCAATCAAATGTATTTTAAAACTGAGGGCACTAAGGAGATAAGAAAGATTATGGGCTGCTGCTTATCATATCGTTGGCTATGAATATTGATTTTTTGTGTAATATACTGATTTTAAGTTTTAAGTATATTCACATTTAATGTTTTTTAAGTTAAAAACATACATAAAAAATTGGAAATTCTATCATATGCATTATTATATATACAAATTGTTTTACAGTAATGCATACATGGATATGGTTGTATGGGTATAGGTATAGGTTTTTTGCATACTCAAACACATGCAGATGTACATATATATATACATATATGTTTTTAAACAATATTGGTTTATTCAACATTTTTATTTACAATTATTCGTAGAGGAGATTTTAATAATTAATAATAATTAGAGTTGTTGGTGAAAATTGATAATATATATAACATTTAAAATATGAGGAATTGATTTTAATTGCATTTTTATGTTTATTTTTATTTTTACTTAATCTATTTAATGTATTGTTATACTGAATAACATTAGTTTCATGTTGCTTTAAAATTTTAAGGCATTTAATGCACCAATTACGAGAGTAATTTATCAATTAAGTATCATGTATTTAAGTGGAATTTTTGTGGCTGTTACATTTGTCTATGTCTGATGAAGGTTGAGGTAATACCTTGACCGAAAGCGCTTACTACAATAAAGGTCCGTGTTTGTGTATTCTGCCGTGGGAGTTACTTTTTTGTTTTTTACATGTGCACACATGCACAGGTGCACACATGCACACATGCACACATGCACAGGTGCACAGGTGCACACATGCAGACATGCACACATGCACAGGTACACACATGCACACATGCACACATGCGCACATGCACACAGGTGCACACAGTTGCACACTTGCACACTTGCACTCTACTCAGTATGCGAGATATCAACACACAGACACAGACACACCTGCATGCATACACAGAGCACTACTGATTGAGCCTAATATTACTATTACTATCAAGACTATTAAAGGTATTGTTAATACACACTCACCAGCATGGATAGGCTGCATTGCTGTTACACCGGAGGGACCTGCAGAAGTGAGGAAATTAATGTCAGTGGGCACAACTGTGCCATTGTTACTGAGTATGATGCAGGTCAGTAGTACAACAGTTGCCATTCACAGGTCAGCTACTGATATTGAGAATATCACACTTGCACATTAAATACTATGATGACAGCTACAAACCAAGGACACACCACACACATGGATTAACTACCAGTGTACACAACAGTCAACTATACATATGACATATTACCTGCACGCTCGTAGTCATGGTGCTGTGTGGCTCCAGCCTCCATCATAATGCAGGTCTGCTGCTGTTGTTGTTGTTGGTGGGCTGGAGCCACAACACTTAGGAGTAGTCCCTCCAGTCTGGTGAGTGGGAGATGTGTAGCCACCCCACCACGTGTGGCAACCTGTTGCCTGTGGATATCCGATGCACGCTGACGGACATTTCTGATTAAATCACTGCAGTGATGTCGTACCTGCTCATATGTCCTATTATGTGTGCCTATGTCATTTACCCGATGGACCAGGTCTTGCCATAGTGCAGCCCTCTCCTGCTGATTCTGGCTGGTGCGGGAAAAGAGTATTGCAAAATCCCGCAACAGGCTCTGGTGTATTTCCTCATCCTTGGCTGCAGAGTATGCTGGATTGCGCTGGTGAGCCATGGTCCTGAAAAAGAAAATATAATGATATCAGTAAAATATGTCAGCAGAATTTGGCACACATACTACACATGCTACTCGACTGTTGTGATACAACATATCTCCCATATATAGCATCTGTCTGTCTATTGGTGGATACACATGTAAATGGCCAGGTATCAGTGCTCAGCCAACAGCTGTGCAACAGTACCTGGCACACTCCATATAACATACTACCAAACCCCAGCAGTCAGCACACTGATTCAGGACAAAAGCACCTCCTCACTCTTGGGGTTTGTATTGAGGTACTGTATGGGGAACATCATCAACTACTGTGATCTGACCACAAACTAATCACCCTGGATATACATATCCCACCTCCACCACCAGCACAAACGACTACAGTGAATAACATTTCAAATGCAAACTTTACACTTCTTAAGACTTAGATGGTATCCTTTAAGCCCACTGGGCCAGTGGAAGCCACAACCCACAATGCCGACTCCTTCACAAATTATTTCTACGGACATCTCCGAGAATGCATGGATCATGCAATCCCATATAAGACCAAGACACTCTCCACAAAGGGAAAGCATCCTGTCTGGTGGACCTCAGCCATAAACAGATTTTATAACAAAAGATGGAAGCTACTGCAAGACAGACCATAATTCCATAAAGGGAAGGCATGTCTGATCAGCACTAGTAAAGAGCTATGTTCTCTCATACAAACATCCATGGGCAACTTTGAGAAGGAAATCACCAGGGACACTACAGATAACCACAAGGCCTTCTTCAGTTATGTTAGAAACCTGGTCAGAAACCCTCCAATATGCTCATAATTAGTACACAACAACAAATAATTCACTGAACCCAAAGATATTGGCAACATTGTGGCAGACAGGTTCAGTGAAATTTCCCTCTCCCCAAAATGAAGACATACTTATCCCAGCTGAATGTAACCTCCCTGTCATCACAGATGTCCAGGTGAGAGCCGCCCTCACAAAAGCAAAAAACACAGCATCAATGGGACCTGATGGTATCCCCGGTTGCATGCTACATGAACGCCAAGAGGAGCTAAACCCGCATATAGAAGTGCTATGTAACACTAGCCTGACTACAGGATATGTACCTGTACACTGGCGTACAGCAGCAGTGGTTCCACTCCACAAAGGAGGCACCTCTACATACCAATACAATACAATACAACACAATACAATACAATACAAGACAATACAATACAATACAATATGCTATTGCCCCTGGGACTACAGCAGCATACTGTTCTGCTACCCTAACCCTTGTGACACATGTGATGTGATGGTACCTGCTCCTGTCAAACAGTTACACAGGGTGACTCATATGGCATATTACCTATCTGACTAACATTCAGCAGGGGTATGTGTGACATGTACTCATGGGGATTCTTGCTTCTTAACGCTGTGTGGTTTATTGCAGGGTATGTCTTATCTGTTGGTAGGAACCTGTACCTCCGCCATGTGCTCTCTACTGTGGTGTCAAGGATGACACACAGCGGTCATTTAGGTTGTGGATGGTGTGAGGTGTTACTATGGTTGTTGGACATCTGTCATGGGTGTGACTTAAGTATGTAAATCCAGGAGTGGTAACCTCTATGTGGGTAGTATGTGTGCACTCTGTGGTGTTGTCAGTCACTGTGCATTGGTACGGTGTTTGAGTGCATTGTCACAGTGTCATACAGGTCACTGTGTCCTTCTCTATATCTATAGCTGTCATGTGAGGTACATACTATGGCAGACATTGTGTGGTGTGTAGGGGTACACTGACCTACTTGTCCATAGCTGACACACCATGTCTGCTGACACATACCATGTACAGGTATTCCAGGAATAGTGTGCCACTGTGACTATCATTGGGGGGCCTATTGTACACGTTTATGACCCTGTTCACCCCTTACACATGCAGTGGTGGGCAGCCAATCACATATCTGGTGGTTACTGGTGTAGGTGATTTGAAATGGGGTATGGTACTCCAGTTCCGACACTGGTGTTCACTCCATGTCTTTGTCACCAGGCACATGTTGCAATACATCTGTACACATGTGCCTCACTCAGAATATATATATCTCTCTCTCTATACACATATATATATATATATATATATATATATATATATATATATATATGTGTGTGTGTGTCTGTATACATATACACATATATATATCGATGTACATATATTGCTATAGATATGGAAAGAGGGGGGAGTGTGACAGAGAGGGGGTGAAAGTGACAGAGGGGGTGGGACAGGGGTGTGAGATAGTCATATACAGCCATATCTATAGATAGTCAGATCTGTCTGTCTATGTATATGTATCTACATATATCTATATCTGTATGTGTGTATTACATATATACGTTTGTACATATTCTATCGATCTACATCTGTCTATGTATTCCTACACCCCTCTCTATCTATGTATACATATATGCATATTATATATATATATATATATATATATATATATATATATATATATATATATATATATACATACATACATATATTGACATACATACGTATTCATATGATAGGTATATCAACATGTTTGTTTACAAAACTGTACACACACACTAACATACTACACAGACATAACTGTGAAACCTACATTGTACATTGCACTACAACCTACATTCAACCTACATTGATATGTGCACATAGATGCCCTCACATACATATGTATGTACAGCCTTCACTGATAGTTGCTGCATGTCCCCTGCCCTATGCACATCTTCATATACATATAGATACAGACCAATGACACATATGGAGGGTTCACAGTATGTAGACTTTTAAAATATTACTTTACATTACCTATGTTTGTCACAGCTGCTTGCATTGCCTTTTGGATCGGTGTCCTGCTGCTGCTCCAGTTGACAGATGACAGCTTTCTAGTAGGTTTTGTTAATAAGTGTTTTTGTTTGTGTATTTCTCTCTCTCTCTCTCTCTCTCTCTCTCCCTACCTCCAGAGGGTGCAATGAAAGTATTGCATGTGTGGACTGGGAGTACAGCATGCTTTTGTAGGTATTTGCATATGTCCATGTGATGGCCTCTGCACCAATTGTTAGCCAGCATTTGCTAATTGCATGCAGCCAGTTCTGTACTGATTGCAGTTCTCACTGTGATTTCAGGACAGTGCTATAAAAAGGTATGTGAGATAGGCGTAGCCCTTTCAGATTTTAAGGTCAGGGACCATGCTGGTATGCTGTGGACACTGTTCTGTGAGTGTAAAGGTTAGTATCTCTCTCATATTTCCAGCTGTGTTGTAGATTAACATTTCTCCATTCATTGCTCCAGTTTCCTGTACTAAGTGTGTATACACACTGACATCTAAGACTACTACTACTGTTAATGTGGGTGTGTGTGCTTTCCTGTGGGACATGTGGTGTAACTGGTATATAGCAGTGGCTCTTGCACTTTGTTGCTATGGCTTCAATATTTGCCCTTTACATTCACTACTTGTATGCCTGCTAGGTGTCTTGACTGTAGTGTGTTGCTGTGGCTTTCCTATTTTCCATGTACATTCACACCTTGGAATACTTGCTATATCTGATAGGGTGTTACTGCATGCAGTGTGGTCTGGCCATGGTGTGGGCCTTGACATCTATTAGGGTATTTGAGTATGCTGCTGAGCAGGCCCCAGAGACTCTCAGGTGCATCTTTTATCTTCCTCATGTAATTGTACATATCAGTGGGGTACACCCATTAGATTGTCTGGTATTCTGCAGTTGTGACTGTGGGTTAGCATGAGCATATGAATTACTACACTATTTCTGACGTGCAAGTGGTGCATACTTTCAGTATTTCATAGTTACCATTGCATGTGTTGTAACACCTTTCTGCCTACTGTTTGTACATTTCACAGGGAGTCTGTGGGGTATCCCTGTAACTCAGTCACTGTTGCTATGTCTAGGCTCTTAACTATTCAAATATGGCACTGTCAGACCTCTCAAGTGTATAGATATTTGCAGGATGTCCACATTTTTGCCTCATATTTTGGTCCATATCTCATAAAACAGCTTTTTCTGGCAAATCACTCAGGGCTCAAGTCAGACTATAGTGACAAACATTTAAGTTTTAGACTTCGTACCCTTCCAAACATCCAGCATAATGCAAAACCTGTCACTCTCTCAACTGTCTAAGTTTGTTGGAGCAATATTTGAAATGTGTCCATGTTTTTGGGCATTTGCTCCACATTTTTTATTACTTAGTCCAGATGTCTTGCTGTAAGAGGTTGTGGGGTATGGGCAGTGATTATCCTGCTGTGAGTATGTGTGTGGCTTGCAAGGTGCTACAGTGACATTATTACCTACTAGCTACCAACTAGCATGGCTGTTTCTGTTCACACACTACTATTATAGAAATCCACTACATTTAACAGTAAATATACATGACATGCTTTGTGTACTACACATCCTATATTCCCTTTACATTCATTCCTACTATTGCATGATATATTTATTGTAGCACAATGTTCTTATATAGCAGTCATGGCTTAGTGGTAAGTCTTGCAGACTACTTTTTCCAAAGTCCTGGGTTCGGGACTGACAGTGGGATTTTATTTTGCTTTTGAGCAGACTACAGGCCTTGTCATTCAGAGTGACTAAGGCACTTTTAAACAGTTGTAAGCGGGTTAGCTCTGGTTTGCGCGGAGGTCACGCATGCGCACTGGTGTTCAGCTCCTCGCATACCTGCTTACAACTGCTTAAAAGTGCTTACTCTTGCGCACACCCACACTAATTTCTTTGAAAGAAATGAAAATGGGGAGACAGGAAAGTGGTGAAAAAGGGGTCACAAAGAGGGTAGGACAGTAGGGAAACAAGCTCGGGTTTTGCAAGAGGGATGTAGGTAAGGCCCATAGCTGCCCATTTCTTCATCAGCAACAGCTGTGCATATGTTCGTAATTTGGTGTGACATTTGAAACCTTCCAACCCTGAGAGAGGTGTAAGGACAACAATAATACTTGTTGTACAGCCAATTGTAATTGAAAGTTTACATGTCCAGCAGACGTGTGCAAAATGGGCAGCTATGTATGTGGCATAATTTTTTTGTGGGTACAGAGTGCCCTTTTTTTTTTTTTTTTTTCAGGTGAGAGTGGTATGTCAGGTACAGGAAGTCGGTATAGCTGGGGAGGTAAGTTGGGTAGGTTAACAGACAAGACAAACAAGACGCATAGAGAGGCAGTGTACGACACATATGGGGGAGTTCTACAATTGACGGGGACAGATGTTTGGATATCTCGAGCCCATGAGCCCACATATGACAACAGTGGAACTGAGATCCCCACCCATGGGCAGTTGCCACTGTGCCTTCACTTCCCAGGACAGGGCTGTGCTGGGGGCTGTGTAGGCTGGGCAGCAGGCATGCCCATGAGTTGTGCCACCCGTGCCTCAAGCTGGCGTAGGGGCCCAAGCACAGCTTGCCGGATCTCCCCATGCACCACAGTCCGGACACTACGGAGGGTGAGTGGATGTTCTCCTCCGACCACACTTGCAGAGTGGGGACGAGCCCCATCCCCTGCAGCGCTTCCACCCACAGGTGGCAAAAGGCCACTGGAGGAGGGTCCGGCCTGGGCACTACTGCCAGGTGCACCCGCCAGCTGAGGAGGGAGAGGTGGGTCCGCTGGAACCTGCCTTCCCTGTCGTCCTATGTTTTGCATTATGTTATGACAGTTTGGGTTAGTAACATACAATACCATTCACAATTAGTTGTAACAGCATGCATTAGTATTCCCATTAACCAAACACCCATAAATTCAAGTCATTGAACAGCAAGCATAACACATGCATAATTTGAACAGCAATACACAATCCAACAACATGCAGGGTTGATTGATGGCAACAGGCCATCAGGTTTGGATGTATGAACAGGGCAGATGCATCAACGTACATGCAAATATGTATGAACCAACAGGACAAATGTCCAGGGGTGTTAATTGTGATTGCACATACCAATTTCACATGGAATGGATTATATGTGGTTATAGGGTAGGGTGAAGAAAATTTAATTAACAACTTCAAATACCAATACATATGCTGTACATTTCTACTAGCTGCAGATATATACACAGTACAGTTCTGCCTACAGTTTCCTATGTGACAACTACTTCAGGTTGGTGACAGGAATGTTACTGCTACATCAATATACATTTCATTTTATTCATACACATTCATATCTGGCTCTGTTCAGCTACATCATCCTGCTACATTTGCTTTATATAGCTATAGACAACTGTGGATGTTTGGTATTTCAGACAACCATACTATCTGCATATTGCAGACTGAGAGCAACATGTCCAGATTTTGGGACACACATTCCAGCTGCAGTACCGTTTTCAACACATGTTACTGTTTGGTTCTGCCTGTGACATTCATTTCATTCTGTACTGACTGCAGTATAGTTTATTCAGGAGTTAGTACTACTTTATTGGTGGATTCATAACTCTTTCTCACACTCTCTCACTTGTTTTATTTTTACAATTCAGGATGGTACTTAATTCTAGGCTTTATTGACATGTTTTACCTGTAGTTATAACAATCCTTTCCAACAGTCTCACTTATGTCATGTATTTCAACACTGATATATTTCACACATTTGTTTTACTCAGCTTCTGCAGCTGTACTTTTCAGCCTGCTGCAGGTTATGTACTATTATATTACAGGTGGGACATCTTTATTTCAGACTTGTTTCTTTTTTATGTTTGGATTACAGGCTGCATCAAACTTTTGTAATCAAGCAATACTTGCAAACCCTCTTACACTGTTACTTGCACATTTTATTAATTAGTGACTACATTGCACTCTTTTGCTAACTGTCATACTTATATATTTATTTACAGTTATAGGGAGAGAATTACTGACCTGCCTGATGGTGCAACCGCACCAGCCTATCACCATAGGCTTGACGGTTCGCAGAACGGACACCTACAGCTGTAATATAAATAAAGTAATATTGGAATACACATCTCCATAATATCAGCTAGGTTAATTTCTTACATAAATAATTAGATGTAACTTACTCAGTAGTGGGGCGTTGGGCATTTGCCATGCCTCCTGGATCCAACTGTTCAGTTGGTCCTGCTTCTATCTCTTCAGGTCCGCATGGTGGTGACAGACCTGCTCACCAGTCCTTGGTATTCCTGTGGCACTGGTGAGATCATGAGACAACCGGTCCCACGCCTCAGCCCTATATGCTCCCCACAGGACCTGGCCCTGCATGAGTTGGGCCTCATGATTATGGACGAGGAGCCAAACCATATATTTGGACTCCTCAACACCCCACCTCTGTGCTCGGAAGCAACTACCCTCACCTACACCTGACATCCTGGCTGCAAGTTGGTTCTACAATCGGTTATGCTGTGTATTCCTGCCTATGGGCCTTATATATGCAGTTTTTCCCGCACTTATCTGTGATTGGCCATTTTGGAATTGTATCAGCTTCACAAAACCTGCTTTGTCATGCTCCTCTTTCTATTCATTCCTATATATATGCTATTACTGCACTTCCAAGTGCAACTGTCATGGCTTAGTGGTTCAGTACTTTGACTATGGTACATGGTATCCTGGGTTCTAACCTGGCCATTGCTTTTTATATTTTATGACTGTCTACACAGGCTAGGAGGTGTGTCTGTGTAAAGGCAGTTTTGATACAGCTTGCTCAACGTTGCCTGTCAGTTAGCTTGTTGGCGCGGTGCGCAGCTCCGCGCAAACGGATCACTCTGGTTTACGCGTCGTTTGTCTGTCAGCACGCATATTACGCTCAACTCAGCTATGGGCACACAGTTTCAGCATGTTAAAACGCTGCTCAACCCCGGGCAGTCATTTTACACCTGTTAAAACACTGCTCACCTATGGGCACTCATTTTACACCTGTTAAAACATTGCTCACCTACAAGCAGATATCCTCAACTTGTTCGACTGTAGCTCAGCTGTGGGCACATCTCACATTTTCTTTTTATTTTTTTATCTCACATTTCTTCAAAATACATGGCCCAGTTCATTACATTTTACATAAAATATAATTTTATATATGTACATATATGTCAGGGACTTGTTTCGTGCTTATTTCATAAAAATTGATGTTGTGGGGGCCCGAACCATGACTGCTTTCTCTTCAGCTGACGTCTCTACCGCTACGCTATTGTTTCTTGGCTTACTTTGCATATTTAGTTCTTATATGCTTTCCACTGACTGCTAACTGTGGCTAAGTAACGGGCACGCCTGCACAAACGAGCGCACTCACGGGCAAACATCTTTACAACTTATAAAAAAAAATATAAGATGTTCATTTCTACATTTTATGTTCATAGTCTGTGGGGGCATGTGTTTTGTTGTGTTTATTCACATTTACACGGACTCTGTCGTGGGGGTTTACTTTCAGGACTTTTACTCTTCTGGGGGCATGTCCGTTTGCAGGGCTCACCCTACGGACATGCCCCCTACTGTCTTCCACAGACCATGTTAGCCTTAGGTGTGATTCAGCATGCCCTCATGCATATGCATGACATGCTGACATCACACCGTTTAACTGCAGCCTCCATGTAAGCCTTGTAACTCTTACACGGAGGCTTCATGAATCCTGCCCTATGTCTCAAAAAACTTGTGGTTTTCTGGCAAGTCATTGAGGATTGAAGTCACTAAATGACAGATATTTGAGTTTCAAACTTCATAGCCTTCATAAAATAAATGCCAATATAAAACATTTTATTCTAGCTACTTTCTAAGTTTATAAACACAATATTTATACATGTTCCATAGTTTGGGGCTTTTCTCCTCCTATTATTTTTGGCTATGTCCAGATTTCTTGTGCTAAGAAGTTGAGAGGTATGATAGAAAATAGAAAATAAGAAACTGCAAATGTAATTGGAGAAATTCTTATTGCCAGTGGGCCCATACTTCATGACTCAAAACTGTACTTATTAAATCCTGCCAATACTATAGTTAGAAAATTTCAGCTGTAATAAATTATACACCTGGGACATTGATCATAAAAGAAGAGCACATGTGTGGCGTGAAATTATATAATTTGGAAAGTCAGGGAAAAGTGTGACTACATTTTCTTACATTTTGTGGGCTGGGTTATTTCCTCAGCTCCCAACCATTACCATAACTCTGCCATACTTACAAACTTTTTAAGTGATCACTCCCCAACCTTTATTCATAGATTCACCCAACATTTTCCCAAAGACCATACTTACAGAAAATGCCAAAACCACACCCACTTTGACCCAGACAATTAATTCTAAACTATCTGGCATCAATTGGGCCTTACTATACCATCTCCCTCTCAATGAGGCTGTAAAGTCCTTCAATAAGATTTCCCTTGACACTCTTGATTCTATTGCCAATTCTAGAAAAATCAGAATTAAATCCAATTATGCCCCTGGATTACAAAACAAACCCAACTGATCAAGCACAAAAGAGATAGCACCTGGAAATCCTCGGTTAAAAACAAATCTACTCCCTTACTTCAGACATACAAAGAGCTCAGAAGCCAGACCAAAAAAAGTAGTCATCAAAGACAAGAGAGTTATTTTTCCTCTAACCAATGCAGCCCTCACAAAAATCCAAAATATTCTGGACCTTCATCAACAACCTGCTCCACCCAGGTAAACCCACTACTCCCAACCCCTTTCTGCACAACTTCGGCACTGAAACTGCCACTATCCTTAAAAACTATTTCATAGAAACTATCCAAAGGCTCAAACAAAATAATATATCTCACCCAACCCCTCTATCACCTCTTAACAAAACTCTGCCCAATACATTTTATTTCCAACCAGTCCCATATATCACTATTAAATCTCTTCTAAATAAACCTAAGCCTTGCTCCCCCTCTGCTGACCAACTACACTCCCACTTCCTAAAAATAGGTGCACAATCCATCACCTAACCTGTCACTATACTTATTAATAATTCCATCTCTGAGTTCCTTGTCCCAGATATCTAGAAATCCTTTTATACAATCCCTCTTCAGAAAGGCGGCAACTCTACTGATCCCTCTAATTTTAGACCTACTGCTATCCTGTTCCCCCTTTCTAAAATTTTAGAAAAGTGCATCCATGTGCAATTAATCAAACACCTTCTTGACAACAGTCTCCTTACTCCTACCCAACATGGCTTTAGACCCCACCATAGCACAGCCACTACATTACTTGCCTTTACTCAAACAATAACTTAATACGGTGACAATAACTTGCTCCTCTCCTGTCTATTCCTAGGTTCATAGCTTCATAGGTGTGTACTAGTCTAATGGCCCTGGAGCCTTTACAAGCCTAGCCCATAGGATAACCCTGGCATTGTGCCATCCGACATTAGTTCCCAGTGCCTCTGTCAAGTAGAACCACTGGAGTGATCCCCGGGGTGAATTTTCTATTTCTGATCCACTCATCAAGATTTCTCTTGAAGAGGGCCACTGAGGTGCTCTGTTTGACATGTATAGGAAGTCTATTCCATAACATGGGCAGTCTCTGGTTTATGAACCTGTCCATCCAGAACGTTCTGTTGATTGTCGTAATGAGGTTGACATCTCTGGAGCATGTGGTGCGGAGGGATTGGGATTTCTTTAGATGTAGCATTTCTAACAGAGCTGGGTCAGACATGGCTTTGTAAGTCAATCAAAGATGGCCTCTAAGTAGGCAATATAAGAAAGAGAACAGATGGAGTTTTTTGAGTCTGTCCATATAGGACAAGTGTTTAAGGCCTAGAATCTTCTTTGTGAGGTATTTTTGCCGCCTCTCCAGTTGTTGCAGGGGTCTAGTGAGGTACATGCCAAATGGGGCATTGTACTCAATGATTGGCCTAATGAGGGAAGAGTAGAGTGAGCCAGTGACCTCTTTCTTCCTAGATGCAAAGCCCTTAGTAATGAGATGTGCCACATAGAAGGATTTTCAGACCACACTGGCAATGATGTGGTGATCAAAAGAGAGGTTGCTGTCAACCTTGTGTTCCCAGACCTCTTATAATGCCTTCTGTGTTCAGTGGACTAACATCGATGTGGTAATTTATGGGAACTGGGTTTTTCCCAAAGGGGATGATGACACATTTTTTTGGCACTGAGCTTAAGGCCATGGTTCTGGCACCAGTCATTGGTCTCAGTGAGGCCATTCTGTAGGATGTCAACATCACTTGGGGAGTTAATAATAGCTCCCAACTTACAGTTGTCTGTGAACTTTGTCAGAAAGAGTCTCTTTGTGTTGGCCTGGAGTTCAGAGAAGTAGATACCAAACAGGAGAGGACCCAGGACCAAACCCTGTGGGACTTCACTTGTGACTGGTCAGCAGTCTGACTTGGAGTCAGCTACTTTCACACTATGGGTTCTGTGAGCCAATTTGCAGCCCACCTAGTGATACACGGGTTGATGCCTAGCTTAGTGAGTTTTTCTATGATTCTTGGTATCAAATGCCTTGGCTAGATCATGGTAGGCTGCATGAACCACCTTGACTTCATCCACAGCTCTGGTGACTGACTTAAAGAAGTCAACCAAGTTGAGCAGGCATGATCTATTCTTCAGAAAACCAAACTGGGTGGGATCCAGAGTTTGAAGATTCCCTATATCCTTGTTTATTAGGTCCATGATGATGCGTTCCATAGCTTTGCATATCAGTCTCGTCAGGCTAATGGGGTGATAGTTCCCAGGGTCTGTAGTCACTCCTCTTTTGTGGAGACGGATGACTGTAGCAGTACGCCACATGGTAGGGACAAAGCCTGAGGTGAGGCTGTGATGGAGCAGGGCACACAGGTGAGGTGCCAGTTCACTCTGTAGTTAATGTAGAACACAGCCAGAGATATTGTCAGGTCCCATAGAAGCTGTATTCTTGGCCTTGGACAGTGCTGTTTTAACCTGTGCAGCAGTAATACTGAGTGCCTGGCAATCTACTGGTACTCTGATTGGTCCTTTGGGGGGGAGAAAGGGTTAAAGTTGGCACTGAATTTGTCGGCCAGTATATTGGCAATATCAGTTGGCTTGGTATAGGAGGTACCATTGTGCAGTAGCTCAGAGAAAATCTGGGTATTGCCATGGAGACTCTTTAAATAATTATAGAAGGCCTTGTGGTTGTCTTTACTATCTGCTGCAAATCTGTTTTCATACCTAGCTTTAGAGGATTTCATGAGGGATCTCAACTTTTTGTTGAGGCTGATAAGAGAGTTTTTACAGTCTTTTGACTTCACCTTAATCCACATCAGTTTCCTCCTTCTGTTGTAGAGTTTGTTTATGGCAGAGGACTACCAGATTGGCTTCCTTTTTTGGAGGAGAGCATCTTGGTTCTATTGTGTATGGTAGGAGCCATGCATTTGTGTACATGTGCGTACAGTGCATTGGTGTATGATTCAGTGGTCATGCAACTATTCTCCATTTACATGGGTGCCATGAAGTTAGCCACCTCTGTTTTTAGGAGCCCAATGTTAGCTTTGGAGAAGTTTTTCATGGTGGTTACCTTTGCAGATGGGGGTGGGAGGGATGTGGATTTCCAAGGTGACTAGTTTGTGGTTGGATCTAACTAGGGAGGAATTGACTACTGGTGTAGAGCAATGGTCGCCCATGTTAGTAATGACCAGGTCAAAGATGTTGCTACCTATAATGGGAGTAAGAACAAGCTGGTCCAGGGCATTGGAATTAATGAATTCCAGGAAATGTTGGGCAAGTGTATTGGTACATAAGTAGTTTTCCCAGTTAATGGAGGGTTAGTTGAAGTCACCCAGTATGAGAGTGTTGGGTTGGACCCTAATATTCTCCATGGTGCTAAGAAACGTGGAATGTGAGTCTTGGGACATGGTTGGGGACCTATAGCAGACTACAACCTGAATCCCTGTCTTACCCAATGTTAGGTGCACCTGAAGTATCTCTGATGCATTATGTTGGGCTACCAGTCTGGAGGTGTATGCATCCTTTATGAATATGGAAACACCACCACCTTTGAAGCTTCAGTCCAAGTTCTGGGACCAGAAGGTGTGGAATAAGTTATAGCCTAATAGTGCAGGGGTGCTTTTTGCTGCCTTGAACCAGGTCTCTGTTACAGCACAAATGTCGATGTTCTCCATTTTAAGGAGTGCTTCGAGCGAGTGAATTTTGAGATTTAGACTTCTAGTGTTGAGCAGCATGACCCTCAGCTTGCATTTGTTTGTAGCTGCTACAGTGGTAATTTTGTCTTTGGAACACCAGCTAAATAAGGCACTATAGGGGGTGGCAAGAGCCTTGGCCAGTATCCGGAAGCACAGGGGTGACAGATGCAGGACATCTCTGGCAAAGCATTAAAGTCTGTCAGTCATGTCCTCCCAGGCAGACAGATACTGGATCCCCTTAGAATGACACCAGAAACTTAGCAAATTGCTGAAATCAATCACTTTCTGCTTGTACTGTACTATCATTCTGGGTGATGGTAGGATACTGCTCAGGGTTAGGGTCATACCGACCTGGGCTATATAATCCGAGAGCTCCTCCATGTCTCTTTCCATGTAGTCTAGGGAGGCAAGTCTCAGGTCATTCACACCCATATGTACAATGACAGAGTCATATTTGTACCTGTTGTTGAGGGACCTGAGTGCGTGCATTATGTGGCAGAACCTGGCACCTGACAGACAGCTGACTGTTTCTTTCTCTTTATTCAACCTAGTGAGTGGGACATCGTGTGGCTCACTATTGAGTCACCTATGACTAGTGTGTTGGGCAAGCTCTTTTGCCCTAGGGGCTTTGGTTGAGTGGCATGCTGTTTAGGAGAGTTATGTGTCTCATGATTAGTGTTGTGTTGTGGTGATCACGTGCATTTCTGCCTTGGAGATCTCTGCTGTTTGGGTATATTTTTATTGAGAGCCTCTGTGAAGGTGGGTGTGTGGTTTGTGTTTTTATGTGAAGGCAATGCTGGTGTGTGTTCTGGAGGGCTATGCGTTCGATGTGGTGTGGTGCAATTGTTGACCTTCTCCTGTTGACCAGCTATTCTGGTCTTGGCTGGAGAGTGTGTGGCTTCCAATTTGGATATATAAGTGCATCTCTCGTAAGTCTGAGTATTGGGAGGTAAGAGGAGAGGTTTGTTGATGTACATGAGCCAGTTGCTACATTGCTTCAGGATGCCCAAGTTCACCAGGTTAATAGGAGAAAGCACAGGGAACTAACATTTAGACATGCCTGGAAGGGTTGGCATTAATAATAAGTACTGGAGCTGTTTCCTTGTATACTGTTTAGTGCTGATAGCACTTTTGTGTGCTACAATAATTGCTACAGGAAATCTGGTAAAGTGCTAGACTAATAAGCTAGTAAAAGTGCAGGAAAGGAGAGAAATAGCAGATCTAAGGGGAAAATTGAAGAGCGGATTTTGGCACTGCTTTAAAGCTTACAAACAGTCTTGAATAACGCAAATCTGTATCTGGACTAGACTAGTTAAAGGAAAGCAGGAAACAAGCACAAATGTGGGCTTTTAAACCAGAAAGTTAAAAGAGATGGAAAAACTGCCCAAAACAGCTAATAAATACAATTTCTGGGCCAGAAACCACTCATCTTGTGGTAGATAGGCTACTGAGTGCTTACCACTCCCACTGATAAGCCAAAAGGCTTCCCTCTAACACAGAAGGGCTTGGGGGCTCAGAAGCTTACAAACAGTCCTGGATACAGCAAAATCTGTATCTGGACTAGACTAGTTACAGGAAGGGCAAGCTCAGAATTTTTGTTTTTACAGAAAAGCAGCTAAAATAGCACTAAAAACAGTTCAAGTGCAGTGCAAGCTAGCACATTTGAGTGAGTAGAAATATTAAAGCAAATATATTTTAAATAAATGCAATTTATTCAAACTGTATTCTGAATTCAGTTATTGTTTTATTCAACTCTGAACAGATAAAAAGTGCCAAAAAATATACTTATCAGCTGATAAGCACACTCAGCCAGAACACAAGGAGATTCTAGCAAAGTTTTTTTTTTTTTTTTTTTATAAAGTGGAAAGGAAGAAAGGAGAAACAGAAGATAATTCAAGGTTAAGGACCTAAGTGGGTTGGCCTTCTCAAATGTTCTCTCTGTATTAGGTAGAATGAGCTAATGACACTAGACTGGGATAGAGCTGGGATAGAGTTGAACAAATGGGACTGGTAGGAGTGTCTGAAATCAGAATGTGATCTCACTGTACTTGGTTGAGTGAGCAAATGAGATGGACCCAGGAGGAGTGTTCAAACACAAATTTATAGGAGGGGTGGGCAATTCCAAAGCAACCAAGTTTAATACCACAACAACAAGTAGGGAGGGCTGGAAAATAATTGCAAAGAAACAGAGACCATGATATTCAATGAAACAAATAAACAGAAAAATAAAATGCAGCACTATCTTTAACACTGCCACTTTGTACTTAATTCAACATGTAATACAGGTGATTGTAGGTATAATGCAGCCAACCAAACATCTCAGACATTGAGCAGAAATAAATTCACACATATGTGACTAACAATTATAAGCATGATCTTCCAAAGGCCTTTGATACGGTCTCTCACTCTAAACTCCTTACTAAACTTTTTGATCTACATCTCTCCTCTTCCTCCAACTGGTTCTCTAGCTACATCTCTCTCTATTCCTCCCTGCAAATACTGAAGTTCCCCAAGGATCGATTCAAGGCCCCCTTCTATTCGACAAATTCACTAACAAACTTCACTCTGCTACTAACCTGTCTACACTTCTACAATATGCTGATGACTCCACCCTTATCACTTCTGCCCACAACATCCCTGAACTCCTAGCTCTCACTCAACAAACCTTTACCTCTGTCAAAACCTGGATCTCTGATATCCAATTAATACTATATCTAAAAAAAAAAACTCCTTCTCTTCTTCCCTAAAACACTTGCCCAGCACAAACCCTCTTTCTATAGCACTTGTTTTAATAATAACATCATCAAACCCCAAACCCCATACCAAACTACTTGGAGTAATTATTGATGATGAACTAAAATTTGATATTCGTATCCAACAATGTATAAAAACGACCCACCAGAAACTTGGACTTATCTATCACAACCAGAAATTTCTGTTACCTTCTTCCAAACCTTCCTTTACTCAGTCCCTTCTTCTACCCTGCCTTATTTATGCTGCCCCTGTCCCTACTAATCTTCAAACTTCACTTATCACTAAACTAGAGCAAACCTATCATGATAAAAGTCAGGTTTGCTTCTAATCTCCTCTGTATATCCCACCACTGTCTCACCCTTAAATCACTCAAATGGCAAGAATTCTCTAAACAACTACTACTACCGCAACTTCACATTAAACACACTATCCTGAACTACCCCTCTTCCTGCTCTTCCATCTCCAACCTAGTCTCCTACTACAACCCCCATCGTCACCTTCGTACTTCCTGCAAATATCTCCTTGACACATATAAACCCAATAAAAATATAGGAAAGTCCCTCTACAAATACTATTTTGCACATGGTTGGAACTCACTCCCTCAATACATAAGAAGCATTCATCAAAACACCTGTTCAAAAAAAACTTAAAATTTTTCTTCAGAGTGCATGGTCCTGCCCTTGTCTAACCCCCACTTGATCTAGCCTCTTCTCTTCTCAACTTTAACTCCTTTTCCCTATTCTACTCTTTACTCCCTTGTACTTGCCTCATATACCTTTATACCTCCCTCTCCCCTCACTTCCACAGCATATATATTCATATATATATATATATATATATATATATCTTTATTTAAAAAAAACAGAAAAACAAAAAAAAAAAATTTGATTGAATGGTTTATCTATTTGTATGGGGTCTATATTAAGTGATCGAACATTTAGTTAACTGAATAACTAAACGCCGATCACTAAACATTGAAAACCGAAGCAAGTCATTTGGCCGTTATCTGGATTTTGCCCTTTTTTCAGTGTGGAGTGATGTCAGATTTGGTATATTTAGTTAGGGGGTGTGGGGTCAAAACCCACTTCATTTGTGTTTATTGTCTTTTTTTTTTTTATGTAGGGCAACGGCATTGTTTCCCTGTATGTAAACTGCCATTCACTGTTTTGGGTCTTTGCTATTTAGTGATCGACGTTTAGTTATTTGATTAACTAAACATTCGATCATCATGTAATATAGACCCATTTGTATGCACGTCATGTGTGATATTCTCTAGATCTGTCAATTGTTATTTAATATAGGGCAGGATTCACAATGGCTTGCACAGAGTCTAAGAGCCGTGTAAGACTCCATGCAGCCATCGTGATCCAGGAACAGCCCGAAATCCCATGTAAGAGAAAGCTAAAATGACTCTTACATGGGCAGGGCGTGGATATGCTAATCACCCCACTTGCAGCTGAAAGGCATGCAAATGAGGTAGATTAGTGATCCCCAAAGCTGAAACCAGCCCGTGTAAAAGTCGTGTTAGTTGCAGAAATGTACTCAGTTGACAACTGAGTACGTTACTGCAAATAACACAACAGAGCCATGACAGCTCCAAATAAAGTGTGCAAATGGTACAGACAGCATGCCAATGGCCAAATATGTGGCCATTGGCATGGTAAACCAATGCAAACATGAAAAAAATTTTTTTTTTTAATTTGGAGATCAGCGATGTTTAAACGCAGCGCAGCCCCGTGCAAACGGGCTGCGCTAAATAAAACTGAAAAATGAAGGTTAGAAACCCACAAATGTGGGTTTTATGTAATGCATGGATTTGCAATGCAGGGACTAGCAGACCAAAAACAACATAGCCACCGTCTAGTGGTTGCTAAGGGGGGAAGCTGAGTGTAAGACATGTAACTAAGCATTAGTAGGCAATCCTATGTAAATGAATGGTAGGATAGTGAATCACACTGTCACATAGCAAATGAGCACAGTCCATGTAGTGTAAGAGTCAGATAAGGGGGAGTAACAGAGTAGGAGATAGGTGACATCACAGGGGGGAATGTCAGGAAGAAAGCAAGCTCATTGGAGCAAAGTGGTATGTGAAATATATCAATCACACAGCAGAAAAAGAGGAGTGTCAACAGATAAGCATGGGAAAGTCAAGAAATGGAAGGTGTACACTGTGGCCAAAACCAAAGTTTCTTGCTGTATGTGCATGCATGCGTGTGCGTGCTGGGAGGCGCGATTAATACAGAGTGAGTGTGTGTAAGGCAGAGTAAGCATGTAGGAGCCTGTTTAAAGATCTGTAAACCTGTTTGCGCTGGTGTGCACGCGTTTTAACCCGAATAAGCAGATCCTAGTCCATGTAAGCA
Source organism: Protopterus annectens (assembly GCF_019279795.1). Classification (NCBI taxonomy): domain Eukaryota; kingdom Metazoa; phylum Chordata; order Ceratodontiformes; family Protopteridae; genus Protopterus; species Protopterus annectens. Next base: position 860,622,708 of record NC_056732.1, on the reverse strand, counting down.
TGTGTGCGCGCGTAGTAGCCACTGTGAGCGTGTCTTCGCTGGTATGCTCGCTGCTCCCCTCTGAGGAAACAGAGAGGAAAAGGAAGCAAGAGAAATAGTAGGAAACTAGCAGGGAATACCTGTAGAGGTAGCAAGTGAAAACAATTAGAAGCAGGCAATTACACAGGCAGAATACAAGCCCAGCACAGTACTTAAAACACTGCAAACAGCATTGCAGTATGTTTCTCTCAAGAGATACAGCAAGACAGTAGTAAGCTAGTAGAAGTGAAAACTGAAAAAGCTGCACTCAGACCAAACATGCTAGGGGCTGCCATAGCTGTCATAAGGAGACAAAGGAGACTTGCTGAGGGTGGTGACAATGGAAATGCTGCCAGACAACCCACAGTGAGGAGACGGAGAAGAGTGTACAGGCCCAGGGTCACGTACCAGGGGTTACATGAGCTGGAGCTAGTGGAGCGCTATAGAGTGGACAGAGATCTCCTGCAGCAAATTGTCGAGCTGTGCAGGCCACGCCTCACACACAGAACCAACAGGGGGGAACCCATCCCAGTGGAAACCAAGGTATGAGTTGGCCTAAGAATACTAGCAACAGGTACCTTCCAGAGACCAACTGGTGATATGATGGGGATATCACAGGCATCAGCCTCCAGGGTACTGCACCAGTTCCTGGATGCCATGTCAGCACATGTTGGTGATCATGTATATTTCTCCAATGCCCGTGAGGTATTGGCCAGCAATATGCATCTCTTCCAGCAAATAGCGGAATACCCTGATGTAGTGGGTGCAATAGACTGCACGCACATACACATCAAAGCACCAGCTGGTGAGCGGGGTAGGGCCTACATTATCCGCAAGGGCTTCCCCTCCATCAACTGCCAGGTCATGTGTGATGCCCAGGACATAATAATGAATGTGTGTGCTGGCTGCCCTGGGAGCTACCATGATTCCCATATCTGGCATTTGACGCAGCTGTACCAGAAATTTGCCAATGGGGACATCCCACATGGACACCTAGTGGAGGATGCAGGTTATGCACTGGAGCCGTGGCTGATGACACCCATCAGAAATGCACACACACCTGAACAGCAATGCCATAATGAGGAACACGCACAAACACGTAATGTAATAGAGTGTGTGTTTGGGCTGCTCAAGTCACAGTTCCGGTGTCTGGACACATCTGGTGGAGCCTTGCAGTACTCATCAACTACATGTACCCAAATTGTCATGGTATGTGCTATGCTACATAATATGATCCAGCAAAAACAGCTGCAGCAGGACCAGCATAGGGCCGGGCCAAACAGCCCCCCACCATCACAGGCAGAGCGTGACTTGGAGGAGGAACAACCTGAGCCTGCCCCAGTAAGCAGAAGGAGGCATGCCCAGTATGCCCTGGCCTTGGCAAAGAGGCAACGCATAGCACATACACTGGCTCAGTAGGAACCCTGGGAATGATACCTCTCTCTGACTCACTCGTATAGTAACAGGGATGCCTAAAATGACATAATTTGCTCTCAAACATGTACAGGGAGTGTAGTATGTGCATCCGACAGAGGCAGCCCTGCAGCACCACCTGAGGCATGATTGCCATGTGTTAAGCAATGTAACACCATCTAGTATATGCAAACATAAAGACCCAACCTAACATCTCACCCTCGCCAAGCATGATACCACACTATGAAAACAACAAGATCAAGTACAATAATTGGCTGAGGTATTGCCTTTAGCAAGGGGGAACACATGGCTGACAGCCTGGGCTGACATGCCGAGGAAGACATGATGCCCCACCTGCTAGGGATGGCACACACCCAGCACACCTGGCTGTGTAGATACTGGCAAAGGCTGCTTTCACCCCCACTGTGCCTGGAATAGGTAAGTCTGGCAACAGAAACCCACCAACATAGGTAGCACAAGGGATACTAACCTGGACGTAATGCTACCCAGTGTCAGAAGTCTAACCTGCAAGGTGCATGCAGACCAAACCCACCACAGCATGGAGAATGGTAATATGTGTTCTGTAACAGAAACCTGGGCAAGGCCCAGAAGAGCACCCTAATACTACCAGGTTATGCCTCATACCATGCTCTACAGCTCCAAAACATGGAACACATGAGAATAGGAGTGTGGCTACCAGTAATTATCAAGAATAACCACACCCCCAGGTTGGTACCACAGCAAGAAGCAGCATGGACTATCCATGGGTGAGTAACACTGTCTCAAACTGTGTACCTGTTTGAAGCCTGCTACAGACCCCACACACAAACCCAGGTACCACAGCCAGCCTTCCTGAAGACACGTCAGAGTATGAATGTCCCAACAAATACCAAACAAGGCACACACAAAGTATGACATAGGTGGCAATCCATAATGTATGGAAGAAGTAGTCATGGACCTAGGGACACAAGTGGACGGTAACCTGTCATGTGACACACACATTGCCAAGGTGGCCAGGAAGACCTGCTATATTGCCAACCTTAATTTGAAAGGATGCACATGTAGAGCTACAGAGGTCACTGTGCCCCCATACCCTTCACTTATCAGGCCCATACGTGACAACTATGCCCCAGTCCGCATGTACCTTATCTTACACATGCAGCAGTCAGAAAGACCCCGAATGTACCCCACCAGCAGGATAAAGGGTCCAAACATTGGACATCTGCAGCCTGGCTGAATAAACCACAGCCCAATTCAGAAGCATACTGCACAGTCAGAGGTGATGTATGCCTGATGTACAAGGCCATGCCCAATCCAGAATGAATGGACATGCTCCACTGCAGAAACCCCAAATCCAGCAGACACACCACAGTGAGATATCTGAACCTCTACACATAGATTACTAGGATGTGCTGGAGGGACAGATCCATAACCCAGAGGCTCAGGACACACTGGAACAGAATCCCAGTCCATGATAGGCTGAGCTCCACACACAAACTCAACAAGAGAAATCTGTTGAAGTGCATGGGGGATAGCAGGTGTACACTGGGGGCCATCCCTGTGTCACATCTAGGAAAGTAAACCCTACGTGGGCATGATATGCACATTGCAAGGGGTGTTGAGACCCACACACAGTCTGTCCATGCTCAAACAAGGCCAGGGCAGATAGCCTAGTATGAACCTATGAACCTATGATGATACAAATTGTGCAGGACACAAAGGATTATTACACAGCTGTCCTACCTGATGGTAGGAACCATGGTGGTAATCTACAGATATGCTCTGCAGCACTCTAATATCTCAAACAATACACCAAACCCACACACATTGCCAACATCCTACCTAACAGATTCTTTGCAAACTCCCCACCTGCACCTAACTGCCAAATATCTATCCCAGGAGAGTGCTGGCCCCCCGACATTGCAGATGCTGAGGTAACAGCCAGCATCCACAAAGCACAGCACACAGCATCAATGGTACCAGATGGTGTCCTGGGTTGTGTCCAACAAGTACTGTAAGAAGAATGCAACAGCAAATAGCATTACTGTGCACTATCGGTCCTACCACAGGATATGTACCCAAAGAGCGGTGTACAGCAACAGTGGTCCCACACCACAAAGGGGGTGCCTGAGTGGATACTGCAAACTATCACCCCTCAACCCCAAATATCTAGTTTGGCAAAGTAATGTAGAGGATGATCATGGATCCCATGAATAACAAGATTGGGTACCTACAGACATTGGTCCCAACCCAGTGTGGCTGTCATAGGGCAGATCCTGACCCGTACACATGTCTGACTCATGTGAAACATGCACCAAGCCCAGTGATGTGGGGAATGTCAACCACACAGCCTATCTGGACCTTGCTAAACCCTTCCATACAATACCCTAGTTGGTGGTACAGATAAGCTCACCATCCTAACTACAAACCCCTATGCAAGTAGATGGGTTGCAAACCAGCTCAAGGACAGAACTGACCTGGCAGACATGCTGTAGCCATGGCAGACTGCAAACCAGGTACAACTGGCATCCCACAAGGCATGGTCCTGGGAACCCTCTTTTATGCTATATATATCACATAGGTACAGGCCAACAGGGAAGGACTCTGTCTGAACAGGTTTGCAGAGGCGACAAACTGGCCACCATATCAGACCCTCCAGCTGACACAAGCAACCTACAAAAGGCACACTTAGAAACAGACAAGTGGTGCCACAGTCATGTCAACAAGCTAAATGCAGAATAGGGTATAGTCAGCCCCTGTGGAAACACAGTACATGGCCAGAAATTACCACATAGGTGTTAACCCAGTAAGTACATCAGGAGCAATAAGAGACCTGGGGACACAAGGTGACACATATCCTGCATGTGACAACCATGTGTCTGTAGTGGTTACAAAAACATACCATATACCCACCTAATCATGAAGGTAAGCACAGCTTTGTTAGGGTAGGTCAATGTGCCTCTCCAGTCATCCATCAGCAGCCTCACAATTGTGTACAATGGCCCTTCAGGGATGTACCATAGCAGACACCTGCAGCAACTGGAATGACCACACAAATACCCCACCAGGAGGATTGCAGAGCTGTAACAGATGCCATGTGTCACCTGAGTAAAGTAACTGCAGCTCCACACAGTGCCATACTGCCTGGCTGGAGGTGAACTATGCCTGATGCATAGAGCCATGACCAACCTGGTATCAATGGGCATGTGGCACCATGTAAACACTGAATGCTGGTGACCTATGCAGCTGACAGGCCTGAACCCCAGCACAGACATAAACAGGACATGCTGTACTGATTGGTCCACAACCCAGAAGCTCACTCCACTCATGACTAAACTCCCACTACAGGATATCCAGGGAGTCCCTCAGTGACTGTCATCCAGAGTAATCATGATGACTGGATGGGTGATGGCAGGTGTACCCTAGATATCACCTGTATGTCATGGGTAGACAGAGGCACAGCACACTAACCATGACATATGTCATGGCAAACACCAGTAAATGTGTGTTGAAGGACAAACACTCTCTGACTAGCATTACAAATGGACTAGGACACATGGCCATTGTTTGTCACTGTCCACACAAGTTGTGTAATGCATTAACAATGTCGGACAATCATGTACTAAGCTGTCCATATCTGAACAAAATGCAACATGGTCATATCTACACAACTGGCCCTCAACCAGTCTGGTGTGCTCACTATAAACATTACAAGCAGTGATAGGACTGAAACCAATTATACTGTCCACCACAGTGAAAGTTTTGCACCAGTACACTATACAACAATACAACTGTTTGGTCAGCAGGAAAGGATGATGGCAACTGTATGCAAACTATCCCATGGTGACCCTGCAGGCACAGCATAATGCCTGTTAGGTTCAGACACACAGCAGTTGGGCAGTAAGAACACAACCTGATGTCCAACACTCAACTGTACATGTGATATATAGATGGCATCCACACACAAACAGAAATGTGGTGGTCCACAGATCCAAACATAAGGAAAGGGCACACTGGGCATGCTCGCACACTTAGATAAATGAGATGTGGCAGTCAAGAAGCCATACAAACTGTGAACTGGGCATGGTCACACACTTAGGCCATGTCACAGTTCAGCAGGTGCACACACATATCTGGCATTTCTATGTGTTAACACAGGAACCTCCCACAATACAGACATCTGCCCAGTGCACACAGTGAAGTTACAACAGAGACATAAGTAAAGTACTGGATCCCACTCATATGCAAGCATCTCCCACAGTACACACATTGTTTATAGAGATAGGGAAGGCTATGGCAATAAAGACCCACAAACAGTGTATGAGCAACAGATACGTGCATCTGACAGGTAAACATATGGCCGTAGAGTGCAATACCTGACCGTTGTCCCTAGGAAATACAGAAGGCTATCCACAGTGTATTTGGCATCTGCCTCCACAGTACAGTAGGCCACTGTGCCTGTGCAAAGTTAATGCATAGATATGCTCTACCCCTTACTGATGCATAGTAACAGATGTACATACCTCTTCAACCATAATGATGTCAGCACACTATACAAATGGTACAGGAGCAGAAATTATACCCAGTAATGTGAATAGTGCGCTCCGCTACTGCATCTCTAGCAAGTGTCATAACATAGTTGGGTAGGGGTTTGAATCCTGCAAGTGCCTAGTGTGTGTGTGACTCTGTATGGGGGAGTAGTGTGTGCAATTCCATGTGTATGAGAAATGTCCCTTTTGGCAACTTTGACTACACAAAACATGCTGCATATTCCACTGTCGAAACACTGATGATGTCAGCAACCTATAAGTACAGCAGGAGAAAGCAATCCCTCCAGTAATGCAAATAGCATGCTCTGCTAATGTGTCTCGCACTAGTGTCATAACATAGTTAGGTAGGGGTTTGAATCCTGCAAGTGCCCTGTGTGTGTGTGACTGTGTATGTGGGAGTAGTGTGTGCAGTTCCATGTGTATGAGAAATGTCCCTTTTGGCAACTTTTACTACACAAAACATGCTGCATATTCCACTGTCTAACGACTGATGATGTCAGCACCCTATAAGTACAGCAGGAGAAAACAATCCCCCCCAGTAATGCAAATAGCACGCTCTGCTAATGCATCTCTGACATGTGTTGTACGTGTATGGGAAGGGGAGAGGGTTGTCTGTGTACATGAGGCTCCTGATTTGTTAGTGCCTGCATATATGAATGCTGTCTTGAGCAAATGTGAGGTAAGTCATATGCAATGTGTTACAGGCAAGCTACATGCAAACAGGACAAACAGTGACGTTCTGTCAAGTGACACATGGACATCAGTACAGTAAGCAACACAGATGTCACTAGGGATCCACAGAGGCACTGTATATCTGCACCGCAGGTGAAATCAGTGTTTCAGGAACATAACAGGCAAACATGCATACAAATAAAGCTACAGTCAGCAGGCCTGTATGTAGACTATGCTACAACAAACAAGGTGTACGACTTCCAGTATGTAACAGTGCATATATGCAGGCACTCTAAGCCAGTACCCAGACATTCCCAGGTCAGATGGGCTGGGTCCAGCGGCAACCCCCACAAGTGTGTAGACCACGTACCTTCGTAATGTTGAATAACTGGCCTGATACCCAAGTGCTCATACCTGTAATAATACACATGTCAAATAACAGACACTGAGCCCTCACTCAGCAGTTCCAGATGTAGTATGATGTATGCTATCTGTCCTGGCACCACAGTATCCTTGACATCTATGGACACTCTCCCTCCTGTCATAGTTAGTTCTGTGTTTTGGTGCTGTTATGCATGGTATGAGGTGTGACCTTGTAGTGCTAGTGTGCTCTTGTGAACCCTGAACCTGCTGTGTAGTACTGCACAGATATCAACATCCTGAAACATCTGCATTGCAGAGTCGTGTGTGGACAGCATGCAACTCGCAGTTCACATGGCCATCATTGAGTATCAATATGTACATTATTGTATCCCCTGTGCTACCTATGTAGGTGGCCATCCCTTCACAGCCTCACCACCTGTATGCAAAGATGTGCAGACAGAACACTGTGGTAATTAGTATGGGTGTACAAAACAATACAATGACATTCATACTGTAACTGCATCAGGCATGCTGGTATATACCCACAATGCTATAATTACACTGTACTGTTGTCAACATCATACTATTACAATACATCTATGTAGTCACCCTGTGCATCAGCACCATGTTAACCTGTTCCTGCACCGATCTTACAGATTGCAGGAGGTGGCACAGTTTCATCATATGCACAGGGTGTGTACCTGGTATGCCTGAGTCTGCCACTGATACAACCAATTGACATGTCTGTGTGTGTGTGTTGGTGAGGGACAGCAGTACAAGATGGGGCAATGTTGATGCAGTGTGTGTGTGTATGTGGTAGCCCTAGGTGTTATCACTTTGCATGTGTGTATGAATGCATACAGTCCCACCTCATGGCTGCCATATACAGGTGTTTGTGGACAGCCGCAGACTTTACCTGCCAGGACATACAGATCACTGTCTGTGGCCAAGGACATGGTACATGTGCCTGGCAGGGGTGCTACGGACCGTATCAGGTACCAATCCAGACTGGGTACTGTCATCAGAAGCAGGTGTTCGTTGACTGGAGACAGGTCCCTGTTGGGACTGTCCAGCACCATGTGCACATGGTCTCCTGGGGTGGTCCAATGACAGCACAGACCCAGCATTGCTGGGGCTGTTGCTGACACTATGTGAGCGGCTGCGGCCCTGTTGTCATCTGCGATGGGTGCCAGCTGCTGCTGTTGCTGGCATACGGCCACGTTGACGCCTCAACCATCCACCATTGCCCTGGCTCATAGACATATAGTTGTGGAACAGATCTAATGTGTCCCCCCAACGTCTGTCAATGACCTTGGTGAAGTTGCGGATGGCAGCCGCAACATCACGCATACTGTCACTCATGGCTGTGCGACATGCTCTCAGCTCCCTCAGACCCTGTCTGGTGTACTGTTCCATACGTGACTGTGTCTGCATTACAGCCCGGAACATAGCTGGGGTTGAAAGACCTCTGTGGGCACGTCTGACAGGGGCAGTACTCCCACGGATGCTCCCACGAGAACCCATGGACGTCTGCCTGTGTGGTACTGTGTCTGGGCCCTGGCCATGGCTGCAGTGTGGGGATGCATGTGCCAGTGGTACCACATTACCCTGGTCAATGCCCACTGTATCCTGTCCATCACCTAGGGACATTGGTGACAAAGAATGTATTGGCAGGATGACTGTGTGCACAGATGGGGTCGACAGCTGTGTAGTGTCAATTGGCTGACCAATGACAGACCCTGGCACACCTACCTGTGCCATTACACATGTATCATCATCACTATCCACAGCAGCTGATTCAGGTTCCCTGCTGCATGACACCAGAGCAGCACCAGAACCTGTGGGAGTAAGACAGGAAACACAGTTTACAATGTGTACACAAAGACACCACTGATGCACACATGCACACATGGGCACATGCACACATGCACACATGGGCACATGCACACATGCGCACATGGGCTCATGCGCACATGCACACATGCACACATGCTCACATGGGCACATGGACACATGCACACACCTCAGTATATGAGATATCAACCCACAGACACAAACACACCTGCAATCAAACACATTGCACTACTGCTTCAGCCTGTTATTACTATTAGTATACAGAGTAGTAAAGGTAATGGTATTACTCACTCACCAGCATGGATAGGCTGCCTTGCTGTTACACCAGAGGGACCTGCAGAAAATAGACATTCATCATCAGTGGGCACAACTGTGCCATTGATACTGTGGGCATGTTACAGTTCAGTAGTGCAACAGTCAGCTTCCACAGGTGTACTGCAGATAATGAGGTTATCACTAATGCACAGTAATTACCAAGATAACAGCTGCAAATCGAGGACACACCCCACACATGCATAACCTAACAGTGTACAGAATGGTCACTAAACACATGGCATGTTACCTGCATGCACTGTGTCCTGCTGCTGTGTGGCTCCAGCCTCCATCATTACACATGTATGCTGTTGTTGCTGCTGCTGTGATGGAGCCACAACACTCAGGAGTAGTCCCTCCAGTCTGGTGAGGGGGGATGTCTAGCCACCCCACCACCTGTGGCAAGCTGCTGCCTGTGGATATCCGATTCACGCTGATGGACATTTCTAATTAAATCACTGCAGTGATGGCGTACCTGCTCATATGTCTGGTTATGTGTGCCTATGTCATTTACCCGACGGACCAGGTCTTGCCACAGTGCAGCCCTCTCCTGCTGGTTCTGGCTGGTGCGGGAAAAGAGTACAGCGAAATCCCACACCAGGCTCTGGTGTATCTCCTCCTCTTCTGCAGCGGAGTAGACTGGGTTCTGCTGGTGAACCATGTCCCTGAAAAGGAGAAGGGAAATATGTCAGCAATATCTGTCAGCAGACAATAGCACACATAATACACATTATACTTGACTGCAGTGATATAACTTAGGCACCATATATAGCATCTGTCTGTCTATTGGGGCTTACACATGTACATTACCAGATATCAGTGCTCATCCGACAACTGTGCAACAGTACCTGGCACACTCCATACAACAGACTAGTATACTGCAGCAGTCAACGCACTGTTTCAGGTACAATACACAACCTCACACTGGGGGTTTGAATCAAGGTACTGTATGGGGAACATTATCAGCCCATGCACTGCACACAATGCACGTTACATATTTCACTGGTACTGCACACTACTCTTACTTGCCATAACCCTACCTACACCACAGTGACATACAGGGTAACACAGCACAACATATGGCAATGTAGTATGTGTTGATCGCAATACCCCACACACCTGTCTCTGGCCTCACACCAAGGACACACACTACCGTGACAGACAGACAGTCATGGTGAGCAATCACACCAGTACACAACATGCACCCAGTCACTAGCACACTCATTCCACCGCACATATTCCGTTTGCAATGTGTTAATGGGTGTGCATTGCGTCCTAGGTAGGTAGTGTGCTTTTGGCCCTGGGACTACAGCAGCATACTGTTATGCTACCCTGCCCCTTGTGACACATGTGTTATGATCGTACCTGCTCCTTACAAACAGTTTCACAGGGTGACTCATATGGCATATTACCTATCAGCATAACATTCAGCAGGGGTATGTCTGACATCTACTCATGGGGAGGCTTGCTTCTTAATTCTGTGTGGTCTACTACAGGGTATGTCATATCTGTGGGTAGGGTCCCGTACCTCCACCATGTGCTCTATACTGCAGTGACAAGGATGACAGACGTAGGTAATTTGTGTTGTGGATGTTGGAGGTGTTACCATGGTTGGGAGACAACTGTCATGGGTGTGACCGAACTATGTATATCCAGCAGTGGTAACCTCTATGTAGGTAGTCTGTGTGCGCTCTGTGGTGTTTGAGTGCATGGACACAGTTACTTGCATATGTCTGTGTCCTTCACCATATCTGTAGCTGTCATGGGAGGTACATACCGTGTAGGACATTGTGGGGTGTGGAGTGGTACAGTGACCTACATGTCCATAGCTGACATACCATGTCCACTGACACATTCCATGTACAGGTATTACAGGACTAGTGTGCCACTGTGTGTATCGATGTGGAGCCTATTGTACACTTGTTGAGCCTGTTCCTCCCTGACACATGCAGTGGTGGGCAGGCATGTACATATGTGGTGGTTACTGGTATCATTGTTTTTGAATGGGGTATGGTACTCCAGTATCCACACTGGTGTTCACTCCATGCCTGTGACACCAGGCACCTGTAGCAAGACATCTGCACACATGTGCCTCACACAGTCTATATATGTATATATACATGCATATATATGTATTGATATATTTATATCTGTATATGGATATATATCTGTTTGTATATATGTATATATCATATCTATATCTAGATGTAGATATATACATATAGATGTGGGGAGAGAGGGGGAGAGAGTGAGAGAGAGAGACACAGGGTGAGTGTGAGTGTGAAGGGGTGGGACAGAGAGTGAGAGATAGTCATATACAGACATATCTGTTGTCAGTCAGATCTATCTGTATATGTGTAAGTCTCTACAGATATCTATATATGTATGTGTGTATTACATATATCTGTGCATACATACTCTACCAATCATGATGTCTGTGCAGTACGTGAAAACCTTGTTCAAGGCTCCTGAGAGCGCACCAGCGGTACCAGGCTATACACCGTATCATGCATTTTGGCCCCAGGACTCGGGACAAAACGAAAAGGGAGGGGGTGTGTCCATATTCATGGAGGACACACACAACTCCAGGTTAGTGGCAACACATGAAGCATCATAGACCATCCAGGTGCAGATAACTGTAGGCAAACCTGCTATACAACTGGTAGCATGTTACAGACCACCCTCCTGATCTCAGGGACCACAGTCGGCCTTCCTGTAGACATTGGAGGATATGAATGTCCCACCACACACCATCATATTGAGATAGTGCGACTACCCTAACATACACTGGGTGCATTATTCTACCCCAAACACCCTAGCCCAAAGGTTCCCGGTATTCACTATGTCAAATGCAATGGAACAGCTAGTCACCTCTCCCACAACAGGAGATAATATGCTAGACCTGAACATCACAAACATGGGGACAATGTGCTACACACTGGAAGTATACCCCTCACTAGTCACATCTGACCACAGACTAATCACCCTGGATATACATATCCCACCTCCCCCACAACACAACAGACTACAGTGAGAAACCTCTCACATGCCGACTTTACACGTCTTATAACTGAGTTGGTATCCTTAATGCCGACTGGGCCAGAGTAATCCACTTCCCACAATGCAGACACCCTCACATATGCTTCTACAGACATCTCCAAGAATGCATGGCTCATGCAATCACAAATGGAACCATGACCCTCTCCACCAAGGGCAGGCTTCCTGTCTGGTGGACCCCAGCATTGAACAACTTGTATAACAACAGATGGTAGCTACTGCACGGCAGAGCATACTTCCATAGAGCTACGGCATCTCTCATCAGCAGTAGTAGACAGATAGGTTTTGTCGTACAAACATGCAAGGCCAACAATGAGAGGGACATCACTATGGTCACTACAGATCACAGATACAGGGTCCACCATGGGCAGGCTTCCTGTCTGGTGGACCCCAGCATTGAACAATTTGCATAACAACAGATGGTAGCTACTGCACGGCAGAGCATATTTCCATAGAGCTACGGCATCTCTCATCAGCAGTAGTAGACAGATAGGTTTTGTCGTACAAACATGCAAGGCCAACAATGAGAGGGACATCGCTATGGTCACTACAGACAATGACAAGGCCTTCCCCTGCTATGTTATACACCTGGATGGGAACTCTCAGTTGTGTTCACAGTTAGCTCACAGTGACATACTCTACACTGAACACACAGATAATGCCAACAGTCTGGCAGACAGGTTCAGTGCAGGATTCTACACTCCCTCACCCACACATGTGGAATTTCTTATCCCAGCTGACTGTAACCTCCCTGTCATCTCAGATGTCCAGCTGGGAACCATCCTCAGCGGAGCTGTAAACACAGCAGCAATGGGACCCAATGGTATTGCAGGTTGCACGCTATGTGAACTGCAAGAGGGGCTACACATGCACATTACATGCTATTCAGCCGTAGCCTTACTACAGCATATGTACCTGGACACTGGCATACAGCAACAGTAGTCCCACTCCACACAGGATGCACCTCTACAGACCCTGGTTACTACTGCCCCATACGCTTAACCAGCCTGGTCTGCAACACTATGGAAAGGATCATTATGGTACCCATACACAGAGACATTGGGGACTTAGACACTTGATCCCACCCGGTTTGGCTTTGTAGAGGGTAGATCCTGCCTTATGAACTGGGTTGACCTTTTCAAATCAGTCACTATAACCATTGCTGAGGGCATAGTGGTCCATACAGCCTACCTGGACTTACCTACAGCATTCAAAACAATACCGCACTCTGCCATCATAGACATGATCAACAGCTAACATGTAAATCCATATGTCATATGATGGGTTGCAAACCAGGTAACGGATAGAAACCCTATAGTCAACCTCACTGGTACCATGTTAGACTCAGAGTCAGTCACATGTGGTGTCCCACAGGGCTCTGTCCTGGGACTACTCATGTTCGGCATATCATTCTCAGATGTGGAAGCAGACATGGGAGGGTAGTGGCTGACAATGTTCAAAGATGACTGCATACTAGGTGCCATAGGCAATACACCTACTGACACATACATCCTACTGACAGGCCTCACGGACACCAACAACTGGTGGCGGAGTCATGGCCTGACACTGCATGCCAGGTAATGTATACTCATACCCTTTTGGACGGACAAGGTACCTACATATTATCACATAGACAATAACCCACTGAGTACAGGCAAAGTAATCGGAGACCTGGTGACACTGTGCAATGCTGACCTCTCATTTGACACCCACGTTGCCGAAGTGGTTGGATGGACTTCTTACCTTGCCCACCTTATCATGAAGGGATTCACATCCACATCAAAAGGGGTCATTGTACCCTTATACTCCTCCCTTATCAGGCCCATGCCTGTGTACTATGCTCCATTTGGTATGCACCTCACCTGGCACTTGCAACAGCTAGGGGGACCCCATGAGTACATCACCAGGTGGATCAAGGGTCTGCAACAACTGTCATATGCTGCCAGACTAACGTAACTCATGCTCTATTCCGTAGCATACTGCCTACGTAGGGGTGATCTGTGCCTGATGTAGTAGGCCATGTCCAATCTGGTAGTGTTGGACATGTTCCACCTCATACAATCCAAATCCATCAGAAGCACGACAGCTATGGATTTAAACCTCAGCACACATATGAATAGAACATACTGTAGGGACAGATCCATCACTAAGAGGCTTCCCATACTGTGGAAAAGGATCCCAGCTCATGTTAGGCAGAGACCCTCACTGACACTCTTCATGTGCATTCTTGAAAAGTGGATGGGAGATCATAGGTTTACAGCAGGGGTCTTCTCTGTGTCACTACTAGACAGAGGCACAGTACACTAATGGTATTATGTAGGGGGGGGGTCTTCACTCTGTCACTACTATACAGAGGTGCAGGTTTCTAAATCTATTCTATACACTGTCTGCAGATAGCCTAGTACTAAACTATGCCACTGTGAAACTATATCTGTCTATGTATTTCTACATCTCTCTCTATCTATGTGTACACATATGCATATTATACATGTATATACATACCTATCTCGATATACATACGTATACACGTTATATATATATATATATATATATATATATATATATATATATATATATATATATATATATACTCCTTTTTAGGTCCACATATGTGTACACACAGTAACGTACTGCTGAACACCCATTACTGTATCACCTACTTGTACATTGCACTACAACCTACATTGCTATGTGCACATAGCTACCATCACATACATATGTATGTGGAGCCTTCAGTGACAGTTCCAGTATGTCCCCGTCCCTATGCACATCCTCATATATGTAGATACAGACCAATAACACATCTGGAGGGTTCACAGTATGTAGAGTATTATAGTAGTACTTTACATTACCTGTGTTTGTTGCAGCTGTTTGTGTAGGCTTGCAGTTGCTTGGCCTGCTGTCTGCCTCTTTGCCTTGATGTTTCCGGTTTGTTATTTCTTTCTCTTTCGTTCTTTCTTTCTTTCTTTCTTTCTTTCTTTCTCTCTCTCTTTCTTTCTTTATTTATTTATTTATTTATTTGTTTTTCTCTCTCTCTCTCTCTACCTCCAGCGGGTGCAATGACAGTATTGCATGTGTGGACTGGGAGTACAGGATGCTTTTGTAGGTATCTGCACATGTCCATGTGATAGCCTCTGCACCAATTGTTAGCCAGCATTTACTAATTGCATGCAGCCTGTTGTGTAGTGATTGCAGTTCTCACTGTGATTACAGGCCTGTGCTATAAAAATGTCTGTTAGGTAGGCATAGCCCTTTCAGATTATCAGGGTGGGGACCATGGTGGTTTGCTGTGGACACTGTTCTGTGAGTGTAAGGGTTGGTATGTCTCTCATATTTCAGGCTGTGTTGTAGACACTGCAATGCATGTTGTTCTGTAAGCTACTGTTAGTACATTTGGCAGGGTGTCAGTGGGGCACAGTTGACATTTGTTTTCACATCAGGGACATCCCTGTAACTCAGTCACAGTTGCTATGTCTGAACTCTTAACTATTCAACTATGGCTGTGTTTATCCTGCTCTGAGTATGTGTGTGGCTTGCCAGATGCTACTGTGACATTATTACCTAGTAGCTACCAACTAGCATGACTATTTCTCAGCACACAGTACTATTTTACAAATCCACTAGATTTGACAGTGAATATACATGACATGCTTTGTGTACTAGACTTGTATATTCCCTTTAAATTAATTCCTACTATTTTATGATGTATTACTTTCAGCACAATGTTCTTGTATAACACTCATGGCTTAGTGGTAAGTCTTGCAGACTAGTGTTTCCAAGGTCCTGGGCTCGATACTGAGGGAGGTATTTTATTTCGCTGCTGAGAAAACTACAGGCCTTGTCATTCAGAGTGACTAAGGCCCTTTTAAGCAGTTGTAAGCGGGTTAGCGCTGGTTTGCACAGAGGTCACGCATGAGCACTGCCGCTTAGTTTTGCGCACACCCGCTTAATACTGCTTAAAAGTGCTTACTCTCGCGCACACCCGCACTATTTTCTTTGAAAGAAAAGAAAATGGGGAGATAGGAATGTGGTGAAAAAGGGGTCACACAGAGGGTAGGACAGTAGGGAAACAAGCTTGGGTTTTGCAGGAGGGATGTAGGTAAGACCCATAGCTGCCCATTTCTTCATCAGCAACAGCTGTGCATATGTTTGTAATTTGGTGTGACATTTGAAACCTTCCACCCCTGAGAGAGGTGTAAGGACAACAATAATACTTGTTGTACATCCAATTGTAATTGACAGTTTACATGTCCAGCAGACATGTGTGCAAAATGGCAGCTATGTATGGGGCATACTTTTTTTTGTGGGTACAGAGTGCCCTTTTTTTTTTTCAGGTGAGAGTGGTATGTCAGGTACAGGAAGTCGGTATAGCTGGGGAGGTAGGTTGGGTAGGTTAACAGACAAGACAAACAAGATGCATACAGGGGCGGTGTATGACACATGTGGGGGGGGTTACACAATTGACGAGGATGGATGTTTGGATATCTCGAGCCCATGAGCCCACAGATGGCAACAGTGGAACTGAGATCCCCACCCATGGGCATTTGCCACTGTGCCTTCACTGCCCAGGACGGGGCTGTGCTGGGGGCTGTGTAGGCCAGGCAGCAGGCACGCCCGTGAGTTGTGCCACCCATGCCTCAAGCTGGCGTAGGGGCCCAAGCACAGTGTGCCAGAACTCCCTACGCACCACAGTCCGGACACTACAGAGGGTGAGTGGATGTTCTCCTCCAGCCACGCTTGCAGAGGGGGGACGAGCCCCATCCCCTGCAGTGCTTCCACCCACAGGTGGCACAGGGTCACCAGAGGAGGGTCCAGCCTGGGCACTACTGCCAGGTGCACTCGCCAGCTGAGGTGGGAGAGGTGGGTCCGCTGGAACCCACCTTCCCTGTCGTCCTATGTTTTGCATTATATTATGACAGTTTGGGTTAGTAACGTACACTACCATTCACAATTAGTTGTAACAGCACACATTAGTATTCCCATTAACCAAACACCCATATATTCAAGCCATTGAACAGCAAGCATAACACATGCATAATTTGAACAGCAATACACAATCCAACAACATGCAGGGTTGATTGATGGCAACAGGCCATCAGGTTTGGATGTATGAACAGGGCAGATGCATCAACGTACATGAAAATATGTATGAACCAACAGGACAAATGTCCAGGGGTGTTAATTGTTATTGCACATACCAATTTCACGTGGAATGGATTATATGTGGTTATAGGGAAGGGTGAAGAAATATTTAATTAACAACTTCAAATACCAATACATATGCTGTACATTTCTACTAGCTGCAGATATATACACACTACAGTTCTGCCTACAGTTTCCTATGTGATAACTACTTCAGGTTGGTGATAGGAATGTTACTGCTACATCAATATACATTTCATTTTTATTCATACACATTCATATCTGGCTCTGTTCAGCTACATCATCCTGCTACATTTGCTTTATATAGCTATATAGCAACTGTGGATGTTTGGTATTTCAGACAACCATACTATCTGCATATTGCAGACTGAGAGCAACATATCCAGATTTTGGTACACACATTCCAGCTGCAGTACTGTTTTCAACACATGTTGCTGTTTGGTTCTGCCTGTCACATTCATTTCATTCTGTACTGACTGCAGTATACTTTATTCAGGAGTTATTACTACTTTATTGGTGGATTCATACCTCTTTCTCACACTCTCTCACTTGTTTTATTTTTACAATTCAGGATGGTACTTAATTCTAGGCTTTATTGACATGATTTACCTGTAGTTATAACAATCCTTTCCAACAGTCTCACTTATGTCATGTTTCTGAATTTTAACAGGGATGTATTTCACATGTGTTTTACTCAGCTTCTGCAGCTCTTCTTTTCAGTCTGCTGCAGGTTATGTACTATTATATTACAGGTGGGACATCTTTATTTCTGACTTGTTTCATTTTTATGTTTGGATTACAGGCTGCATCACACTTTTGTAATCAAGCAATACTTGCAAACCCTCTTACATTGTTACTTGCACATTTTATTAATTAGTGACTACACTGCACTCTTTTGCTAACTGTCATACTTATATATTTATTTACAGTTCCAGGGAGAGAATTACTGACCTGCCTGATGGCGCAACCGCACCAGCATATCACCATAGGCTTGACGGTTCGCAGAACGGACACCTGCAGCTGTAATATAAATAAAGTAATATTGGAATACACATCTCCATAATATCAGCTAGGTTAATTTCTTACATAAATAATTACATGTAACTTACTCATTAGTGGGGCGTTGGGCATTTGCTGGGCCTCCTGGATCCAAAGGTTCAGTTGGTCCTGCTTCCGTCTCTTCAGGTCCGCATGGTGGTGATGGACCTGCTCACCAGTCCTTGGTATTCCTGTGGCACTGGTGAGATCATGTGCCAACCGGTCCCACGGCTCAGCCCTATATGCTCCCCACAGGACCTGGCCCTGCATGAGTTGGGCCTCATGATTATGGACGAGGAGCCAAACCATATATTTGGACTCCTCAGTGCCCCACCTCTGTGCTCGGAAGCAACTACCCTCTCCTACACCTGACATCCTGGCTTCAAGTTGGTTCTACAATCGGTTATGCTGTGTATTCCTGCCTATGGGGCTTATATATGCAGTTTTTCCCGCACTTATCTGTGACTGGCCATTTTGGAATTGTATCAGCTTCACAAAACCTGCTTTGTCATGCTCCTTTTTCTATTCATTCATATATATATGCTATTACTGCATTTCTAAGTGCAACTGTCATGACTTAGTGGTTCAGTACTTTGACTATGGTGCATGGTATCCTGGGTTCGAGCCTGGCCATTGCTTTTTATATTCTATGACTGTCTACACAGGCTAGGAGGTGTGTCTGTGTAAAGGCAGTTTTGATACAGCTTGCTCAACGTTGCCCGTTGGTTGGCTTGTTGGCGCGGTGCGCAGCTCCGCGCAAACAGATCACGCTGGTTTAAGTGTGATTTGGCTGTCAGCATGCATATTACTCTCAACTCAGCTACGGGCACACAGTTTCAGCGTGTTAAAATGCTGCTCAACCCCGGGCACTCATTTTACACCTTTTGTAACACTGCTCACCTACTGGCACTCATTTTAAACCTGTTAAAACACTGCCCAACTACAGGCAGATATACTCAACTTGTTAGACTGTAGCTCAGCTATAGGCATATCTGACCTTTTTTTTTTATTATCTCACATTTCTTCAAAATACATGGCCCATTTCATTACATTTTACATAAAATATAATTTTATATGTGTACATATATGTCAGGGACTTGTTTCATGCTTATTTCACTAAAAATAAAAATTTATGTTGTGGGGGCTCGAACCATGACTGCCTCCTCTTCAGCCAATGTCTGTACCACTATGCTATTGCTTCTTGGCTTACTTTGCATATTTAGTTCTTATATGATTTTCCACTTACTGCTAACTGTGGCTAAGTGCCGGGCACGCCAGCAAGCGCACTCACGGGCAAACATCTTTACAACTTATAAAAAAAAATATTAGATGTTCATTTCTGCATTTTATGTTCATAGTCTGTGGGGGCATGTGTTGTGTTGTGTTTATTCACATTTACACGGACTCTGTTGTGGGGGTTTACTTTCGGGACTTTTACTCTTCTGGGGGCGTGTCCATTTGCAGGGCTCACCCTATGGACACGCCCCCTACTGTCTTACACAGACCGTGTTAGCCTTAGGTGTGATTCAGCATGCCCTCATGCATATGAATGACATGCTGACGTCACACCGTTTAACTGCAGCCTCCGTGTAAGCCTTGTAACTCTTACATGGAGGCTTTGTGAATCCTGCCCATACTCTATGTACAGATATTCTCTAACTGCTGATTTTCTTAATATGCTTCATGGTGGTTTTAATTCTTTATTCTTATTTTTGCTTTTGATTTTATTTTTATTGTAAAAATATGTAATACTTCTGGAGCTTTTCTCCTCAGGTCACCACTGAAAATGGACCCCTGGCCCAGTTGGACTAACCTGGTTAACAAATGTCAATAAATAAATAATCAAGAAATGGGGTTACTTCCCTTTTGCTTTGTGTTTGCTTTTTTTTAAGAGTGGTATGATCCATCCCTTTTTCAAAAGTATGATTACGGGTTGATTACTGAAAAGAAGGCATTTTACATCTGTTACTATTCTGATTAGCACTTTGATGGCTATATCAATATATTTTAAGACGGTATGTCAGTGTAGTGTACTGAACTGAAGCCTTCAGAATGAAGTTTGGCTAATATTAATTAATGAATTAATTAATTAATTCATTCATTCATTCATTCATTCATTCATTCATTTATAGCATGGAACAGGAATATATTCTGCAGTGGATTTGTGTGTATGAATGCAGGGAAAAGAGGTTATTGGCCTACAAGGATTTTACTTGGGTTTGATAGTAACTGAATAGTAATGGTACTGCCAAAAGCAGACGAGACAATTATCATTTGTTTTACTTAGCATTAGACTTGTGAGCATGACTCAGTCTGACATGTTTTGGCTATGCTGGATTACTTCTCCAGGTTGTCTTCGAAAATAAAGATGAAGACGTTTGAGGTATGTCTGTTTTTCACACACACACACACACACACACACACACACACACACACACACACACACGTCCTTTTTTCCATCTATATCTAAGCTAGCTATAATTTGAAAACCACAATGTTCATAGTCTTACAAAAATATCAAATTATAATCTTATATTCATGAAGTGATACAGCATGCTTGTGTTTTATTTAGCAATGACTTCTAGCACTTGTTTTTCATAGGGGTGTGTACGATCACAGCTATAAGAAAGATGTAAATGAAAATTAATAAAGCACCAACAATTACTGGGAGAGTTGCAATGACTGGTCCATGCATTGCATCTTGACCATGCAGCATCCCACACTGGTCACATGGTGAATAATCCACGAAAAGGTGCTGAGTGAAGGATTACGTTTATTATTCTTCCAAATACATAAAAAGTAGTAGGAATGAAATAATGTGGGTTTCACAGACCTTCTAATGATACAGTAGAGATGTTGGACAAATCACTATTTTCTTTAAGTGTGATAATGGATATATATCCAGAAGGATCTGCATCCATCCTTATTAAATGAGTGATCATTTCTTTTCAGGCTTTACTGTATGCCACATTCATCCTTATTGAATGAGTGATAATTTCTTTTCAGGCTTTACTGTTTCACTTTCTTGGGCTGTCAGTTAAGGAGAGACAAACACCCCTCCTCTTACTGAAGTGTTTGTTAACTGCACATTCTGCTGTATTACACAGTACAAGTTCTGTATATACATGACAGTGCCATACTCATAGCTATTCTTATTTCTGTAATAACAAACATGGCTGATGGGAATCAGTGATGTAAAAAAACAGTCTTCAGAGAGATTTCTGAGATTACAAGAGCATGTTCTGCATAAAAACCCATACACAGATGTCTTCTGGAATTTATCAAAAATTCCTTATACTGGAATTGAGTCTTTTGTAGCAAAATACTGTGGTCATTTGAAGAGGCAAGCAATTTATTGATAAAAATCATATTAGGCAAAAGAAGAGAAAGGATAGCAGAAATCGCTCATAGTATTAAAGTATTTATTTATTTTTTGTTTCCCTGACAAAAACAAATGTCTGACAATGCATGGTTCATAGAATGTCCAGGGTTCTGTTGTAGAGTTACATCTTCTCATGATATTTGAGCTATCTGCTATCAGACAGTAAACGCTTTACATGTGGCCATTGTAACTACTCTAGTTTTACTGTTTGCATAATCAGACTAGTACACTACAGAGAGTTTTCACTAACAGCTTTTATATAGATAGATGTACAAAAGAATAAATGCAATATTTATCTAAAGTGTTGAGTAGTCAATCATAAGGCATTTTTGGAAGGGAAAGAAATCTGAAAATAGAAACAGAGGCTGTAGCTTGTCACATTTCAATACTGGGCAATTATCTTTGCTTATAAATCAACAACTATTATACCTTTATACTGTGAAAGAAACTCTGCTGATTTTGCTAACTTCTATCCTATTGCCCATATTTTCATATAGTAAAAACATCAATGGAATGTTTCATAAACAATTTCTAGATTACGTTGCAATGAACAGTCTTCTCTCCAACATAAAGTATAGCTTTTCACTAAGTCATGGTACAAAACAGCCCTATTTTTGTTCTAAGAATACATCAAAAGAATCTTTTAGGATATATTTCCAGTCAAATATTCCCTGATTTTAACAATTTAACACTCTAAAATTTCCCATCTTTCTCAACCATCTAAACCTAGTATTTTACTAGTGAGAGATTTACCAGTCCACTTAACCTTAATCTTTCTACACAGCTGGAAAGATGGCTTCCCATGCTCAAAATAAGACTGATTAAACCTGGTTCTATTGCACAGTGAGATAGAGCCCTGGCTGTACTGTAGATGATTTGTAGTCAACTAGTGATGTGAGTGCTGGAGGGATGGGTGGAGGAGGAAGAGGATGGTAGTTAGTGTTAATTGTTGGTTTTGCCATCCTAGGGTAAAGGAGAAAGCAAAGGCTCACTGAAGTAGCAGCATTAAGAACCTGGCAAGCTCCCTGTTGCATGTGGTATATTGATTAGTTGGTAGGATGTATATGTATGAAAGCAGGCATGTACATTTCAGATGCAGTCATTTCGGAGATGACAAGACTGCCAGAAGGTGGTGGTTGTTAGGCTACACTCCCCTACAGCAGTATGCTGCTGCAGCAGAATCCCTGTCGCCTTGCCATCTCTGGAGATAGGTCAAATTGAGCCCGAGTGAGGTCAAGGCAGGATTGGCAGACCTGATGAACCAGGAGAGGAACTGGTGGCAGCTGATGGTCAGTAGAGGGGAGGTAAAATAAAAAATCAGTCTCTTTAGGAGCTCCTTAGGTATCTCCACTCTTAGTCACCTTACTCAGTCTTTTAAAATCATCTCTCCTGACTTCACTCTAACTGTATTGACAGCAGAATCATCAGTATAGTTACCAGTCTCAGCTGTAACAATTGCAAAATTCATTTAAATAATTCAAAGTTGGAATCTATAATATTACTTTAACCTCAACACCACCACATCATAAGTCATTTTATTTATACTAACTGATAAGAATTTATACTGAATTATTTACGTTCTCAATTCAAACCAATAAAATGACGGAACAGATTCATGAATGCCTACACTAAATGCTACTATTGTGTATGCATCACTGTGTGCTTCACACATAATCGCACACTATTTTATATTTATTAACTGTCTCTACACTTAGTGTAGTACCATAAGTCAAGGGTAAATGACAATATGCTAATGAAACCACATGCACTTGAATTGCATGCTAATTAATCAATCTAACAAGGCAGAGCTATTCAGGAACCTATAAAGTAATTGTGTATACTTAGTGCATTTGCCTGAAATCCAAAACTATTTGGAATACAACTACAATTATACATAGAGAAAAATATTACATGTTGCTGCTGCCATCATTAACCTGTATGTACAATAGGCTTTCATTTAAGCTGCTCTATTGTCATGCTTTAGCCAAGAAGAAGAATGGTGTTTAGACCCCATTTGACTCATCACGGACTGTATGGAGAGCAATACTGGGTAGACAGGGAAACAGTAGAGGAAATTTGTATCCTCTGCTACCCTCATCTGAAGCCCCAGAGAACTCATGAAGAGCCCATCTTAGTGGTAACAAAGATATGTGTAGCATTACATATATTAGCTACAGGTAATTTTCTGAGATGCACAGGGGTGCCACAGGCCTTGGCTTCTAGAATATTACATCATTTTCTAAATACAATGCAGCATATCTGTTTCCCATGTACCCCAGAGGAGAGAGCAAGAACCATGCAGGAACTTTATCCAATAGCACACTTCCATGACATTTTGGGGGACATAGATTGCACACACATGGAAATAAAAGCCCCTCCTGGTGAACAGGTAAGGAGTTACATTAGCAGGAATGGACACTGCTCTATAAATTGTCAGGTTGTTTGTAATGCTGTAATGATTACCTGTCTGTGCAGGTAACCAAGGCAGATTTCACAACTCACACATATGGCACGCCTGTGTACTATACATAAGGTTTGCAAGGGACAATTTTCCACAAGGGCATTTAGCGGGGGATACAAGTTATGAACTGGAACCTTGACTCAAGAAACCCATGAGAAACCCATAACAACTCACTGAGCAAGGATACAACAATGCCCATGCTAAAACTAGCAATATAGTAGAATGTGTATTTCACTTGCTCAAATCAAGGTTCCAAAGTCTAGACTCATCAGGAGGTGCCCTGCAGTATGAGCCAGCAACCTCCTCCCAAATATTCACAGGCTGACCTATGTTGCATAATATAACTCTCAGGAAACAACTTCAACAAGGACAACAAGAAGCATGGCCACAGTTACTAGTACCACAGGCAGGGCCAGAAGCTCTAGCAAGTACATATGAAGAGTCTGATGGAGAACATACAGCCGTAGATGCTGCTAACAAATTTAGGCATGCACAATATGCCATGGCTTTGTCTAAGAAGCAAATGATAGCATACACCCTGACTATCTAAATGAAAACCTAAGAGACTAAGCACATGCAAATATTAGAAGTGATGCCTGGAAAACAGCACGACTTTTACTTTGTCAAGTAATGGTTGTGTTCTGTTAGCATCAGACAGAGACAACCCCCAAAGACACATCTTGTAGCTGCAGTATTAGCAAGGTAAGTCTGGAACCTGTATGGAAAAAAGAGGTATATAATTGATGCAAATACTTATATGTTCCTATGCTATGATTACTTGCTAAATATACCTGTTAATTATGTTACTTTGACAAAGTTATTTTTGTTTGCCTTCCCCATTTGTGCTCTACTTGGCAACCTGCAAACATGGTTTATGGCTGAAGAAAAAAGTAAAAAATTGAATTTGAGCTGCATTCTGTAGCCAAATGATCCTAGTGTGTGGCCATCAGCACTCTGGATAGTACATTTAGCAAGGATCCATTCTTGGTCCACTCCTATTCTCATTATTCATCAATGACCTTCAAATAGCCATTCCTCTAACCACCTGTATACAATATGCTGATGATTTTACAATCATATGCTCTGCCAGCTCTATATCTGAACTTCAGTCTTTAACCCAAACAGCTCTTAACACTGTACAGTCATGATTCTCTACACGGTGCCTTCTTTTGAACACAAAAAAGACCACGCTACAATTGTTTACGCCAAACAGTAAGCCCCCCCCCTATAGATTTCTCCATTCAATCTAGCAATGGTACCCTTATATCCCCAGACTTTTCCACCAAACTATTAGGAATTACAATTGATAATAATCTCACCTTTGACATTCACATTAATAACACTATTAAGTCTGTTAATAAAAAACTGGGCTCCCTATATAGAATAAAACCTTTCTTGACTCCAACTGCCAGAAAGACTATTGCCCACTCCCACCTAATTTCAACTCTACTGTATGCAGCTCCCATATATACTAATCTAAAAAAAAGTAATCTTACCAAACTATCCAACTCCTATAATAGTATTGCTAGATTTGCCACTGGAAACCCATATAGAACTTATCATTGTCATAACCTTTATCAACTAGACTGGCTGGAACTAAAAAACCTTCTGATACTTTCCCAACTTACCATCACTCATAAAATTTTTTATCAACCTAATAATACACCAGTACTAAACAACCTTATATCACTCTATAGGAGTCTTGAGTCCTTACGCTCCTCTATTAAACTACTTACTAGGACCACCAAGTCAAACAACTTAGCTGGTGACTCACTATTTTCAAATACCATGGGAAAACAATGGAACCTCTTGCCCTCTGACCTTACCACACTTCCATCCCTCTCTCTCTTCAAGCAAAGTCTTAAGGCATACCTTAAAAATCACTGTCTATGCCCTTGCTGTTACCCAGACTGATCCTCTGGACTTCTCATTGTCATCTCTTGGCCTCCCACTCTCCTACTCTCTTTCCTATATTCTCCCCTAAATTAGAAGGTACATAAGTAACCTCTACTACTTGACAACAATTAGATATCTTGTCTGCTGAGATATCAATGTACCCTGTTGGTAGTATTCCCTGCCTCTTGATTAATATACCCTCCTTTTTTTTCTCTCCTTCCTTTTTTTCTAATAATATGTCTAGTAAATAATCCTTAGGAAAAGTAACTGTCTGCATAAACTAGATTTACCAAAGATTTAAAGGTATTTTCTAATAATGTCTTGGGATTACCCTAGACTTACATGCTGTAAAATGTTCTGTAAATGTATGATGTATCTAGTATAGTATGTCTTTTTGTAGCTAATTCCTTTCTGTCTATTTTAAACCTTTTGGTGTGGTGGTGGTATGTTTTACAATTGGAGCTTTTCTCCTCGGGCCTCTGCTGAAAATGGAAATATATCCAGCTGGACTAGCCCGGTTAACAAATGATAAATAAATAAAATAAATACTAAGTTAATAAAATGTATATATCAGATCATTTTCCCTGTAGCACCTGGTATAAATGTAGTGAGCTTAGAGAAAAAGAACATCTAATATAGGGTGTGAATCCAGTTTACAGATAATTTAGAGAGGGGTAGTTCAAATAAATATTGAAAAAAAAAAACAAGTAATCTCCGTGGTATCCCCAAAGTCAAAAACAACCCACTAAACAAGTATAGTGGGTCCAAAACAAAACAGTGTAAGAAACTTCTCTGTGTGGAAGATTTTCAGTCCATATATCTCTAGATAATCACTGTATATTAATTAGATCAGGCAACAGTAGTAGAAGGAGCAAACTTAAACTCATCTTAAGTAAAAAAAAAAAAAATATATATATATATATATATATACATATATATATATATATATACATATATATATAAAATATGAAATATTGTACAGAATTACTAAGTATTCAAAAGTAATCCAAGCAAGACAGGCAGTCTGTATCCAGTTGAAAATCCATTATTAAGTACACAGACAAGCGATCCAAGTAAAACAAAATTAACAGAGTAATAGTTTCCTCACAAGCTTTCTAAATATATATATATACTTTTTATCAGGCAAGGGAGTGGTTTATTGTGCTGTAAAACAAAGTGTTATTGGTATACATGTTAAATTCACATCCCTTCCCCCATCAGTGTGACATTTGAGCTGGTGCTGCCCTACTTAGTAGCTGTCATAATAATATAACCCTTCTGTACTTTAAATAAAATTTATAATCTATAATGATGTGCTACTTCTTATTTAACCAGATTATTAAGTCTGTGATTTGATCCAAGATAATATACTACATGGCTGGATATATATCAACCTTAGTCCATTTGGCAATCAAAATATATATATATAAATATAATGCATATACACTTTGCATGTAAAAAATCAATTGCAAAAACCATATTCTATTTTCATAACCTATTGTTAACAAATATTGCTTTCGTCCTTTTAGACTTATTCAGGTCCGTGTACAAGAACCCTAAAAACTATCTATAAAAATATTAATGTATAATTAGTAAGTATTGTTATTATACATCATTTTGAGTAAAGTGGAAAAAAGAGAACAAGAAAAAGAAAAAAATAATAAGAAAAAATGTATGATGATGGAAACAAAATATACACTTAAATTAAAACTGATTTAAAATGGTATTTAAAACCAACTGGTAGAATAAAATAAAATAAAATTAGTCATGTAAACAATCTGGCAGGACCAGCTCAAATGTCACACTGCTGGGGGAAGGGATGTGCATTTAACATGTGTACCAATAACACTTTTGTTTTACAGCACAATAAACCACTCCATTGCCTGATAAAAAGTATATATATATATATTTAGAAAGCTTGTGAGGAAACTATTACTCTGTTAATTGTGTTTTACTTGGATCGCTTGTCTGTGTACTTAATAAATAATTTTTGACTGGAAACAGACTGCCTGCCTTGCTTGGATTACTTTTGTATAGTGTACTCTGTGTCTGTTTGCTATAGAGGGGGTCGTGTTATCACTTCTTTGTTATCTGATATTTAATAGCCTAGAGGGATTCCTCTGTACTTTAAGTGCTAGCCACAAAGTCTGAGAAATCATTTTATGCTCAACTCCTGAGAGACTTGCTTGGCTACAAACATCTGCATTAGAAGCTGAAGCTAAGTGAAACTTGCAGAAGTGCATTTAATATTCTGTTAAGTACAAACTTGCAGTTTTAAAAGTACTGTATTTTCATTTTTTCTGTTTCCTAATTGTGTGTTTCTGAACAGTGTCCTCTGTGTCTCTCTGCAGTTAGTTTCTCACCTTCTCTCCTTGTTTTTGTGTTGGTATTAGTGTTGCTGGCTGTGGTATTGCCCGCCCCTCCTCTAAGTCTGTATTAGAACACTCCTCCTGGGTCCATCTCATTTGCTCACTTAGCCAAATACAGTGAGATCATAATCTGACTCTAGTGTTCACTCTACTTAATACAAAGAGTAGATTTAAGAAGGCCTCAAAAATAAATAAATAAATACATTTCATTTGCTTTTATTGTATTTGTCTTTCCTCCTACTTTATTTTGCTTTTCTTAAAATTACTCACTTTTATTTAGTTTGCTGCATTTATTACTGCTTGGTAGTAGCCTGATTAAATTGTAACTGGTGGTGCTGTGGTAGCATTGTTGCCTCACAGTAAGATGCTGTCTGGTTCGATTCTCAGCTAGAGTGTCTTCTTCGTGGAGACATGTGTGAATGGGTGTACCTTCATTGAAGGTGGTGCGTCAGGGCTGGTAACTCGGCACGTAAAAATCAACTACCAATAATTAGCAGACCGGAGTTCCGCTGTGGCAACCCCTAACTGGGAAAAGCGGAAAGACACAGCAACAACATTCTAAGTCTTTTGGTTTAAGCACTTGGGCTTCATACAGGCTGTTTTACATTAAGAAGGTTTGTGGTCTGCACTGTTGTGGCAGGACAGGTAGCTTACATCCTTCTAAGCTGGGAATTGCTGACTGAAGGCCCAGTGTCCACTATTCTAAAAGTGTATTAGTTCTGGCTTAAGCACTTGGGTTTCAGCGCAGTTATTCTACATTAAGAAGGTTTGTGGTCTGCACTCTTGTGGGAGGTGAGGCTGGATTCTGCCCTTCTGAGCTAGGACTATCCGGTCACAGGCTTATTGTGCCTGCTTATTTGAACTGTTTCTTTCTGAAATTGGTGTGGCTTGCTGCTGTAGCATAGACCAGATTCAGGCCTGCTGAATCTAGCTTTGTTTGTATAACTTGAGCACTGATCCAGGCCATCTTTTTTGGAGAAGATTCCACTGCACCCTAGTAAGCAGGGGTGTACAAATAGAACTTGTCTGATTGAAGACTGCTGGAACAGGGCTCAGTTTTGAGCTTTTTTCTGGTTAATTGGGTAACTTCTTTAAATCGGTTTGTTCATTTTCTATTGTTTTATATATATATATATATATATATATATATATATATATATATATATATATATATATAATTGTACTTTATTCATCTGCTTTTACTGTATTTGTGTTTCTTCCTACTATATTACTAGTGGCATTGACTACAACTCTGATCCGCGATATATAATAATAAGTATCCTTTTCTGTGCATTTAAAGTGTTTTTTGAGTGTATCTGCTTTATTTTCTAAAAAATATACATATATATATATATATATATATATATATATATATATAAAATTGTTTCCCACCTTTCTAAGCTAGTATAGTCCAGTTTTCAGGTTAGTGCTGAATTCAGGGCTGTGTTACAAATCTCTGTGTTTGCCCATACCTTACTTGGATAGAAGGAAGTTCTCTGTTCACCTGTGAGACAGGGGAGCTTTGAGCAGCCTGTCTGTCCCTGGAGGAGTGGTTTCAGCCCAGAAATGAGTAGTTTATTGACCATTTTGGGCTAATTTCTATCTCTTTCATTTCCCTGCTATAAATACTGTATTTGCCCGATTTTGCATGCCGGGCAGCGCCACTTAGCTAGGGTAAAACTATTCCCGGCTCCACAAAGTCTCTTCTTCAATTTTTCCCTTGGAACTGGACAAACTTTCAATTTAAGCACTCATGCCACTCATTTCTCAGCCTGGCACTTACTCAAAACTTATAGCAAGCACTTATAAACCCTAGCACTAGACCCTCCTGTACTGTACAGAAGGACAAGGCTCTCTTTTTGACCTTACCAGCCATCCAGTAAAGCAGTTCTCTGTACCTATCCAGGCATGTCTAAAGGGCAATTTCAGGTGTACTCTCCAGTCCAACTGGTGAATCTGGGCATTTTGAGGCAATGTTACAACTGCCTCATGTACACAGACAACCCCCTCCTCCTACCACCTACCACCAAACACTAATACATGCGAGAGATGCAATTATACAGCCAAACTGGAGGCTAAGCTCTCTCAACTCAAGACTGGATCAGAGTCAAGAGAAGAAGGGAAATACTTGCATCACACCACCAGTCTCACATAAACCCATTAAAGCAACACTGGAAAAAAACACACATAAATACATGAAAACATACTCAGAGGCTCAAAATAAAAATCTGCAAAACCAACAGAGACCTCCAAAGCAAACATCCAAGCAACCTTCACCCCCCCCCAACACAAACCATGAAACACATACTTCACAAAACCAGTGTGCCATGCAATCACAGCCCTTAAAGCAAAATAACATACCCAACATACTAGTAATAGGTGAATCTATAGTCAGGCACACTGAAGTCCCACTCACTAGGCTGAATAAGGAGAAGGTTACTGTTAGCTGCCTGTCGGGTACCAGGATCCACCACATAACACAAGCACTCAGGTCACTACAGAACAAGTACAAATATGACTCTGTCATTGTCCATGTTGGTGTGAATGACCTGAGCCGTACCTTTCTGGACTACATGAAAAGAGACATAGAAGAGCTCTCTGATCATGTAGCCCAGGCCGGTATGACCCTGACCCTGATTAGCATCCTGCCCTCACCAAGAATGATACCACGGTATAAAGAAAAAAATCTCAATTTCAACAACTTGCTAAGTTTCTGGTGTTATTCAAAGGGGATCCAGTGTCTGTCTGCCTGAGATGACATGCTCGACAAGCCACGCTGCTTCACTAGAGATGGCTTGCACCTGTCACCCTTAGGCTTTCGAATACTTTTTTAGGCAAGGCTCAAAAGACAAACCTACTACTGTAAACAGAACAAGTAACAAAAACCTGAGGGTAGTATTACTCAATGCCAGAAGTCTGAATCTCAAAATGCACGCACTCGAGGCACTCCTCAGTATGGAGAAAATCGATATATGTGCAGTAACAGAAACTTGGTTTAAGGCTGCAGAGAGCACCCCAGCACTACCAGGCTACAACTCATACCATACATTTCGGTCACAGAACCCAAACCGAAATACAAAAGGTGGGGGCGTATCCATATTCATCAAGGATACCCACACCTCCAGGTTAGTGGCACAGCACGATGCATCAGAGATCATTCACATGCAACTAACAATGGGAAAAACTGCAATTCAAATTGCAGCTTGCTACAGATCACCCACCATGTCCCAGGACCCCCATTCCACATTCCTGGAAACACTGGTAAACATAAAGTTCCTACCAAACACCCTAATATTGGGTGATTTCAATTATCCAAACATTAACTGTGAGAACTGCTCAAGTACTAACTCCCTTACCCAACATTTCCTAGAATTTATAAACTCAAATGCCCTGGTTCAACTGGTCAACACTCCCACCAGAGGTGACAACATATTGGACCTGGTCATCACCAACATGGGCGACCGGTATTCCACACCGGAGGTCAACCCCTTGCTGGTAAGATCTGACCATAAACAAATCAGTTTGTATATCCACATTCCGCCCCCACCCCCGGATAAGAAAACCACCGTGAAAAACTTTGCAAAGGCAAACTTCACGTTACTTAAGACCAAGGTGGAAAGTTTCAAAGCCCCCATGCTGAATGATAACGCTGTCCAAGCTGAAAAATTCTTTACTAATGCATTCTATGGGCACCTACAAGAATGTATGGATCATGCCATCCCAAGCAAAACCAAGACTCACTCCTCCAAGAAAAGGAAACCAGTCTGGTGGACTCCTGCCATAAACAAGCTATACAATAGAAGGAGGAAACTAGTACAGAAAAGAGTAAAATCCCAAGAAGGGAACACATCCCTGATCAGTATCAGCATGAAACTATGATTTCTCATAAAATCATCCAGGGCGATCTTTGAAAGAAAAATTGCCAAGGACTCCAAAGATAACCACAAGGCATTCATTAGCTATGTCAATAATCTAAGTGGCAATGCTCAGATATGCACAGAGTTAGTGCAGAATGGCACAAAATACACTGAACTGACCAATATTGCCAATATCCTGGCAGACAGGTTCAGCACAAACTTCACCCCCCCTCTCACCCCCAAGTGGGCCCATAACCATACCAGAAGAATGTAGAGTCCCTGAAATCACAGACACTCAGGTTAAAACAGCCCTCTCCAAAACCAAAAACACAGCATCAATGGGACCAGACGGTGTCCCAGGCTGCATCCTACACAAGCTCAAAGATGAACTAACCCCTCACCTAAACACACTGTTCAAACTCAGCCTCTCCACAGGCTATGTACCCATAGAGTGGCACACAGCAGCAGTTATTCCACTCCACAAAGGTGGAGCCACAACAGGCCCCAGGAACTATCACCCTATAAGCCTGAAAAGCTTGGCATGCAAGGCTATGGAGTGCATCATCATGGAACTCATTAACAGAGACATTGGGAACCTCCAAACACTGGACCCTACCCAGTTCGGCTTTGTTAAGAGCAGATCATGCCTCCTAAATCTGCTGGACTTCTTTGAGACAGTAACCAAGGCTATAGATGAGGGAAAGGTGGTACACACATCCTACCTAGACCTCGCAAAGGCCTTCAACACCATTCCCCATTCTGGTATTATAGACAATCTCACCAGCCTGAACATAAACCCCTATGTCACAAGATGGGTTGCCAACTGACTCACGGACAGAACCCACATGGTGAGAGTTGCGGGAGCTAGGTCCGACTCTAAATTGGTTACAAGTGGAGTTCCCCAGGGCTCAGTCCTAGGACCCCTCCTGTTCGGCATATACTTCTCAGAGGTACAGGCAAGCACAGGAGGACTATGGCTGACCAAGTTCACAGACGCCTGCACACTAGGGGCTATAATTGACTCTCTGGCTGACACAGACATCCTACAAAAGGGTCTCACTGAGACAGATACCTGGTGTCAAAATCATGGCTTCAAGCTAAATGCCAAAAAGTGCATAGTCATCCCCTTTGGAAAAAACAAAGTACCCACAAACTACCACATAGGTGGTAGTCCCCTAAATACGGAAGACATAATAAGGGATCTGGGGACCCAAGCAGATAGTAATCTCATCTTTGATAATCACATTGCCATAGTGGTTAGAAAATCCTTCTACGTGGCCCACCTAATCTCAAAAGGGTTCGCATCCAGATCAAAAGAGGTCATTGTGCCCCTCTACTCATCACTCATCAGACCCATCACAGAGTACAACGCCCCATTTGAGATATACCTTACAAGACACCTGCAATAGCTGGAAAGACCACAGAAGTACCTCACTAAGAGGGTCACTGGCCTCAAACAGATGACCTATGCAGCTTGACTGAAGAAGTTACAGCTGTACTTAGTTACATACCGCCTACTCAGAGGTGA
The DNA here is from genome assembly GCF_019279795.1 of Protopterus annectens. NCBI lineage: Eukaryota > Metazoa > Chordata > Ceratodontiformes > Protopteridae > Protopterus > Protopterus annectens. The sequence continues at coordinate 860,588,775 of NC_056732.1, read as the reverse complement.
TCTCTGCCTGACATACAAGGTCATGTCCAACCCAGAATTGATGGACATGCTCCACCTAAAGAAAACCTTATCCTCACGAGCCACATGCTCTAGGGATCTAAACCTCACCACAATAAATAGGATGTGCTGGAGGGATAGATTCCTGTCCCAGAGACTTCCCATGCTTTGGAATAAGATCCCAATCTACATTAGGCAGAGCTGCTCACTAACACTCTTCAAAAGAAATCTTGACGAGTGGATGGGAAACAGAAAGTTTACCTCAGGGATCACTTCAGTGGCTCTGCTGGACAGAGGCACAGGGAACTAATCTGAAAGCCAACACATTCTGGCTAGGCTTATAAATGCCTTCGGGCAGATAGCCTAGTACCTACCTATGAACCTATGAACCTATACTTAGTAATTCTGTACAATATTTCATATTATATATCTACTACTATTGTCTGACCTGATTAATATCCAGTGATTAACTAGAGATATATAGACTAAAGATCTTCCACACAGAGAAGTTTCTTACACTGTTTTATAAATAAATATTGACAAACATTTTGATAAATAATTCTGTTATTAAAACTCAGATATTGTCAATATTGTTAACAACATGTAAGCTATTGTCTGTCCTCTTTCCCATTACTTGTTATTGTCTAAAGCACGGATAATGTGTGCCAGAAATTAAAGTTCTGACATGGCAAAGAGATGTGAGAAGGATGAATGAGACACTGTATTGCATATGTTCACAATTTGATATACCCTTTTGTTGTTTTACTTTTCTTTACAATTGTTGTCATTTTTTAATAATGCTTTTCATTTGCACTTTGTTAAGCAGCATGCAAACACAGCTCATGGCTGAATTGCAAAAGTAAAAAAAATATTTGGCTTGCCTTCTGTGTTGCAACTGAACCTGGCACTATTGTGTGGCCATCAGCACTCTGGATAGTACTCAGTGATGAAAGTGCACCTGTTGGGTAATTTTATCTGTGACACAGTGTACAGATACTTCTACAAAGGGTATCAGAATGACATTTATCCATTCCAATAGTATCATTAACATTTAAGAGGACTAAATATTTGGTTAAAATAAAGGTATCTATGAATATAGCTTGGAGAAAAATAGTAATTTCTTCCCAGATTTTTTTTAATATTAATACAATCAAAAAAATATATGAGACCAATCAGTTTTACAGTTTAAAGAACATCTCCAACAAAAAAGCTCTATACCTACTTTGGTCCATACAAGCTGTGGCAAAGAAATGTATAACTAGAAAGTGGAAGTCTTCACAAGAACCTACTCTGTAAGAATTATTGAGATTGATGGAAGAAATAGTGACATTAGAAATCAAGGTGAAGGAATCGAGAATTTCACCTAAAACATGGACAAACAATCCTTGGGGAAAAAAAAATGACTGTTATTGAGACATTAAAAATGGGGCAGTCATGGTGGTGCAGCGGTAAGCATTGTCACCTCACAGCAAGAGGTTCTCTGGTTCAATCCTTGGCTGGGGTGCCTCCTGTGCACAGTCCGCATGTCCTCCCTGTGGTCGCATGGGCTTCCTTTGTGTGCTCCAGTTTCCTCCCAAAGACATGCTGTAGGTGGATTGGACACTCTGAATTGACCCTAGGTATGAGTGTGTGCCTTCAGTGGAAGGTTGGGTGCTGGGCTGGCAACTCAACACTGTAAAACTCTGTTGCCAATCATTGAGTGGACAGGTGATCGGCTGTGGTGCCCCCTAACCAAGAAAAGCCAAAAGAAGATTGAGACATTAAAAATTAACCCTAAATAATTGTGTAACTTTATTAATTGAATATTATAAATTTTTGTTATTAATTTCATATATTTTATTATTTTTCCCTCCTTTGTTCAGGTCAATTGTACATAGTGTATATAAATGTTTATAATACTTGCTTGCTGATGATTGTATTGTTAAACATTATATTATTTGGAAAATAGAAAATTATTTGAAAAAAAAAAGAATGACATTTATCAGAAATTGTTGATTGGCAAGGTAACACTAAATACAAATAAGTATCATAATTATTTTTAGTGTGTATTGTGAAGTATGTATGTAACATACTCCACCATGTATTGCTCAGGTCATGCAACTGCATGTATCTGATCTGTATTTGCAAACACAAATACTGCCTATTATATAGACATGCAGTCTCATCACTATGTCAAGTCACATACATACAGACGTATCTTAAGCATATCTGCATTCATTCTTAAATTAGTATATCTCTAATTACCATAGTAAATAGTAAGTACTCCTGTGGCACTGATAGTTAATAAAAAAAAATAAACAGCTTTTCCTTTTTTCCATGGGTTCAATTCCCAGGTGGTACTCAGTAACATACTCCACCATGTATTGCTCAGGTCACGCAACTGCATGTATCTGATCTGTATTTGCATACACAAATACTGTCTATTATATAGGCATGCAGTCCCATCACTAAGTCAAGTCACATACATACAGATGTATCTTAAGCATATCTGCATTAATTGTTAAATTACTATATCTCTAATTGCCATGGTAAATAGTAAGGACTCCTGTGACACTGATAGTTAATAAAAAAAAAAAACAGCTTTTCCTTTTTTTCCATGGGTTCAATTTCCAGGTGGTACTCAGTATTACTAATGTGTATGGTGCAACCCCCCTAATATGTCAAATGTCATATCATTTTTCCTCCAAACAATAGGGATTATAACAAACACTATAAAGCATGCCAGTGTTTATCATTGGAACGCGTCAATAGTTTGAGCATCACACATGACCAAATCTCACTGTTATATTTCTAACCTTCAGTGCTTTCTGATGTTATCACTGCCAATATGTCTGCAAGCCATTGTTGTCCATTCAATTGCACAAATGCTGCTGGCAAGGTTGTGGATCTTTGCTCATAAGCTGTTACATGTGAGATATCAATTCAGCACCAGTTCAGACACATATTTCTAGCTTGACTTCTGCAGATAAAGCTGCCAAAGTTAGGGATGGTTTTCCATTTCAAGTAGAAAGGTGGGGTGTTTGGGTCTATATGATGTTATCGAATGGACTAAATAGCTAATGCTATTTAGTCGATCCGATACTGTCGAAATGGCAAAATAGCAAAGTCATAGAACATTGAATTTTTTTCCCTGGGAAAAAATTTGGTGGGCCGTCTTTGGGACTTTGCCATTTCCTCCACTATGGTGCGATCTTGGCTGTGGTACATTTAAGTAGGGGTGTGTGGGGGGCGAAGCCCCCCACTTAAATTTGTGTTGAGGTTTATTTATTTTTTTTTACGGAGCAGCGAATTTTTTCCCTGGGAAAAAATTGCTGTTCCGTTTGTTCGATATTTTGTTGTTTTGATATTATCGGTACGATGAAATAGCGTTCGCTATTTACATTGTACGATATGATATAGACGTGGGTGTTGAGAAGTCCATGATTTTTGTGGTACTCCACATGAAGTCGTACAGCCAGACACAGCTGCAGGGCAATTATACCAGATCTCAGCATACGGCTGAGGCTTGAAATAGCTTGTGCATGGCTGTGTCCAGTGCAACCCATCCCATATACTGTTGGGGGGAGTAATGCTGTCACCACTACAGTCATATGGAGAGG
>NC_056732.1:860485179-860582679 GCF_019279795.1 Protopterus annectens | reverse complement strand
TTGAAATAATGCTGAGATCTACAGTCTGATAGGTTCATATGTTTATAGGTTTATACTAAGCTAACGACCAGTAATCCATGCTATGTAACCCAACCCAGTTTTGTCATCGAGTACCCTGCATGCCTATGTGGTTAGGTATGTTAGTAAGGAGGTAGCTAAGGATTATATTGAGGAGGTATGTTATTTGGGGATCACTTCTGCCTACCTCTGTCCATTAGAGACATGGGGACGAGAACAGGGGTGAATTTGTGGTTTTCCTTCCAATAATCAAGGTTTTGCTTGAATAGGATCTGATGAACTCTGCTTCCCATGGACGGTGAGCTTATTACATTGTGCAGTAATCCTTTGAGACAGATATCAGACTCTTCAGCGCATTCTATTTGTGTTGCAGACAAAGTTCAAGTTCTTGGATCTAGTGTTTTTGATGTTGTTTGTTTTGTGGACGTGAAAGAGATTCATCTGAGCTGGGTCGGAGGCTGACTGATATGACAGACACAGATCACCTGTCAGTAACCTGTAGGAGACAGAGTATAGAGATAGGGGCTTAAGACAATCTGTATAGGGCAGGGTATTCATAGCCTAGATTCTCTTGTTGAGGAACTTTTTAGAGCATTCAAACTACTGCAAATGCTTAGGTACATGGCAAAGTGGACATTATACTCAATGATGGGTCAGATAAAGGCTAAGTAGAGTGGTACTATAACTTCCTTGGACCTGGTTCCCATACCCTTATTTATGAGATGGCTGACATAGAATTATTTTCTTACTCTCTTTGCTACACATTGATCAAAGGCCAGATTACTGCTACATATATTCCCAGATCCCTAACTACCAGGTCAACACCTAGGGTTGTTTTACAAATAGTTTGGGTGGTTGATTTCCCATTGGGCAATATAATGCATTTCTTTGCTTTGAGTTTTAATCTGTGGCTTCGACACTAGTCATTTGTTTGTGTTAGACACTCTTTTAGGATGCCAGTGTCATGGGTGGAATCTATAATAGCTATGAATTTACAATCATGTGCAAACTTGGTAAGCCAGAGGCATTTGACTTCTGAGAAGTACATGTCATAAAAGAGAGGACCCAACACGGAGCCATGGGGTTCTCCACTGGTGGACACAGTCTCCTGATGGAGCTGGTATCACTGATCATGACTTGTTCTCTATCTGTGAGCCAACTAGCAATCCAGTGACATTTGTAGGAATTTATGATGAGCTTTGAGAGTTTGTCAAAAAATACCTGAGTGAAATATTGTACCAGATGTCTTGTCCAGGTCAAGATAGGTATGCACCATTTTCTTCATCTATATCTTAGGTGACCCCTCACAAAGAAGTTTACCAGGTGGAGTAGGCAAGACCTTTTTTAACAAAGCCAAATTAGGATGTGTTCAGTCTCTGTCGGTTGCCAATGTCCCTGGTGATCATTTCCATGATAATTCAGTCCACTGATTTGCATATTAGATTTGTCAGACTGATGGGTCTGTAGTTCCTGGAGTCAATTGATGGCCTATCCTTACAAAGAGAGATGACCTTTGTGGTCCTCCATTCATATTGCACATAACTTGTTTGGAGGCTGTAGTTGAAGAGTACCTCAAGAGGTCCTGCTATGCCATGATTTAGGCTATTTAGGAGGCAACCACAGATATTGTTGGGGCCCCTTGAATCATTTTTTTACCTTTGAGAATGCCGCCAGGGCCTGTTCCCTGCTGATAGCTGAAGGGATAAGTTAGAAGGATTTCACATTGAGTAGAGGGTGGGGGTTGGGGGGTGAAGTTAGATCTAAAGTTATCATCCAGTAGATTTGCTGTATCACCTTTGTCAGTGAAGGTTGTGCCACTTATGATCAATTCTGCATACTAATGAGTGTTACCTTTACGGTTGTTGATATATCTGAAGAAGGCTTTGTGATTGTCCTTATCCTGAAAGACTATCCTGTCCTCATAATAGGCCTTGTTGGACTTTATTATACCTCTTAGCTTTTTATTTGGTTGTCTCAGAGAGCTCTTGTCTCTATGAGAGTTGCTCTTTCTGATTTTGGTCATGAGCTTTATTTTTTATTGTTATATAACCTGTTAAGGTAAGGAATTCTCTAGTGAGGATTAATTTTGGTGTTACATTTGGGCTTACTTATGATAAGTAAGGCAGCCTCAATTTGGCCACTTACAGGTTTCAATGAATAATTTTGCATAGGCAGTTGTCTTCATTGGGGTTTGAGGAGCCTTGAATTTTAACAAACTATCACTTATTATAATGTAGTTTGCTACATTTGTGCTACTATATAGAATCGTTCCTGTTACAGATTTAGTTGTGTTTTCTTGGATGATTGTTATTTCAAAAGGAAAGAGCTTTGTGGTCCAACCTCACCAATGAGTACATGACACAGGGGAGGGTATAGTGCTCTCTCGTGTTGGTGAATACTAAGCCCAATATGCTTCATCATCCAGTTGTAGTGCACGCTGTCTGGTCCAGGGTGTTCATGTTGATAAAGTACAGGAAACGTTGTGCCTGTGAGTTGGAGGCAGTGTAGATCTCCCAGTTTATATATGGTATTTAAGTCTCTCATGAATAGGGAATCTGGTTGGATAGTGAGCCCCTGTATTAGTCTTGGTAAGAATTGTGAGCTCCATGGGACACAGAGGACCTGTTGCTAACCAGGATGTGGTATGTAACATTGTCTGTGGATACTTGGATGTGGATGAGTTCCAGGGCATCATCCTGTTTAATTAAGCTAGATTTGTATGTTTTACTGTTGTACAAAGCAACACCTCCACCTTTAGTCCCTGTATCTGTTGCTGTTGGCCTACGTATGTGGAAGACAATATAGCTTTGCATTGCCGGAATACTTTCTTTGGCTTTAAACCAAGTCTTGGTAACAGCACAGATGTCCCAATTTTCTAGAGTGAGGAGAGCTTGTAGGGCGTGGAGTTTCTTGTTAGCCTCCTAGTATTGAGCAGTTGAAACACAAAAAACAGTAAAAATCCAAAAGGCACGGGTATCCAGAAACGTGGGAGACCAAGAAAGTTTTCTTTTACTGAACGCAAATTTATTTAGTTAAAATAAAGTTAAACTTACAGCGTTTTCGCTACTGAAACCACAGTAGCTTCATCAGAGTAGTGCAGAATGGCGCCAAAACACATTTAAATAACATTGGTGTGACGTCACACCTACATACGTAACTTCCACTTCTTAAAAAGTCTGTCTGTCACAGTATGAAACTAAAATTTCATCGCACAAAGTACTATAAAACTGTAACATTTCATAACATGCCAGAAACCCTAAAAGTCATTCAGAATATATTACGGAGTATATATCAATTTACTTGTGCTGTACTGACTATTACTCAAGTGAGTGCAATGTTCACAATATTACCAAATATCAGAGATCACCAGTAGGCAAATTAATATTATATACATGTAAGTATTGTAATAGTGCCTAGATCTATGTTTGAGTATTAAAGTGTGTGTTACTTCAATCTGTAAGATAAGTCTAAAAAAATCTAAAAAATCTATTTATGGTTGAAACATTAGGCAACCCAGTTGGGTATCTGTTGACCAATTATTTAAAAATATATCAGCCGTATGTAGGTGTGACATCACACCAATGTTATTTAAATTTGTTTTGGTGCCATTCTGCACTACTCTGATGAAGCTACTGTGGTTCCAGTAGCGAAAACGCTGTAACTTTAACTTTATTTTAACTAAATAAATTTGCGTTCGGTAAAAGAAAACTTTCTTGGTCTCCCACGTTTCTGGATACCCGTGCCTTTTAGTATTGAGCAGTAACATTTTAAGGTTGCTTTGATTTTTTTTCTATATTGGTAGTTTTGTCATTTTACCATGACTACAAAAGGCTCTAAGGAGGTGGATAAAGTTTCAGTCAATGTCTGAAAGTGCAGGAGCAGGTGCAGACCATCCTTTGCAAAGCAGTGTGGTGTTTTAACCATGTACCCCCACAGTGACAGATATTGAATCCCTCTGGAGTGACACCAGAAATAAGCCTGTTAGAAAAATCAATCATTTTTGCACACTATAAGTTCTAATCCAGAAATATGTCAAACTGTTGACTGTTTTTATTAAACTATTTAATGTGTAGCTGTTGCCTACATATTGTTTCAACCACCATTATTCTGCCTCTGTCATGACCTACTTGCTCCCTACCTCCATTTCCCAGTATCTAAGTCTGCTCACTCTTCTGTGCCATCAGTCTGTTTCCTCAGCTTTAGCATGATGCCTGTGCTGAAGCAACTCCTGTATCTTTGCGAAAATGGCAGTACACAGCTTATGGTAAAATGTGAGTTTCTGCCTTCGGGCACATTACTCTAGTGACCTTCATGCTACTGTGCTTAGCCTTGCTGTGCTATGCTCAGTCAGGCTAACCTTCTTTACAAATTTGTAAATCATATATGTAACACCTTGCATAATACATCTCTGTTCTGCATTGGGTCATTTGTTTTGCTTCTGGCTGTAATTTACACCTTATATAATATTTTTTAAATTTTTGTATCTGTTGTATAATTTTATCTCACTGTGGAGCTTTTTTCCCCATGTCTCTGCTGAAAATGAGCCACTAACTCAGCCAGACAAACCCGGTCAACAAATGTAAAATAAATAAATTAATTAATTAAAATGAAGCCTGATGCCTACATTCTCCCTTGCTTCATTGTTTTGTGACTGTCCCTTCAAACCAGTAAAATATGGGTTCAGTTGATGTAACTGATATGTCTGTAAAATGTTTTTAACATAGTGAAAAGGGTTCAAATACAGAAATATGTGAAATTTATAGTAAATGTTTTATTTACATTACTGTTATGTATTTAAGTGTTGTCTACATATCTTAGCATCCCAGCAGTATCCTGCTTATGTCTCAGTCATGTTTCCACTTTCTGATCCCTACTTGGTCCCTATTGGAAACACTTGACTATACATAGCATGACAGATTACTTATCTTGAAAAACATAGCACTCCACAAAAATGTTAAAATGTGGCCCTGAAAACTATAACATTATTTGTCTATCTGTTTCTCCATGTCTCTGTCTATTCCACTTCTGTATCATCACATTTTACTGTTTCATATTTATTATGCTACTGGATGTAGTGTACAAATTATGGGGTTTTACAATTGTCATAAGAGCAATGAAGACTAATCTATACATTCCCCTTTACTTCAACCTTTCCCTTTCTGATCCACATGCCACAACAGCTGTAATGTTCATTTCTTCTTGTTTATATATGATGAAGTGGAGAATACAGCAGTAATGTTGGCTATCACACATATATTACCTATATATATAAATGTCAGATTCAGTAAGTCTGTTTGAATAGCCACTAATATAGCCACTGTCGTTAATGTTATCTCAACTCAGCATGTTATTATAGCAATAACCAATGACATGGGTGTGGTATATTGAAGATTAACCCATGGTTCATGTGAATTAATCATGAGGGCTTCACCCTCGTAATTAAACAAAGCCAACTGTTTGTAAATTTTCAATATACCACACCATGGAGTTGGTTATTCCTATTATATAATGACATTATTTATGAAAAAACTTACTTACCTTTCTTAAATAATGGGCAGGATTCACAAAGCCTCCGTGTAAGAGTTACAAGGCTTACACGGAGGCTGCAGTTAAATGGTGTGACGTCAGCATGCCATGCATATGCATGAGGGCATGCTGGCTCACACCTAAGGCTAACATGGTCCATGTAAGACAGTAGGGGACATGTCCGTAGGGCGAGCCCTGCAAACGGACATGCCCCCAGAAGAGTAAAAGTCCCGAAAGTAAACCCCCACGACAGAGTCCGTGTAAATGTCAATAAACACAACACAACACATGCCCCCACAGACTATTTACATAAAATGTAAAAATGAACATGTTATATTTTTTTTTATAAGTTTTAAAGATGTTTGCCCGTGAGTGTGCTCGTTTGCGCGAGCGTGCCCCTCGCTTAGCCACAGTTAGCAGTCAGTGGAAAACCATATAAGAACTAAATATGCAAAGTAAGCCAAAAAGCAATAGCGTAGCAGTAGAGACATTGGCTGAAGAGGAGGCAGTCATGGTTTGAGCCCACACAACATCAATTTTTATTTTTAGTGAAATAAGCACAAAACAATTCCCTGACATATATGTACATGTATACAATTATTTTTATGTAAAATGTAATGAAATGGGCCATGTATTATGAAGAAATGCGTGAAAAAAAAAAGAACAAATGTCAGAAGTACCCATAGCTGAGCTACACTCTAACAAGCTGAGTATATATGCCCGTAGGTAAGCAGTGTTTTAACAGGTGTAAAATGAGTGCCCGTAGGTGAGTAGTGGTTTAACAGGTGTAGAATGAGTGCACAGGGTTGAGCAGAGTTCTAACACGCTGAAACTGTGTGCCCGTAGCTGAGCTGAGCGTAATATGCGTGCTGACAGCCAAACGGCGCGTAAGCCAGTGTGATCTACTTGCGTGGAGCTGCGCACCGTGCCAACAAGCTAACCGACGGGCAACATTGAGCAAGCTGTATCAAAATTGACTTTACACAGACACACCTCCTAGCCTGTGTAGACAGTCATAAAATATAAAAAGCAATGGCCAGGCTCGAACTCAGGATACCATGCACCATAGTCAAAGTACTGAATCACTAAGCCATGCCAGTTGCTCTTAGAAATGCAGTAATAGCATATATATAGGAATGAATGGAAAGAGAAGCATGACAAAGCAGGTTTTGTGAAGCTGATACAATTCCAAAATGGCCAATCACAGATAAGTGCGGGAAAAATGGCATATATAAGCCCCATAGGTGGGAATACACAACATAACTGATTGTGGAACTGATTTGCGGTCAGGATGGCAGGTGTAGGAGAGGGTAGTTGCTTCCGAGCACAGAGGTGGGGCATTGAGGAGTCCAAATATATGGTTTGGCTCCTCGTCCATGATCATGAGGCCCAACTCATGCAGGGCCAGGTCCTGTGGGGAACATATAGGGCTGAGGCATGGGACTGGTTGGCACATGATCTCACCAGTGCATCAGGAATATCAAGGACTGGTGAGCAGGTCCGTCACTACCATGCGGACCTGAAGAGACAGAAGCAGGACCAACTGAACCATTGGATCCAGGAGGCCGGCAAATGCCCAACTTCCCACTACTGAGTAAGTTACATGTACTTATTTATGTAAGAAATTAACCTAGCTGATATTATGGAGATGTGTATTCCAATATTATTTCATTTATATTACAGCTGCAGGTGTCCCTTCCATGAATCGTTGAGCCTATGCCGATAGGCTTATGCGGTTGCACCACCAGGCAGGCTAGTAATTATCTCCCTGTAACTGTAAAAAAATATAAGTATGACAGCTTGCAAAAGAGTGCAGTGTAGTCACTTATTAATAAAAAGTGCAAGTAACAGTGTAAGAAAGATTTTGCTAGTATTGTTTGATTACATAAGTGTGATGCAGCCAGTAATCCAAAAATAAAAATGAAACAAGTATGAAATAAAGACGTTCCACCTATAATATAATAGTACATAACCTGCAGCAGGCTGAAAAGTACAGCTACAGAAACTGAGTAAAACACATGTGTGAAATATATCCCCGTTTAAATTCTGAAACATGACACAAGTGAGACTGTTGGAAAGGATTGTTATAACTAAGTAAAACATGTCAATAAAGCCTAGAATTAAGTACCATCCTGAATTGTAAAAATAAAACAAGTGAGAGAGTGTGAGAAAGAGGTATGAATCCACCAATAAAGTAGTAATAACTCCTGAATAAAGTATACTGCAGTCAGTACAGAATGAAATGAATGTGACAGGCACAACCAAACAGCAACATGTGTTGAAAAAAGTACTGAAGCTGGAATGTGTGTCCCAAAATCTGGATATGTTGCTCTCAGTTTGCAATATGCAGATAGTATGGTTGTATGAAATATCAAACATCCACAGTTGTCTAGAGCCATATAAAGCAAATGTAGCAGGATGATGTAGCTGAACAGAGCCAGATATGAATGTGTATGAATAAAAATGAAATGTATATTGATGTAGCAGTAACATTCCTATCACCGACATACATACGTTTACACATAGGAAACTGTAGTCAGACCTGTAGTGTGTATATATCTGCAGCTAGTAGAAATGTACAGCACATGTATAGGTATTTGAAGTTGTTAATGAAATATTTCTTCACCCTACCCTATAACCACAAATAATCCATTCCACATGAAATGGGTATGTGTATTCACAATTAACTCCCCTGGACAATTGTCCTGTTGGTTCGTACATATTTGCATGTACGTTGATGCATGTGCCCTGTTCATACATCCAAACCTGATGGCCTGTTGCCATCATTCAACCCTGCATGTTGTTGGAACGTGTACTGTTGTTCAAATTATGCATGTTTTATGCTTGCTGTTCAACAGCTTGAATTTATGGGTGTTTGGTTAATGGGAATACTAATGCATGCTGTTACAACTAATTGTGAATGGTATTGCATGTTACTAACCCAAACTGTCACTAAATAATGCAAAACATAGGACGACAGGGAAGGTGGGTTCCAGCGGACCCACCTCTCCCACCTCAGCTGGCGAGTGCACCTAGCAGTAGTGCCCAGGCCGGACCCTCCTCCGGTGGCCCTGTGCCACCTGTGGGTGGAAGCGCTGCAGGGGATGGGGCTCATCCCCCCTCTGCAAGTGTGGCCAGAGAAGAACATCCACTCACCCTCCGTAGTGTCCGGACTGTGGTGCGTAGGGAGATCTGGCACGCTGTGTTTGGACCCCTACGCCAGCTTGAGGCACGGGTGGCACAACTCATGGGTGTGCCTGCTGCCCATCCAACACAGCCCCCAGCACAGCCCCGTCCTGGGCAGTGAAGGCACAGTGGCAACTGCCCAAGGATGGGGATCTCAGTTCTACTGTTGCCATCTGTGGGCTCATGGGCTTGAGATATCCAAACATCCGTCCCCGTCAATTGTGCAACCCCCCCCACATGTGTCATACACCACCCCTGTATGCATCTTGTTTGTCTTGTCTGTTAACCTCCCCTACCTACCTCCTCAGCTATACCGACTTCCTGTACCTGACATACCACTCTCACCTGAAAAAAAAAAAAAAAGGGCACTCTGTACCCACAAAAAAATTACGCCCCATACATAGCTACCCATTTTGCACACATGTCTGCTGGACATGTAAACTGGCAATTACAATTGGCTATACAACAAATTTAATTGTTGTCCTCACACCTCTCTCAGGGGTGGAAGGTTTCAAATTTCACACTGAATTACAAACATATGCACAGCTGTTGCTGACGAAGAAATGGGCAGCTATGGGCCTTTCCTATATCCCTCCTGCAAAACCCGAGCTTGTTTTCCTACTGTCCTACCCTCTTTGTGCCCCCTTTTTCACCACTTTCCTATCTCCCCATTTTATTTTCTTTAAAAGAAAATAGCACGGGTGTGCACGAGAGTAAGCACTTTTAAGCAGTAGTAAGTGGGAGTGCGCTTCTGTGCGCTTAGCTAAGCGTGTGTGCACAAAGCTAAGTGGCAGTGCGCATGCGTGACCTCTGTGCAAACCAGCGCTAACCCGCTTACAACTGCTTAAAAGTGCCTTAGTCACTCTGAATGACAAGGCCTGTAGTTTTCTCAGCAGCAAAATAAAATACCTCCGTCAGTCTTGAACCCAGGACCTTGGAAACACTAGTCTGCATGACTTACCACTAAGCCATGACTGCTATACAAGAACATTGTGCTGAAAGAAATATATCATAAAATAGTAGGAATTAATGTAAAGGGAATATAGCAAGTCTAGTACACAAAGCATGTCATGTATATTTACTGTCAAATCTAGTGGATTTGTAAAATAGTACTGTGTAATGAGAAACAGTCATGCTAGTTGGTAGCTACTAGGTAATAATGTCACAGTAGCATCTGGCAAGCCACACACATACTCAGAGCAGGATAAACACTGCCATAGTTGAATAGTTAAGAGATCAGACATAGCAACTGTGACTGAGTTACAGGGATGTCCCTGATGTGAAAACAAATGTCAACTGTGCCCTACTAACACCCTGTCAAATGTACTAGCAGTAGGCAGAAAGGAGTAACTACACATGCAATGGTAACTATGAATGACTGAAGGTATGCACCACCTGCACGTCACAAATGGTGTACTAATATATATGCTTGAAACAACCCACAGTCACAACTTCAGAATATCAGAATATTTCATTGGAGTATCCCACTGATATGTACCATTCCATGAGGCTGATAAAAGATGCACCTGAGTATCTGGGGCCTGCTCAGCAGCATGATCAAATACCTATGTAAGTGTCAAGGCCCACACCATGGTCAGACCACACTGCATGCAATAACACCCTACCACAACAAACACATTGGGAATTGCTGCCCAAACAGATTTAGCAAGCATTACAAGCTGTGAATGTAAATGGAAAATTGGAAAGCCATAGCAACACATTACAGGAAAGACACCTAGCAGGCATACAAGGAGTGAATGTAAAGGCCAAATATTGAAGCCATAGCAACAGATTGCAAGAGTCACTGCTATATACCAGTTACACCACAATCCCCACAGGAAAGCGCACACACCCATATACACAGTATTACTAGTCGTGGGTGTCAGTTTACATACACACGGAGAAGAGGACCCTGGAGGAAGGAATACTCAGCTTACAGAACAACATGCATTGCAGTGTCTACAACACAGCCTGAAATATGAGAGACATACCAACCCTTCCACTCACAGAACAGTGTCCACAGCAAACTAGCATGGTCCCCACCCTGATAATCTGAAAGGGCTACGCCTACCTAACACACCTTTTTATAGCACTCTCCTGTAATCACAGTGAGAACTGCAATCACTACACAACAGGCTGCATGCAGTTAGTAAATGCTGGCTAACAATTGGTGCAGAGGCCATCACATGGACATGTGCAGATACCTACAAAAGCATCCTGTACTCCCAGTCCACACATGCAATACTTTCATTGCACCCTCTGGAGGTAGAGACAGAGGGAGAGAGAGAGAGAAAGAGAGAAAGTGAAAGAGAGAAAGAGAAAGAGAAAGAAATAAATAAAAATAAAAAGTAACAAACAAACAAACAAGTTGACAGCAGGCCAAGTATCTGAAAGCCTACGCCAACAGCTGCAACAAACACAGGTAATGTAAAGTAGTAATATATTAGTCTACATACTATGAACCCTCCAGATGTGTTATTGGTCTGTATCTATGTATATGAAGATGTGCATAGGGCCGGGGACATACTGCAACTGCCACTGAAGGCTCTACATACATATGTATGTGAAGGTAGCTATGTGCACATAGCAATGTAGGTTGTAGTGCAATGTACAAGTAGGTTGTACAGTAATGGATGTTCATCAGTACGTTACTGTGTGTATACATATGTGGAACTAAAAAGGAGTATATATATATATATATATATATATATATATATATATATATATATATATATATATATATATCATATGTATACGTATGTATATCGAGATATGTATGTATATATATATATATATATATATATATATATATATAAAATATGCATATGTGTATACATAGATAGAGAGGGATGTAGAAATTCATAGACATATATAGTTTCACAGTGTCATAGTTTAGTACTAGGCTATCTGCAGACAGTGTACAGAATAGATTTAGAAAATTGCGCCTCTGTATATTAGTGACACAGTGCAGACCCCCGTACATAATAGCATTAGTTTACTGTGCCTCTGTCTAGTAGTGACACAGAGATGACCCCTGGTGTAAACCTATGATCTCCCATCCACTCGTCAAGAATTCACATGAAGAGTGTCAGTGAGGGTCTCTGCCTAACATGAACTGGGATCCTGTCCCACAGTATGGGAAGCCTCTGAGTTATGGATCTGTCCCTACAGCATGTCCTATTCATATGTGTGCTGAGGTTTAAATCTGTAGCTGTTGTGGTTCTGATGGATTTGGATTGTATGAGGTGGAGCATGTCCATCAATACCTGATTGGACATGGCCTTGTACATCAGGCACAGATCACCCCTAAGTAGGCAGTATGCTATGGAATAGAGCATGAGTTACTTTAGTCTGCCAGCATATGAAAGTTGTTGGAGATCCTTGATCCTCCTGGTGATATACCTATGGGGTCCCCCTAGCTGTTGCAAGTGCCAGGTGAGGTACATACTGAATGGGGCATAGTACACAGTCAATGGGCCTGATAAGGGCAGAGTATAGGGGTACAATGACCTCTTTTGATCTGGATGTGAATCCCTTCATGATAAGGTGGGCAAGGTAGGAAGTCTATCCAACCACTTTGGCAACGTGGGTGTCAAATGAGAGGTCAGTATCGATTAGTGTCCCAGGTCTCCGATTACTTTGTCTGTACTCAGTGGGTTACTGTCTATGTGATAATATGTGGGTACCTTGTCCGTCCGAAAGGGTATGACTATACATTATGTGGCATGAAGTTAAGGCCATGACTCCGGCACCATTTGTCGGTTTCCATGAGGCCTTTCTGTAGGATGTATGTGTCAGCTGGTGTATCGACTATGGCGCCTAGTATGCAGTCATCTTTGAACATTGTCAGCCACTACCCTCCCATGTCTGCTTCCACATCTGAGAAATATATGCCGAACATGAGCGGTCCCAGGACAGAGCCCTGTGGGACACCACTTGTGGCTGGCTCTGAGTCTGACATGGCAACAATGAGTTTGACTGTAGGGTTTCTATCTGTTAGCCAGTTTGCAACCCATCTTGTGACATATGGATTTACATTTAAGCTGTTGATCATGTCTATGATGCTAGAGTGGGGTATTGTGTCGAAAGCCGTAGGCAAGTCCAGGTAGGCTGTATGGACCGCTGTGCCCTCGTCAATGGCTCTAGTGACTGATTTGAAAAGGTCAACCAGGTTCATAAGGCAGGATCTGCCCTCTACAAAGCCGAACTGGGTGGGATCAAGAGTCTAAGTCTCCAATGTCTCTGTGTATGAGTTCCATAATGATTCTTTCCATAGCGTTGCAGACCAGGCTGGTTAAGCCTATGGGGCGGTAGTTACCAGGGTCTGTAGAGGTGCCTCCTTTGTGGAGTGGGACTACTGTTGCTGTATGCCAGTGTCCAGGTACATATGCTGTAGTAAGGCTATGGTTGAATAGCATTTTATGTGCGTGTTTAACTCCTCTTGGAGTTCACATAGCATGCAACATGCGATACCGTCGGGTCCCATTGATGCTGTGTTTACAGCTTTGCTGAGGTCGGTTTTCAGCTGGACATCTTGAGATGACAGGGAGGTTACAGTCAGCTGGGATAAGTAATTCCTCATGTGGGGGTGAGGGAGGGGAGAAATCTGCACTGAACCTGTCTGCCAGAATGTTGGCAATATCTGTGTGTTCAGTGTTGCTTTTGTCACAGTGAACTAACTTTGAACATATCTGAGGGTTTCCACCCAGGTGTCTAACATAGCAGAGGAAGGCCTTGTGGTTATCTATAGATTCCATAGCAATTTCCCTCTCATTGTTGGCCTTGCATGTTTGTATGACAGAACGTATCTTTCTACTAGTGCTGATCAGAGATGCCTTATCTTTATGGAATTCTGCTGTGCCGTGCAGTAGCTACCTTCTGTTGTTATACAATTTGTTCATGGCTGGGGTCCACCAGACAGGATGCCTGCCCTTGGTGGAGAGGGTCTTGATTTTATTTGGGATTGCACGATCCATGCATTCTTGGAGATGTCCGTAGAAAGCATATGTGAAGGAGTCTGCATTGTGGGATGTGGTTTCCACTGGCCCAGTGGGCTTAAAGCATACCAACTCAGTTTTAAGAAGTGTAAAGTCGGCATGTGAGAGGTTTCCCACTGTAGCCTTTTGTGTTGTGGGGGAGGTGGGATATGTATATCCAGGGTGATTAGTCTGTGGTCAGATGTGACTAGTGAGGGGTATACTTACGGTGTGTAGCACATTGTCCCCATGTTTGTGATGATCAGGTCTAGAATATTATCTCCCCTTGTGGGAGAGGTGACTAGCTGTTCCATTGCATTTGACTTACTGAATTCCGAAAACCTTTGGGCTAGGGTGTTTGGGCTAGAATAATGCACCCAGTGTATGTTAGGGTAGTTGAAGTCACAATATGATGGTGTGTGGTGGGACATTCATATCCTTCAATGTCTTCAGGAAGGCTGACTGTGGTTCCTGAGATTGGGAGGGTGGTCTGTAACATGCTACCATTTGTATAGCAGGTTTGCCTATGGTTATATGCACCTGGATGGTCTCTCATGCTTCATGTGTTGCCAGTAACCTGGAGGTGTGGGTATCCTTCATGAATATGGACACTCCCCCTCCCTTTTTGTTTTGTCCCGAGTCCTGGGGCCAAAAAGCATGATACGAGGTATAGCCTGGTACCGCTGGTGTGCTCTCAGGAGACTTGAGCCACAGACATCGAGATTGGTAGAATATGTACGTACAGATATATGTAATACACACATACATATATAGGTATATGTAGATACATATGCATATACAGATAGATCTGACTGACAACAGATTTGTCTGTATATGACTATCTCTCTCTCTCTCTCTCTGTCCCACCCCCTCTCACTCTCACTCTCCCTCTGTCTCTCTCTCACTCTCTCACCCTCTCTCCCCACATCTATATGTATATATCTACATCTATATATACATATTATATACATATATACAAGATATATATATATATATATATATATATATATATATATATATATATATATATATATATATATATATATATATATATATATATATATATATATATATATATATATATATATATATATATATATATATATATATATATATATATATATATATATATATATATATATATATATATATATATATATATATATATATATATATATATATATATATATATATATATATATATATATATATATATATATATATATATATATATATATATATATATACTGTGTGAGGCACATGTGTGCAGATGTCTTGCAACAGGTGCCTGGTGTCAAAGGTATGGAGTGAACACCAGTCTGGATACTGGAGTACCATACCCCATTCAAAAACACTGACACCAGTAACCACCACATATGTGCATGCCTGCCCACCACTGCATGTGTCAGGGGGGAACAGGGACAACAAGTGTACAATAGGCTCCCCATTAATATACACAGTGGCACACTAGTCCTGTAATACCTGTACAAGGAATGTGTCAGCGGACATGGTGTGTCAGCTATGGACACGTAGGTCACTGTACCACTCCACACCCCACAATGTCCTACACGGTATGTACCTCCCATGACAGCTACAGATATGGAGAAGGACACAGACATATGCAAGTAACTGTGTCAATGCAATCAAACACAATACCTATGCAGAGTGACTGACAAGACCGCAGAGCCCACACAGACTACCTACATAGAGATTGCCACTGCTGGATATACATAGTTCGGTCACACCCATGACAGTTGTCTAACAACCATGGTAACACCTCCAACATCCACAACACAAATTACCTATGTCTGTCGTCCTTGTCACTGCAGTATAAAGCACATGGTGGAGGTACAGAACCCTACCCACAGATACGACATACCCTGTAGTAAACCACACAGAATTAAGAAGCAAGGCTCCCCATGAGTAGATGTCAGACATACCCCTGCTGAATGTTATGCAGATAGGTAATATGCCATAGGAGTCACCCTGTGTAACTGTTTGTAAGGAGCAGGTACGATCATAACACATGTGTCACAAGGGGCAGGTTAGCATAACAGTATGTTGCTGTAGGCCCAGGGCCAAAAGCACACTACCTACCTAAGACACAATGCACACCCATGAACACATTGCAAATGAAACATGTGAGGTGGAATGAGTGTGCCAGTGACTGGGTCCATGTTGTGTACTGGTGTGATTGCTCACCATGACTGTCTGTCTGTCATGGTAGTGTGTGTCCTAGGTGTGAGGCCAGAGACAGATGTGTGAGGTATTGTGATCAACACATACTACATTTCCGTATGTTGTGCTGTGTTACCCTGTATGTCACTGTGGTGTAGGTAGGGTTATTACAAGTAAGAGTAGTGTGCATTACCAGTGAAATATGTAACGTGCATTGTGTGCAGTGCATGGGCTGATAATGTCCCCCATACAGTAACTTGATACAAACCCCCAGTGTGAGGTTGTGCATTGTACCTGAACCAGTGTGTTGACTGCTGCAGTATACTAGTCTGTCGTATGGAGTGTGCCAGGTACTGTTGCACAGTTGTCGGATGAGCACTGATATCTGGTCATTTACATGTGTATCCCCAATAGACAGACATATGCTATATATGTGGTTAAGTTATATCATTGCAGTCGAGTATTATGTGTATTATGTGTGCCATAGTTTGCTGACAGCTATTGCTGACATATTTTCCTTTTCCTTTTCAGGGCTATGATTCACCATCGGAACCCTGTCTACTCCGCTGCAGAGGAGGAAGAGATACACCAGAGCCTGGTGCGGGATTTCACAGTACTCTTTTCCCACACCAGCCAGAACCAGCAGGAGAGGGCTGCACTGTGGCAAGACCTGGTCAGTAGGGTAAATGACATAGGCACACATAACCAGACATATGAGCAGGTACGCCATCACTGCAGTGATTTAATTGGAAATGTCCATCAGTATGCATCGGATATCCACAGGAAGCAGCTTGCCACAGGTAGTGGGATGTCTAGACATCCCCCCTCACCAGACTGGAGGGACTACTCCTAAGTGTTGTGGCTCCAGCCCAACAGCAACTGCAGCAGCATACATGTGTAATGATGGAGGCTGGAGCCACACAGCTGCAGGACACGGAGCATGCAGGTAACATGCCATGTGTATAGTTGACCGTTCTATATACTGTTAGGTTATGCATGTGTGAGGTGTGTTCTCATTTTGTAGCTGTAATCTTGGTAATTATTGTGCAAGAGTGATATTCTCAATATCAGCAGTACACCTGTGAAAGCTAACTGTTGCACTACTGAACTGTATTATGCCCACAGTATCAATGGCACAGTTGTGCCCACTGACAATAAATGTCTGTTTTCTGCAGGTCCCTCTGGTGTAACAGCAAGGCAGCTTATCCATGCTGGTGAGTGTGTAATACCATTACCTTCAATACTCTTGATACTAACAGTAATAATAGGCAGAAGCAGTAGTGCTATGTGTTTGATTGCAGGTGTGTTTGTGTCTGTGTGTTGATATCTCATATACTGAGGTGTGTGCATGTGCCCATGTGTGCATGTACACATGTGTGCAAGTGTACATGTGCCCATGTTTGCATGTGCCATGTGTGCATGTGCACATGTGTGCATGTGTGCATGTGCCCATGTGTGCATGTGCGCATGTGTGCATGTGTGCATGTGCCCATGTGTGCATGTGTGCATGTGTGTATCAGTGGTGACAGTGTGTACACATTGTAAACTGAGTTTCCTGTCTTACTCCCACAGGTTCTGGTGCTGCTCTGGTGTTGTGCAGCAGAGAACCTGAATCAGCTGCTGTGGATAGTGATAATGATGACACCTGTGTAATGGCACAGGTAGGTGTGCCAGGGTCCGTCATTGGTCAGCCAATTGACACTACCCAGCTGTCGACCCCATCAATGTGCACAGTCATCCTGCCAATACATCCTTTGTCACCAATGTCCCTAGGTGATGGACAGGATACAGTGGGCATTGACCAGGGTAATGTGGTATCGGTGGTACATGCAACCCCACACAGCAGCCATGGCCAGGGTCCTGAAATGGTACCACACAGGCAGACGTCCAGGGGTTCTTGTGGGAGCATCCATGGGCATACTGCCCCTGTCAGACGTGCCCACAGAGGTCTTTCAACCTCAGCTATGTTTCGGGCTGTAATGCAGGCACAGTCACATATTGAATGGTACACCTGACAGGGTCTGAGGGAGCTGAGAGCATGTCGCAAAGCTATGAGTGACAGTATGCGTGATGTTGCAGCTGCCATCCGTAACTTCACCGAGGTCATTGACAGACATTGGGGGGACACATTAGATCTGTTCCACAGCTACATGTCCATGAGCCAGGGCAATGGTGGACGGTTGAGGCATCGACGTGGCCGTATGCCAGCAACAGCAGCAGCTGGCAGCCGTTGCAGATGACAACAGGCCCGCAGCCACTCACATAGTGCCAGCAGCAGCCCCAGCAATGCTGGGTCTGTGCTGTCATCAGACTGCCCCAGGAGAGCATGTGCACATGGCGCTGGACAGTCCCAACAGGGACCTGTCTCCAGTCACCAACCACCTGCTTCTGATGACAGTACCCAGTCTGGCTTAGTACCTTATACGGTCCGTAGCACCCCTGCCAGGCACAGGTACCGTGTCCGTGGCCACAGACAGTAATTTGTATGACCTGGCAGGTACATTCTGTGGCTGTCCACAAACACCTGTATATGGCAGCCATGAGGTGGGACTGTGTGTATGCATACACACATGCAGAGTGATAACACCTAGGGCTACCGCATACATGCATTAACACTGCATCAACATTGCCCCATCTTGTACTGCTGTCCCTCACCAACACACACACACAGACATGTCAATTGGTTGTATCAGTGTCAGACTCGGGCATACCAGGTACACACCCTGTGCATATGATGAAACTGTGCCACCTCCTGCAATCTGTAAAATCGGTGGAGGAACAGGTTAACATGATGCTGATGCACAGGGTGACTACATAGAAGTCTTGGAATAGTATGATTTTGACAACAGTACAGTGTAATGATATCACTGTGGGTATATACCAGCATGCCTGATGCAGTTACAGTATGAATGTCATTGTATTGTTTTGTACACCCATAGTAATTACCACAGTGTACTGTCTGCACATCTTTGCATACTGGTGGTGAGGCTGTCAAGGGATGGCCACCTACATAGGTAGCACAGGAGGGGATATGACAATGTACATATTGATACTCAATGATGGTCATGTCAACTGCGAGTTGCATGCTGTCCACACTCGACTCTGCAATGAGGATGTTTGAGGATGTTGATATCTGTGCAGTACTACACAACAGGTTCAAGGCTCACAAGAGCACACTAGCACTACAGGGTCACACCTCATACCATGCATGACAGCACCAAAACACAAAACTAACTATGACAGGAGGGAGAGTGTCCATACATGTCAAGGATACTGTGGTGCCAGGACAGGTAGCATACATCATACCAAGTCTGGAACTGCTGAGTGAGGGCTCAGTGTCTGTTATTTGACATGTGTATTATTACAGGTATGAGCACTTGGGTATCAGGCCAGTTATTCAACATTACGAAGGTACGTGGTCTATACACTTGTGGGGGGGTGTGGCTGGATCCAGCCCGTCTGACCTGTGCATGTCTGGGTACAGGCTTATAGTGCCTGCATATATGCGCTGTTACCTACTGGAAGTCGTACACCTTGTTTGTTGTAGCATAGTCTACATACAGGCCTGCTGACTGTAGCTTTGTTTGTATGCATGTTTGCTTGTTATGTTCCTGAAACACTGATTCCACCTGCAGTGCAGATTTATAGTGCCTCTGTGGATCCCTAGTGACATCTGTATTGCTTGCTGTACTGATGTCCATGTCTCACTTGACAGAACGTCACTGTTTGTCCTGTTTGTATGTAGCTTGCCTGTAACATATTGCATATGACTTACCTCACATTTGCTCAAGACAGCATTCATATATGCCAGCACTAACAAATCAGGAGCACTACACCCTCACATAGTCACCTTGTGTACCTTGTTCCCCATTGGCCCTATGTGTCGTTACTTAGTATGGGATTCACAACGCTATGGTAGCATGTGCAAAGGTCACCTGTCAAGCTACTCTCAGGTCCAGTTGGTGAATCTGTGAGTCATGTGGCAATGTTCCAGCTGCCTCATGTACACAAACAACCCTCTCCCCTTCCCATACACTTACAACACATGTGAGAGATGCAACCACATAGTCAAACTGCGGGCTATGGCCTCTTAACTCAGCACTGGCATTCCCTGTCAGGTGGAGAGGGATACTACAGTGAATACAGTACCAGTCTCCCATAGACTTGCCACAACTGCAATCCAAACACAGAAACACACAGGTACATTATTGGACTCTCAGAATAGCATCCTGCCTGAGCAGCTGACACCTGCAAAGCAGACACACAAGCAAATGTTAAGTCAGAGCAGAGCACGTGCAACACATAGCTCACAAAGCCTGTGTGCCAAACAGTCACAGGCCATACGGCTTGACAACACACCTGCTACAGTTGTATGAGGTACCTCTATCATCAGGTACACTGAGGTCCTGCTCACCAGGCTGAACAAGGTGAAGGTCATGCTGAGCTGCCCGTCGGGCACTATGATCCACCACATAACGCAAGCATACCGGTCACTCCAAGGCATGTAGAAGTATGACTCAGTCATTGTCTGTGCCAGTGTGTATGACCTCTGACGCACCTCCCTGGACTACATGTTAGGGGACATAGAGGGGCTCTCTGAGCTTGTGGCACAGGCTGGTATGACCCTGACCTTGAGTAGCATCTTACCCTCACCAAGAATGCTGCCACAATATGTAGACAGGATGATCAGTTTCTGCAATTATCGTATGTTTCGGCTACATTCAAAGGGTATCCAATGCCTGTTAGTGTGGGATTACATGCTGGACAAGCCACATTGCTTTGCTTGGGACAGCTTGCACCTGTCACCCATGGGCCGTTGTATATTGGCGGAGGCTGTTGCTACGCACATAGTGCCTTTGTATGCAAGGCTGACATTACATAGCCACCTACAAAGGTATCACATGGGATAGGACACTAATGGAAATGCTACTCAACAGCAGCATTGTAAACCTCAAGATGCATGCAGTGGAACTGTCATTAGCATGGGGTACAACAATATCTGTGCAGTAACAGACTCCTGGTACAGGGCTCCCAGGTGCACACCATCACTGCCAGGTCATTCCTCATACCATGCTTGTCATCCCCTACGCATGCACCAAACCAGAACAGGGGGGATGTATCCAAAGGCACCTCAGATACACACACCCCCAGGTTGGTGGCACAGCACAAAGCATCAGAGCCTATCCATGTGCAACTAACAGTGGGTTAGACTGCCTTCAGGTTCATAGCCTGGCACACACCACCCTCCCATACCCAGGAAACCCACTTGGCTTTCCTGACAACATTGGGAATATGACGGTCTCTACAAACACCATTATACGGGTGGACTGTGACTACCCAAACATAGAGTGTGAGCATTACTCTAGCTCCAAGACCCTATCTGAAGGGTTCTTAGCATTCATTCCCTGCATTGCTATGGAACAACTTGTTTCCACTCCCACAAGAGGTGACAACATGCTGCACCTGTTCATCACCAACATGTGGACTATATGCTCCAGACCAGTCATGTATCCCATGCTGGTGGGATGACACCATCTACAACCCACACTGTATAGTCACATACCACATGCAGCCCCTGCACAGAACACCACAGTCATACAGTTGTCTGATGCATATTCCATGTATTCACATGAGGCAGGCTTCGGACATGGGAACCATTGCAGTTCACAGGTACATATGTGCAGGTGGCACACACATACATCTTGCGTGCATTGACATTACTGATATAATGTATGTCGTGCAATATTGGGAACAACACCCCACACACATGGACAAACTGTGTGACAAAAATACACATGGCGTTTATAGGATACAAACGCCTACCTAACTATGTTAGATCACTTGTGAGAGACGCAGTAGCAGAGTGTGCTATTTGCATTAGTGGGAGTATTTCTTTCTCCTGCTGTACTTATATGGTGCTGACATCATCAGTGTTTAGACAGTGGAATATGCAGCATGTGTTGTATAGTAATAGTTGCCAAAAGGGACATTCCTCTTATACATAGAATTGCACATACACTACTCCCTCTCACACAGTCACACACACACTGAGCACTTGCAAGATTCAAACCCCAACCAAACTATGTTATGACACTTGCGAGAGACGCAATAGCAGAGCGCATTATTTGCATTATTGGGAGGATTGCTTTCTCCTGCTGTACTTATAGGGTGCTGACATCATCTGTGTTTAGACAGTGGAATATGCAGCATGTGTTGTGTGGTAATAGATGCCAAAAGGGACATTTTTCTAACACATGGAATTGCACGCACTACTCCCCCGCACACATAATGAGCACCTGCAGGATTCAAAACCCTACATAACTATGTTATGATACTTGTGAGAGACGCAGTAGCAGAGCGCGCTATTTGCATTACTAGGAGTATTGTTTTCTCCTGCTGTACTTATAGGGTGCTGACATCATCAGTGTTTAGACAGTGGAATATGCAGCATGTTTTGTGTAGTAATAGTTGCCAAAAGGGACATTTCTCTTACACACAGAATTGCACATACACTACTCCCCCACACACATACTGAGCACTTGCAGGATTTAAAATCCTACCTAACTATGTTATGGCACTTGTGAGAGACGCAGTAGCAGAGCGCGCTATTCACATTACTGAGTATAATTTCTGCTCCTGACATATGTATAGTGTGCTGACATCATTATGTATGAAGAGGTATGTACATATGTTACTATCCATCAGTACAGGGGAGAGCATATCTATGCATTAACTTTGCACAGGCACAGTGGCCTACTGTACTGTGGAGGCAGACGCCAAATACACTGTGGATAGCCTTCTGTATTCCCTAGGGACAACAGTCTAGTATTGCACTCTATGGCCATATGTTTACCTGTCAGATGCAACCATCTGTTGCTCATATACTGTTTGTGGGTCTTTATTGCCATAGCCTTCCCTATCTCTATAAACAACTTGTGTACTGTGGAAGATGTTTGCATATGAGTGGGATCCAGTACTTTACTTATGTCTCTGCTGTAATTTCACTGTGTGCACTGGGCAGATGTCTGTATTGTGGGAGGTTCCTGTGTTAACAAAATACAAATGCCAGATATGTGTGTGCAACTGCTGAACTGTGACATGGCCTAAGTGTGTAAGCATGCCCAGTTCGGAGTTTGTATGGCTTCTTGACTGACACGTCTCATTTATCTAAGTGTGCGAGCATGCCCAGTGTGACCTTTCCTTATGTTGGGATCTGTGGACCATCACATTTGTGTTTGTGTGTGGATGCCATCTATAATTCACATGTACAGTTGAGTGTTGGACATCAGGTTGTGTTCTTACTGCCCAACTGCTTTGTGTCTGAACCTAAAAGGCATTATGCTATGCCTGCAGGGTCACCATGGGATAGTTTGCATACAGTTGTCAACATCCATTCCTACTGACCAAACAGTTGTATTGTCGTATAGTGTACTGGTGCAGTACTTTCACTGTGGTGGACAGTATAATCGGTTTCAGTCCTATCACTGCTTGTAATATTTATAGTGAGCCCACCAGACTGGTTGAGGGCCAGTTATGCAGATATGACCATGTTGCATTTTGTTCAGATATGGACAGCATAGTACAGGATTGTCCGACATTGTTACTGTATTCCACAACTTGTGTGGACAGTGACAAACAATGGCCATGTGCCCTAGTCCATTTGTAATGCTAGTCAGAGAGTGTTTGTCCTTCAACACACATTTACTGGTGTTTGCCATGACATATGTAACGGTTAGTGTGCAGTGCCTCTGTCTACTCGTGACATACAGGTGATATCCAGGGTACACCTACCATCTCCCATCCAGTCATCATGATTCCTCTGGATGACAGTCAATGAGGGACTCCCTGGATAACCTGTAGTGGGAGTTTAGTCGTGAGTGGAGTGAGCTTCTGTGTTATGGACCAATCGGTACAGCATGTCCTGTTTATGTCTGTGCAGGGGTTCAGGCCTGTCAGCTGCATAGGTCACCAGCATTCAGAGTTTACATGGTGCCAAATGTCCATTGATACCAGCTTGGTCATGGCTCCATAAATCAGGCACAGTTCACCTCCAGCCAGGTGGTATAGCACTGTGTGGACCTGCAGTTTGTTTAATTGGGTGACACATGGCATCTGTTACAGCTCTGCGATTCTCTTGGTGAGGTACTTGTAGGATCTTTCCACTTGATGCAAGTGTCTACTAAGGTACATCCCTGAAGGGCCATTGTACACAATTGTGAGGCTGCTGATGGATGACTGGAGAGGCACATTGACCTACCTTAACCGAGCTGTGCTTACCTTCATGATTAGGTGGGCATATGGTATGTTTCTGTAACCACTGCAGACACATGGTTGTCACATGCAGGATATCTATCACCTTGTAGGTCTCTTATTGCTCCTGATGTACTTACTGGGTTAACACCTATGTGGTAATTTCTGGCCATGTACTGTGTTCCCACAGAGGTTGACTATACACTATTCTGCATTTAGCTTGTTGACATGGCTGTGGCACCACTTGTCTGTTTCTATCTGTGCCTTTTGTAGGTTGCTTGTATCAGCTGGAGGGTCCGATATGGTGGGCAGTTTGTAGTCCTCTGCGAACCTGTTCAGACAGAGCCCTTCAATGTTGGCCTGTACCTATGTGACATATATAGCATACAAGAGAGGTCCCAGGACCATGCCTTGTGGGATGCCAGTTGTACCTGGTTTGCAGTCTGCCATGGCTGCAGCATGTCTGACCAGGTCAGTTCTGTCCTTGAGCTGGTTTGCAACCCACCTACTTGCATAGGGGTTTATAGTTAGGCTGGTGAGCTTATCTGTACCACCAACTAGGGTATTGTATGGAAGGGTTTAGCAAGGTCCGGATAGGCTGTGTGATCCACATTCCCCACATCAATGGCCTTGGTGCGCGTTTCACATGAGTCAGACATGTGTAAGGGGCAGGATCTGCCCTATGACAGCCACACTGGGTAGGGTCCAATGTTTGTAGGTACCCAATCCCATTATTCATGGGATCCATGATCATCCTCTCCATTACTTTGCCAACCTAGATAGTCGGGGTTGAGGGGGGATAGTTTGCAGTATCCATTCAGGCACCCCCTTTGTGGTGAGGGACCACTGTTGCTGTACACTGCTCTTTGGGTACATATCCTGTGGTAGGACTGATAGTGCACAGTACTGCTATTTGCTGTTCCATTCTTCTTACAGTACTTGTTGGACACAACCCAGGACATCATCTGGTACCATTGATGCTGTGTGCTGTGCTTTGTGGATGCTGGCTGTTACCTCAGCATCTGCAATGTCAGGGGGCCATCACTCTGCTGGGATAGATATTTGGCAGTTAGGTGCTGGTGGGGAGTTTGCAAGGAATCTTTTAGGTAGGATGTTGGCAATGTGTGTGGGTTTGGTGTATTGTTTGTGATATTAGAGTGCTGCAGAGCATATCTGTGGATTATCACCATGGTTCCTACCATCAGGTAGGACAGCTGTGTGATAATCCTTTGTGTCCTGCAAAATTTGTATCATCATAGGGTCATAGGTTCATACTAGGCTATCTGCCCTGGCCTTGTTTGAGCACGGACAGACTGTGTGCGAGTTTCAACACCCCTTGCAATGTGCATATTATGCCCATGTAGGGTTTACTTTACTAGATGTGACACAGGGATGGCCCCTAGTGTACAGCTACTATCTCCCATGCACTTCACCAGATTTCTCTTGTTGAGTTTGAGTGTGGAGCTCAGCCTATCATGGACTGGGATTCTGTTCCAGAGTGTAAGGAGCCTCTGGGTTATGAATCTGTCCCTCCAGCACATCCTATTTATCTATGTGTGGAGGTTCAGATATCTCACTGTGGTGTCTCTGCTGGATTTGGGGTTTCTGCAGTGGAGCATGTCCATTCATTCTGGATTGGGCATGGCCTTGTACATTAGGCATACATCACCTCTGACTGGGCAGTATGCTTCTGAATTGTGCTGTAGTTTCTTCAGCCAGGCTGCAGTTGTCCAATGTTTGGACCCCTTATCCTGTTGGTGGGTAAATTTGGGGTCTTTCTAACTGCTGCAGGTGTAAGGTAAGGTACATCCGAACTGGGGCATTGTTGTCACGTATGGGCCTGATAAGGGAAGAGTATGGGGGCACAGTGACCTCTCTTGCTCTACATGTGCATCCTTTCATATTAAGGTGGGCAATATAGCAGGTCTTCCTGGCCACCTTGGCAATGTGAGTGTCACATGACAGGTTACCATCCACTTGTGTCCCTAGGTCCCTGATTACTTCTTCCATACATAATGGATTGCCACCTATGTCATACTTTGTGTGTGCCTTGTTAGGTATTTGTTGAGACATTCATACTCTGCAGTGTCTTCAGGAAGGCTGGCTGGGGTACCTGGGTTTGTGAGTGTGGTCTGTAGCAGGCTTCAAACAGGGACACAGTTTGAGCCAGTGTTACTTCCCATGGATAGTCCATGCTGCTTCTTGCTGTGGTATCAACCTGGGGTGTGGTTATCCTTGATAATTACTGATAGCCACACTCCTATTGTCATGTGTGCCATGTTTTGGAGCTGTAGAGCATGGTATGAGGCATAACCTGGTAGTATTAGAGTGCTCTTCTGGGCCTTGACCCAGGTTTCTGTTAGAGAACACATATTACCATTCTCCATGCTGTGGTGGGTTTGGTCTGCATGCACCTTGCAGTTTAGACTTCTGGCGTTGGGTAGCATTACGTCCAGGTTGTTATCCCTTGTGCTACCTATGGTGGTGGGTTTGTGTTTCCAGCCTTACCTATTCAAGGCACAGTGGGGGTGACAACAGCCTTTGCCAGTATCCACACAGCCAGGTGTGCTGGGTGCATGCCATCCCTAGCAGATGGGGCATCATGTTTTGCTCAGCATGTCAGCCCAGGCTGTCAGCCATGTGTTCCCCCTTGCTAACAGCAATACCTCAGCCAATTATTGTACTTGATCTTGTTGTCTTCATAGTGTGGCATCATGCTTGGTGAGAGTGAGATGTTAGGCAGGGTCTTCATGTTTGCATATACTAGATGGTGTTACATTGCTTAACACATGGCAATCATGCCTCAGGTGGTGCTGCAGGGCTGCCTCTGTCGGATGCACATACTACACTCCCTGTACATGTTTGAGAGCAGATTGTGTCATGTTAGGCATCCCTGTTACTATATGAGTGGGTCAGAGAGGGGTATCATTCCCAGGGTTCCTACTGAGCCAGTGTATGTGCTATGCATTGCCTCTTTGCCAAGGCCAGGGCATACTGGGCACACCTCCTTCTGCCTACTGGGGCAGGCTCAGGTTGTTCCTCCTCCGAGTCATGCTCTGCCTGTGATGGCCTTGACAATAGTGGGGGGCTGTTTGTCCCGGCCCTATGCTGGTCCTGCTGCAGCTGTTTTTGCAGAATCATATTATGTAGCATAGCACATACCATGACAGTTTGGGTACATGTAGTTGGTGAGTACTGCAAGGCTACACCAGATGTGTCCAGGCACCGGAACTGTGACTTGAGCAGCCCAAACACATGCTCTATTACATTATGTGTTTGTGCGTGTGCCTCATTATGGCATTCCTGTTCAGGTGTGTGTGTGCATTTCTGATGGGTGTCATCAGCCACGGCTCCTGTGCATATCCTGCATCCCCCACTAGGTGACCATGTGGGATGTCCCCATTGGCAAATGTCTGGTAGAGCTGCGTCAAATGCCAGATATGGGAATCATGGTAGCTCCCAGGGTAGCCAGCACACACATTCATTATTATGCCCTGGGCATCGCACATGGCCTGGCAGTTGATGGAGGGGAAGAACTTGCGGTTAATGTAGGCCCTACCCCGCTCACTGCCTGGTGCTTTGATGCATATGTGCGTGCAGTCTATTGCACCCACTACCTCAGGGTATTCCGCTATTTGCTGGAAGAGATGCATATTGCTGGCCAATACCTCACGGGCATTGGGGAAATATACATGCTCACCGACATGTGCTGACATGGCATACATGAACTGGTGCAGTACCCTGGAGGCTGATGACTGTGATATCCCCATCATATCACCAGTTGGTCTCTGGAAGGTACCTGTTTCTAGTATTCTTAGGCCAACACATACCTTGGTTTCCACTGGGATGGGTTCCCCTCTGTTGGTTCTGTGTGTGAGGCATGGCCTGCACAGCTCAACAATTTTCTGCAGGAGGTCTCTGTCCACTCTATACCGCTCCACTATCTCCAGCTCATGTAACCCCTGGTAGGTGACCCTGGGCCTGTACACTCTTCTCCGTCTCCTCACTGTGGGTTGACTGGCAGCATTTGCATTGTCACCACCCTCAGCAAGTCTCCTACATCTCCTTATAACAGCTATGGCAGCCCGTAGCATGTTTGGTCTGAGTGCAGCTTTTTCAGTTTTCACTTCTACTAGCTTACTCCTGTCTTGCAGTGTCTCTTGAGAGAAACATACTGCAATGCTGTTTGCAGTGTTTTAAGTGCTGGGCTGGGCTAGTATTCTGCCTGTGTAATTGCCTGCTTCTAATTGTTTTCACCTGCTAGCTCTACCAGTATTCCCTGCTAGCTTCATACTATTTATTCTGCTTCCTTTTTCCTCTCTGTTTCCTCAGGGGGGAGCAGCGCACATACCAATGAAAACATGCTCACAGTGGCTACCATGCATGCACACATGCTTACACGGACTAGAATCTGCTTATTAGGGTTAAAACACGTGCACACCAGTGCAAACAGGTTAATAGATCTTTACACAAGCTCCTACATGCTTACTCTGCCTTACACGTGCGCACTCTGTATTACTCGCGCCTCTCAGAGCGCACACTCGCGCATGCATGCACAGCAAGAAACTTTGGTGTTGGCCATAGTGTACATCTTCCATTTCTTGACTTTCCCATGCTTATCTGTTGACACTCTTCTTTTTATGCTGTGTGCTTGACATCTTTAACATACCACTTTGCTCCAATGAGCTTGATTTCTTCTTGACATTCCCTCCTGTGATGTCACCTATCTCCTACTCTGTTACTCCCTCTTATCTAACTCTTACACTACACGGAATGTGCTCATTTGCTATGTGACAGTGTGATTCACTATCCTACCACTCATTTACATAGGATTGCCTACTAATGCTTAGTTACATGTCTTACACTCAGCTTCCCCCCTTAGCAACCACTAGACGGTGGGCATGTTGTTTTCCGTCTGCTTGTCCCTGCATTGCATACCCATGCATTATATAAAACCCACATTTGTGGGTTTCAAACCTTTATTTTTATGTTTTATATAGCGCAGCCCGTTTGCGCGGGGCTGCGCTGTGTTTAAACATCGCCGATCGCAGAAAAAAAAAGTATTTTATTTCATGTTTGCATCGGGTTACCGTGCCAATGGCCACATATTTGGCCATTGGCATGCTGACTGCAACATATGCACACTTTATTTGGAGCTGTCATGGCTCCATTGTGTTATTTGCAGTAACGTACTCAGTTGTCAACTGAGTACATTTCTGCACCTAATACGACTCTTACATGGGCTGGTTTCAGCTTCATGGATCGCTAATCTACCTCATTTGCATGCCTTTCGGCTGCAAGTGAGGTGATTAGCATATCCACTCCCTGCCCGTGTAAGAGTCGTTTTCGCTGGTCTCTTACACGGGCTTTCGGGCTGTTCCTGGATTGAGATGGCTGCATGGAGTCTTACACGACTCTTAGACTCCGTGCAAGCCATCGTGAATCCTGCCCAATGTCTTTGCATAACGGTGCCATGGTGTTCTTCTACGTTATTTCCTTACTGTGCTTTTTGATGATGCACTGCACATGGTTATGTGACTTGCTTTCCCAGGCTTATACAGTACAATCTCTTATTGCTATTTTTTAATGAAAAAAAAGTGTAACCCTTTGACTATTTAGAGGTGTGAGTGAGAAAGGAAAATACAATGAAAATCAGATATGTTATAGTTTGTAGAACATACCTGATTTTCTTGTTTTTTTCTATGGTCTTGTACTTACCTGTCAATCTTTTATTTAAAAAATGTGAATATGTGTATATTGTCTGAAGGAAAGAAAGTCTGAAACTGAAATACCTGTCATTATTTAGTGACTTTGTTTCTCAGTGATTTGTCAGAAAAAAACAAATTTTATGAGAACAAAATCACTAAATGATGACATGCATTTCACTTTCAGGCCTATTTTCATTCAGACTAATGTGTGTCTACCACATAATAATAGAAAAAAAAAGTTTGGCAGGCTCAATGATATTTTAGCGTCCAGACTTTTATCTTTGGTATATTCTCAATTTACAGCAGGCATGCTGGTTGGGCTGACCAATCAGTGTGCTTTTTTTTGTATGTTAATAGCCAGTCATTTTATAATAATATTTCTATCATGTTTACTCCCTTCGCTACTCTGCCTGTTTGCGTCCTTCTCACATTCTTTGTTAGCATGTCCATTTTTATTGCTATGCATGGATCAATAATTGTGAACAAGATTAACTATCACATCAATGTGGAGCATGTATGTTTAAAATATTTATTTGTAACATAAGCACATGTGACTAAAGTATATTTTCTCTGCTTATCCTTCCCTCTTATTTATTCCTGCATTATTACCATTGTATTCTGAGAATGTTTTTCACATTTAATTTCCCCCTACATCTTAATTCTTTAAATCAACCTGACTTTATTTCATATAAGCTGTCCTTGTGAGAATGCATAATAGATTTGCCTACAGACAAACTGCTTTGTTTACATTGTATACTCAAGCTTCCCTGCACCGTTTCATGGCCAACAACACTTCTGCTGGCCATGAAAAGGTATTTATAAATGCGTAAGCGTGATGAGTAGCATTCATATTCAGTGAGTGATGCTGCTCATCAAGATTACACACTTAAACTGTGTAGCTCTGACCTAAGTCTGCATGATTGTTAATGAACCCCAGGCTATTTTCCAGTGCTAGGCTTGGTGCCTCAATTAGAAACATCCTAAAATGTGATCTTCATGTTAACATGGCAGATCTCAAAAATAGCAAAACATTTTACTTCACTATGTGTCTAAATCCTCCATTTCTGATCAACAAGCCTAACCATTAGTAAATTTGATGTGGGACTTAAGTGTGTTCAGCTCAGCCCAGTAAACAACAACTGCAAGCTTCATTACACATTAAACCTTTAGATTGCAGTCTTGCTCCTCTGCACAGAAAATAAGTAGGTGGGAATTTGAACATTGCCTAAGTGCTTCACAAGTCTGAATGGCATTCTTTATTATATCTAACCCAGAAAAATAATCTCTTCTACTACCTTCAGACTGACACGGTATTCACCAACCCATAATTTAAGATTTCTTAATATGAACCTGAGCTATGTTCTACAACCAGGTAGTCACTTTTTGACAGAGTACCTTAGCTTTCATCATGTTAACTTTGGAAAATCTACCTTGTCATCTTAGTCAAATTCCTTAAAAACATCCATTTGGGAAAATACTGAAAGCACTTTCCATTTAGCTGATTGTGTAATTGTAAAGTCTAACAGCTGGCATTGCACTTTGTGTTCTCTCTGTCTTCATCCCTTCCAAGATTCTCATTTGAGCTCTGCAATGGATGTAAGTTTATCACACATAGACTACAGTTTTATCCTAGGCAATTTAACTGCAGTAAAGCTTTTATTTATCACTTTTTAAGTCCTGCCTTTGCTCTCTCTTTTCCTTCAGGATTTACAATATAAACTCACATTAATTCCTCTTCCTTTACTGTGTCGTACATTACTTAGATTATGGTACTTCTTTTTCATTTAAATCTACGTTTTTTCCTTGTCAGCTGTGTGTGTGTGCGTGTGCGTGTGCGTGTGTATCTATATGTATATATATATATATATATATATATATATATATGTGTGTGTGTGTGTGTGTGTGTGTGTGTGTGTGTGTGTCTACTACACAAGCATGAATCGCCAAATGTACAACTTTTAGAACAGCGAGACCGGAACACCGAAATTCCACAATAGGGAAAATGCACTACACCAACAACCAGTGTCCCAAAATTTAAATAACTGACATTTGAAAGCATGACACAATCCACAATGCAGTTCTATGACACAACTCATAATAAATCCCTTTGCAGTGACATACTAGTTACTCGTTTCTATACATCTGGAAACACATGTCACTGGGCTATGTGGCTCGATTTAAATTAATGCCCACACTCATTAATCAATAACAGCTGTCTGACATTAACTGTGATACACATCCATTACACTTGGATATGTCCTACACCACTACACTTCATATCCAGACAAGATTCAGGAATAAAGATATGTAAAGTAGTAAATTCCACCAAAAAACTGCCACCAACTCCACACAATATGCCGCAACACCAACTGTGAAGTAGAACATCTCCAACTGTTGCACATTCCAAATCTATAACACTAACACTGACAATTCAAAGTGGTATGCTTAGAATCAGTGTAATATTTTCAATGTATCACATACATCCTACGCGTCATGTACTACTCCACTGGTTCAGTTAACATTACATAAATTAAATGTTTCTATGTTGAAATGAAAAACAGAAAAGCGATACTCTTCTGAGCAATAGTACATTGGATAATGAAAACATAGATCACTACGCATTGTCAACTCACATTTTTAATAGCTTTGAGATTGCTTTTAGGAATTCAGTATTTGAAAACTGTCCCTACTGGATAGAACGTGTTGAAAGTGATGATGACGGATTATTAGCTTGCGCTTCTTAGGGGAAGGGGGGCATCCAGTTGCCAATCTAACGCAGAGTTCGTCCACTCTATCCTGTTCTCTGACTAAAGCACAAAGAAGCACATTTAAATCAGTACCTCTAATTCCTATCAAGCACTTTAACTGCCAGTGCCATGCCTCCACAGAATTCTGTGTATGAGGCAGGAACAGGTCATTTGACTCAGAAATATTCCAGAAATCTGTGTTTCAGTGGTTATAATATTTTGCACGGTTTTATTAAACTTGTATTTAGAAATGGTAAGGCTTTGGGGTTGATATCCAAGCTTTTGATATGTCTTTGGTATATTATTATCCACATTGGGGACCAGACTTTGTTCCTTGGGTTGTATTCAGCTATTCACAGTGCTCTATTAGCATTCATAATTAGGTAATATGTCTCGAAATTGGGAAGGTCTTGACCACCTTTACTTTTTGGGGTTGAAAGTATGATATATGAGATTCTGTTTTTTTTTGGTTTCCATATAAATTTTGCAAGCAAAGTTTGAGTTAGTCTAAAAAATGTATTGGGTATGTTTAATTGAGTAGTCATAAATATATAAAGTAATCTGGGTAATACATGCATTTTAACTATTGAGACTTTTGCCAGGAAAGGTAGTTTAAGGTTTTTCCATTTGTTAAGATCTAAAATAATATTTTGCCATTTTTCAGTTATATTATTTAAGTAAAAATCTTTATTGTTTGTTGAGAAAGTGATGCCTAAGCAGTTGATTATCTCTTTTGTTTTTATTTTTCCTATTAGGAGTAGGCACGAGAATGGTTTGGGGGGTTTTAGTGGAAATATGCTAGTTTTTTTAAGATTTAATTTGTAGTTTGATATCTTTCAGAAGTGTTCTATAGTCAATAGTATTTTGATTACATCTGAGATTGGTGTGGTACAATAGATATTCAAATCATCTGCAAAGGCTGAGAGGAAGATTTTGGTGTTAAATAGTATTGGGGGGTTATAGTAAAGATTTTGTTTCATATTTAAGAAGAGTGGTTCAAGATATAAGTTAAAGAGTATAGGAGATAGAGGGCATCCTTGACGGGTTCCATTTTTAATTGAAATTCTGTTAGACCAAGTTTTGTTAATATATAAATATGTATAAGGCTTGTTGTATATAATTTGCAGGATCTGGATACATTTTTGTGGAATATTAAAATAGGGTAATGTTTGGAGTAGAAAATCAATATTTACTCTATCAAAAGCTTTATGAGCAACAATAATTAGAGCATATATGTTTAGGTTATAATGATTAGCCTGGGATATTAGAGTATTAAGAGTTAATGTATTATCACTTGTTTGAGTGTTGTGAAACCAGATTGTTCGTGGGAGATAATTTTATCTAGTAGTTTTTTCAGTCTATTTGCAAGTATGGATGTTAGTATTTTGGTGTCAATGTTTAATAGTGAGATGGGTCTATAATTATCTGGGTTCTTTGGGACAGCTTGATCTTTAAGTATAAAAATAGTTTTAGATGCATTAAAGTGTGGGTCATTAATTTTATTGTTTATTGTATAGTTCAGTATGTGGAATAGAATTTGAGCTAATATAGGGGAGAAGGTTTTTGTAGAATTCGGCTGTGATACCTTCTGGGCCTGGGGCTTTGTGTGATTTCATTTGGTGGATAGTTGTGGTTATTTCACTGATAGAGATAGGTTCAGTTAACTTTTCTTGTTGTTTTGAATCTAGTTTCAGGAAATCGAGTCTTTGAAGGAAACTTGTTCTTTCTTATTTAGAGGATATTGATGTTTGATCTCCATAGGTCTGCGAATATATTCACTCGAAAATTTTATTAATATCTTCAGTATTCGTGTAGTGGATATTTTCATAGAATATTTCAGAAATTTGGGAGGGAGGGAGGTTTAGTTTGGGTTGATTCATGCCAGAGGTCGCAATGGTATTTGGATTCCGTTAGCATAGTTAGCTAGCATTTTGGTTTCATAAAAGGATAGTTTGCTGTTATGTAATAGGTATAGATCTTTTTGAAGTTTCAGAATTTCAAATTCAGTTTGGGTATTATAATTTGTTAATAAGTCATTCTCAAGCTTTTGAATCTTGGCTTCTAAGTCTATTTCATTAACTCAAGAACTCTTCAAGTATCTAAATTTAACTCAAGCTATGATGATGCTACAACCCTTACACAAAAATCCCAACCTTAAAATGAACAATCAGTCTCTATACCTGAATCCCTTCCCTAAATTAATTAATATAACCATCAAAGATATATACCCATACATTAACGACTCTATACAAGAAATAAGGAATCATTGGAACCTCCCCAAATCCTATACAGTGATTTTAAGACAAATTAAAGAATTATATACCAGCTATTTAAAAAACTGCAGCATAAACAACAATGATATTACAACCTGTAACTCTCTATGGAAAACCATCCTCTCAACTAAAAAATATATCACTAATACATACAAATTAATTAAAGACATTAAATTCCAAAAAAATCTGCTTGTCTAAGATTATTTCGAGAAAGAACAATCCATCCATCAATACCCTTCAACTAAACCAAGCTATTAACTTAACACATAGATCCATACCCCTTAAGAAATTGGCATTTACCCAACTGATGATCTATAACAACACATATTTCACACCTGCTATCTTACATAAATTTAACTCTACAAAATCCCCTCTTTTTCCTCATTGTAAAATTCAAATGGCTGATATATTCCATTTATTCTGGAGCTGTAAATGTGTATTTAAACTTTGGAACTCCCTTAAATTCCAATTACAAAAAATGGGCTATCAAACATCCACGCTCACCTGAGAATTTACTCTTCTACATATTCTACCAAATAACATCTCTAAAACTCAAGCAATTACTATGATCAATATTTTTCTCTTACTGAAACTCTATATAGCAACCAATTGGCTTAACCTAAATATGATATCCTGGGAGAATTTCATATTAATGGTGACCAAACATCTTTTAGCCCATAAAATCTTAATCGATAAAGGGAATAAAAACACCAAACACAAGAAATGATGGGAACAAATCTTCACTATTATTCTGGCCTAGCTCATGACAATGTATCAGACTTAAATACAAATAAGAGATCCCTTACTAAACTATATTCATAGCCCAAGAAATGTTCTTCTTTTTCCTATTCCTCTTTTTTTCTAAGGTATATTCACAATCACAACAACTCTCACTGAAAAATGTATCAATTTTTCTCTCGAATATTGAAAGCATTTATGTATATAATGTAAATAGTATTGGTTGATTGTTTTATTTCTGTTTGTACTACCCTCAATGTATAACAACTGTTTACTGTGAATAGGTCTTACTTCTACCTCTTCTACTAGATATGCTATTTTAGGTCAATGAAAAGAATAAATAAAAATTATTGAAAAAAAAAAGAAATATTCCAGAAATCTATGGGGAATAGTGGTGGAAACCAAACAGAAGATGCAGTTTGAGTGTTACATTTATGTAATTTTCCATGTACGTACCAGTCTAGTACTTTAATAGTTCCCTTCCTTCTATGCGGAAAGTCTCACTTAACATTTGATATGTTGAAGTTAAACAGACTTCACTTTCTCTAAGAAATACTAGTGCAACTAGTGTCTTTATAGCCAATTAGAAACTTTGATTAGTGTTATACAGACATGACAGGCCTAAAGCTTGTATTTTCTGCCACACATTATGGCCAAAGTGAAAGAGACAACCTTTCAACTGTGCACCACTAACATTCAATCTAACACTTTTTACTAAAGCAACTTTGAAATCATATAGCACATAACTGCCATTGACTTCATACTGTTGCTCAGACATGTGGAAAACACAATACCACAGATAGTTATAAGATCTCAAAGATTTCTTGGACATTAGTGCAGACAGTAAGGGTACAGCTTTGCTGTGACTTCCATATTTTACCAATTCATGGATGCTGTACAATTGGTGGCAAGTAACACCTCTGTTAAAAGATGTGCCATCCATTAGTCATATTCCGGCTCTACTCAGCTCATAGAGGTTGTTTCGAGTTGTGAATACAATTACATTATCTGTAGCAGGATCACACATGGTTTTATGTATGAATTTGCCACACTTCAGAGGGTAGTTATCAAAGTCAATATTACTTAGAGTTAGACAATCAGCACCATCTTTGGAATTCAATTTCCTTCTCACCCTACCAATTTGTTGTAGCAGTGCTTTTCTGTTTGGCAAACTGTGGATTGTGTCCAGAGATGTTGATGCCAAAGCATCCTCTACTAACAAACATGGGATGTCTCTACTATATTCCACTCTAACCTCTAATTCGTGGCATACCTTATTTCTATTTTTCTAAATTATGTCTATTTCTCCGGCATCACCAGCATGGTTATGTTTTACAGACTTTTCCAGCTTATCTGCATCAGCAACTACAGAAGTCACTGCCCTTCCTTTACATTTTTGTGTTATCTTATATATACAGCCCCAGTAACATCTGCTTTCCCTACTTCTCTCTAGATGATATAGATAACCATTTACAACTAACGATTCCTTACTTTTTTGAAAAGTTACGGTTTTGTACACATTCCCAATCACTCCTGGTGCTTCCGTATATGAGTCCTCCATCTTTGAAGTTGGTACAAAGTACGATGGTTTGCGTGGACTGTGCCTTTTTAAAGTGCTACTTCCTTAATTACTGTTCATTAGTTTTAATGGCAGGTGTCAGCATTTTGATGATCAGTGTTGTGCATTTTCGCTATTGTGGAATTTCGGTGTTCCGGTCTCTGTGAGATATATATATATATATATATATATATATATATATATATATATATATATATATATATATATATATATGTATATATATATATATATATATATATATATATATATATATATATATATATATATATATATATATATATAATATTGGTCCCTCCTTTATGTTTTGACTTTTCAATGCATTTTATTTTTTCCTCTTTCATTTTTTTTTTTTTTTACACAAATTCTGATTTATGTTTATTGTTCAAACTTATTTCTTGCTTATATGTTTTCTGAACATTCTATGATATTAAAACCCATGATGTGCTATTTATATTTCTGAGTAAAAATATTATATGTTTTACTGTTTGGTTTGGATATGTCAGATATTTTTTTCTTTTGTTTCTTGTTTTGGTATATTATATTTTAATTGTTTTTTTTTTCTGTTTGCTTTAAATAAACAGTTTCTGTGCAATTTTTTCTCCCTGCGTCTTGCTGAAAATAAATTATGTCAAAGCAGAACTTTTCAGATATGAAGTTCAAACGACAAAACAAACAGACATGAGGCGCTTAACTGTTACCGTGTAAGAGAGCAAGTATAATAAGAAAAATGCAGTTGTGCAAGTTGTACTTATCCATAACACTAGGTGTTCAGATTCATTGCTGCAGTAGCCCTTATGCTATATTGGTTGTTTCTTGCCTATGGAACAACAACCAGCCAGCTTCAAAAAGCTCTAACCCCCAGCACATACAAACTCCTTCACTCTGACTTCTGATTAGCACATACCAAAGAACGAAATCAGCAGTCAGGCAGAAGCTTTCTTCACAACTTTCTTGACCATACAATGAGAGAAAAGGCTAACAACCCTGAAATGACTAACCGATAATAATAATAAAACATATACAGTTGAATCAAAGACAACTCTGCTTAATATGCCAACTACAACTACATACAAAACTTGAGAAATGGAAGCTAGGTCTGGCTACTGCAGCATTGGGGAATTTGAACATCTACTGCTATGAGTAAGTGCAACTTTCACAACTTTACTACATTCATCATTTCCATTGCTACAGTAGTCCTTAGGCTATATGGGTTGAATACCAAAGCTGATCCATTGTGTGAGGTGGAAGGATATGGATCTATGAGCTTCTGTAAAATGGTCCTAACAAACTTTGACTTGAAATTAGAAAAGGAATCTGTTTTGTAATGTTTTGTAATAGTATATAGGGTGGACTAGGTAGCTGCCTCTAGAATATTTCCAGAGTCCATCCCTTTCCATTATGCCATCAAAGAAAAGAAAGATCTAGTGAAATGTGTCTTCATACTGACAGAAATGGATTTTCCATGGTTGGAATTAGAAAAATTAATAGATGAGGATAATTATCTACAAAATGCCTGTTTAGATGCAGGGTGTCCCTTTTTTTTCTTGCAAAAAAAAAAATATATATATCTGATCAATTTTTCTAAAGGGCTTAGTTCTGTCAAGATAGTATCAGAGGAGCCTTTGCACATCTAGAGTATGCATAATATGTTCTCCATAGTTTTTAGGTTTTTAAGTAAATTAGGAGATTGATGGCTTGACTTGGAGGAAACTCTGAAACAACTCTGGGCATGAATGAGAGGCTTGTTCTTAAAGGTACTCTGTCCATATGGAAAATAAGACAGCGTTCACCCACCATGATCGCTTGCAACTCCGATACTCTTCTTGCACATGTCAGATCAATGATGAGTACAGTTTTCCAAGTCAAGAACCTTAAATCAGCTTGATGGGCAGGTTCAAAAGGTGACAAAGATAATATCTCCAGCACATAGTTGAGTATCCAAGAGGAAACAACCTGTTTACAAGAAGTTCTCATGTATAATACTCTTTTCAGAAAGTATTTCACAACAGACAAACAAGAAAGAGGAGGTTCATTGGAGAACATGCTGAAATGGCTGCAAGATTAACCTTTATAGAGGAATAGACAAGGCCAGAGGAAAGTAACTGATAAATATTTGACCACCAGTGGTGCAAAATCCCTGATGGGGCCCTCGTTATTGGCTAGCCACTGACTAGAAATTCATTTCTACGTATCAACATAGGATTGTCTAGTAGCAGGCTTTTTGCCTCCTTTGGTGTCTGCTGCATGTTTTATTAAATAAGTGCTTACATGGTTTTAAAACTGAATCATTCAGGCAGTTAGCTGATGTGGACTGATTTTGGGGTATATGAAACTCCCCTTGTCATGTGTGAGGAAATACAGTGTGTGAGAAGGCTTGTGGCAATTGTCCTTTGCCACTTCCATAAAAAGGGAAAACAAATGTTACCTGGGCAGTAGGTGATCAGTGGTTTATTCTGGTGAGTCTTCTGAATCTTTAGAATTACCCCATATATCAGAGGAAGGGTAGAAATGCATCAAAGAACAGTCCCTTCTACTGAAATGAAAATATGTTTATTTTCCA
Source organism: Protopterus annectens (assembly GCF_019279795.1). Classification (NCBI taxonomy): domain Eukaryota; kingdom Metazoa; phylum Chordata; order Ceratodontiformes; family Protopteridae; genus Protopterus; species Protopterus annectens. The sequence goes on along the minus strand of NC_056732.1, from coordinate 860,542,940 downwards.
GACTTTCTTGCAAGGATCTCTTAAACAAAACTTGTTTAGTTGTCTGTTTTGACAGTAGTTGGATAGATCTATTTGATGTGTTCCACACAACTGGATCAATTTCTATTAGACGCCCTCATTCAGTTTCCATTTGAGAGGATGACGGTCTGGCTTTATACTGCTTAGTTTTGCTCTGATGGAATGTAAGATGCTTGGAAAGTTAATTAATGCTGAAGGGCTAACTCCCAAGCCATCATTGCCATCATGCATAGCAGGTATGACCTCATATTTTCCTTCTTGTTGATATACCAGACAACTGTGCTATTGTCTGTAATCACTTGAAAAGGCCCTGCAAACCAACATCATGTTTAAGTTGATGTGCATTGGTCTATCTGCAGAATTACACAGGCCTTGCACATTTAACCCTCAGAAACTTGCCCCCAAGCAAAATCTGATACATTTGTGGTGGCAGATTAGTTTGGTGTCTGAAGACAGCAAATAAAACGCCTAGATTCAGATGAATTTTTTGTCTCCACTGATTTATTTCCCTTTTCATAAAGCCCCAAAACTGGAATGTGATACTAAAGAGAATGTAAATGCTGGGTTTATGTGTATGTTTTTAAACCATTTTATATCTCTCATTTGTAATCTGGCAAGAGGTATCATAAGAATCATAGAATCCATGAACCCTAGGATCCAGAGAAAGTCTTCTCCAGAAGTCTGCGCCTGATTGGAGAAGTTCATGAACAATGCCAGATAAAGACTGTCCTTGTGGTGTGTTAAGAAAGGCTCTTTGAAGAGAAGAATCAATGAGACATCCAAACACAATCAAAAGAGATGTCTAGACTGGTCAAAAGCGACATAACCCATGTTAATGACTCTTACCATCTGAGTAGTCTGCAGTGGGCTATGACTGGGACTGGATATTCTGTGAATACCTTTGAAATTGTAGATTAACCAAAGGCAACACAGGGATGTGATAATGTGACCCAGGATCAGAGAACTGTAGAAGTTTCCTGAAGCCTGTGGCTACTGGAGTATGGTATGAATAATATTTTAGGTCTAGAGATACCAAGTAACTCATGTGAGGAAAAAGAGGTAGCAGGGTCTGTAAGGTCAGTATTTTGAGCTTTGGAACTTTTCTAATCAGATTTAGAAATAAATTATCTAGTTCTTTTCTCCAAGAGGTCTCTTTCTTTGGTACCAGAAACATTCTGGAATATAAGCCTTTGTCCCTTTGACTTAAAGACTCTGATTCTAAGACTCCCTGGGTGTGTAAAGATTGAAGAACAGGTAAACATTCTGTTTGGTATGGAGGGTGGGGAGATTTTTCTTTCCAGTGTCATCTGTAACCCTCCTGCACCACTTTTAACACCCAGGAATCCAAAATCTTTTGATAAAGGGTAATGTTGTTGGCAGATTTTTGGCACAGATTTGTAAAGATATTGCCTTGGATGAGGGAAGGGGTTAAGGAATTCTGGCATAGTCACTCTGTATTTGTCTGTTTTTCTGAAAAGACATATGTTTTTATTGCTGTTACACCCTAGCCATCTCTCTCTCTCTCTCTTTTTTTTTGCATTTTGTCAGGAAATAACTTTGCTTATTTGTCCTTTTTGTGTAAGTGGGCAACTTGTAAGATTTGTCTTTTGATAGAAACTCCCTGAATTAATTTCTCTCTGTTATCATATTGGTTGAGAAATTGTTTAGAAGTGCTAGCAAGTACCTCCTTATCTAAAGCTGAATCCAAGATTTTGGACTTTACCTCATTGGCAAACATTTGCTAATGTACCTAAGCATAGGTTCACAGGTTCATAGGTTCATACTAGGCTATCTGCCCTAGGGCATTTATAAGCCTAGCCAGAGTATGTTTGGCTTTCGCCACCCATTTTAAATTAATTTTGCTGTGCCCTTTTTCGAGGTTAATATACTGTGCCTCTGTCTAACAGTGACACAGAAGTGATACCCGGGGTAAACCTACGATCTCCCATCCACTCATCAAGATTCCTCTTGAAGAAAGTCAATGAGGGACTCTGCCTAACCTGGACTGGGATTTTATTCCAGAGTGAAGGGAGCCTCTGGGTTATGAATCTGTCCATCCAGCATGTCCTATTTATTTCAGTGCTGAGGTTTAAGTCTCTCGAGAGTGTAGTTCGATGGGATTTGGATTTTTTGAGGTGCAGCATGTCCCTTAATTCTGGGTTGGACATGGCTTTATACGTCAGGCACAGGTTGCCTCTGAGCAGGCGGTATGCCACTGAGTAGAGCTGGGGTTTCTTTAACCGGGCAGCATATGGTATCTGTTTGAGCCCTTTGATCCTCTTGGTGAGGTACTTTTGGGGTCTTTCCAGTTGCTGCAGGTGTTTGGTAAGGTACATCCCAAAAGGGGCATTGTACTCGATTATGGGCCTGATGAGGGATGAGTAAAGAGGCATGATGACCTCCCCTAATCTAGATGTGAATCCCTTCATGATTAGGTGGGCTATATAAAATGTTTTTCTAACCACTTTGGCCATGTGGTTGTCAAATGAGAGATTGCTATCAACTTGGGTCCCCAGGTCCCTAATTACTTCTTCTGTACTGAATGAATTACCACCTATGTGGTAATTTGTGGGTACTTTGTTTTTGCCAAAGGGGATGACTATACACTTTTTGGCGTTTAGCTTGAGGCCATGGCTCTGGCACCAGTTGTCTGTTTCTATGAGGCCCTTTTGGAGGATGCTTGTGTTGGCTGGAGAGTCGATTATGGCGCTCAGTTTGCAGTCATCTGCAAACTTGGTCAGCCACAGTCCTTCTGTGTTGGCCTGTACCTCTGAGAAATATATACCAAACAAGGGAGGTCCCAGGACTGAGCCTTGTGGGATGCCACTTGTAACTGGTTTGGAGTCCGACATGGCTCCAGCAATTCTAACCATGTGGGTTCTGCCCTTGAGCCAGTTTGCAACCCGACAAAGGGGTTTATATTTAAGCTGGTGACTTTATCTATAATGCCCGAGTGGGGTATTGTATCGAAGGCTTTTGCGAGGTCCACGTAGGCTGTGTGGACCACCTTCCCTTCGTCAATGGCCTTGTTGACTGTTTCAAAGAAGTCCACCAGGTTTAAGAGGCAGGATCTTCCCTTAACAAAGCCGAACTGGGTAGGATCCAGTGTCTGTAGGTCCCCAATATCTTTATTTATGAGGTCCATGATGATCCTTTCCATAGCTTTGCAGACCAAGCTAGTCAGGCTTATGGGGCGATAGTTTCCAGGGTCCGTTGAGGCACCACCTTTGTGGAGTGGGACCACTGTCGCTGTACACCACTCTTTTTGTACATATCCTGTAGTAAGGCTGAGATTGAACAGTAGTTTTATGTTTGGGTTTAGCTCTTCTTGGAGTTAATGTAGGACGCAGCCCAGGACACCGTCTGGTCCCATTGATGCTGTGTTTTTTGCTTTGGAGAGGGCAGCTCTTACCTGAGCATCTGAGATGTCAGGGGGGCAGCACTCTGCTGGGATAGATATTTGCCCTTTTGGTGTGGGGGGGGGTTGCGCTGAACCTGTCAGCTAGGATGTTGGCAATGTCTGTGGGTTTGGTGTATTTTTTTCATTTTGGACTAATTCTGAGCATATCTGGGAATTCCCACCCAGGTTCCTAACATAACTAAAGAAAGCCTTGTGATTATCCTTAGTGTCCTGTGCGATTTTTCTCTCAAAGCTGGCCTTAGACGATTTTATGAGTGCCCTTAGTTTTTTGCTAATACTGATCAGAGATGCCTTCCCTTTTTGGGATTTTGCTCTATCATGTAGTAGCTTCCTCCTTCTATTGTATAGTTTGTTTATGGCTGGGGTCCACCAGACAGGATGTCTGCCTTTGGAGGATTGGGTCTTAGTTTTATTTGGGATTGCATGATCCATGCAATCCTGAAGGTGTTCATAGAATGCATTTATAAAGGATTCTGCGGTCTGGGCCGTATTTTCCACAGGCCCGGGGGCTTTGAAGGATTCCACCTCGGTTTTGAGGAGTGTGAAATTTGCTTTAGAGAAGTTTTTCACTGTGGTTTTCTGGGCAGGGGGTGGGGTCGGGATGTGAAGATCCAGTGAGATCAGTTTATGGTCTGATCTTACCACTGAGGGATACACTTCTGGTCTGGAGCATAGAGTCCCCATGTTGGTGATGATCAGGTCTAGTATGTTTTCCCCTCTTGTGGGAGTGGTAACAAGTTGTTCCATAGCATTTGAGTTTATGAATTCTAGGAACCTTTGGGCTAGGGCATTGGAGCTAGAGTAATGCTCCCAGTCTATGTTTGGGTAGTTGAAGTCACCCAATATAATGGTGTTTGGAGAGACCTTCATATTTTCCAGTGTTCTCAGGAAGGCCGAGTGGTGTTCCTGTGTTTGGGAGGGTGGTCTGTAGCAGGCTATAAACTGGAAGGCAGTTTTACCCACTGTTAGTTGCACATGGATAGTCTCTGATGCTTTGTGCTTTGCCACCAACCTGGAGGTGTGGGTATCTTTGATGAATATCAATACTCCCCCTCCTTTTGTGGTTCGGTCCAAGTTTTAGGGCTGAAAAGCATGATATGAGGTATGACCTGGTAGTGCTGGGGTGCTCTCGGGTGCCCTGAACCAGGTTTCTGTTACTGCACAGATATCGATGTTCTCCATGCTATTGAGAGTTTCAAGTGAGTGCATCTTGAGGTTTAGACTTCTGGCGTTGAGTAGCATTACTCTTAGTTTTTTATCCCTTGTGATACCTATGGAGGTGGGTTTGTGTTTTGAGCCTTGCCTAAAAAAGGCACTATGGGGGTAGCAAGAGCCTTTGCCAATATCCAAAAGCCCAGGGGTGACAGGTGCAAGCTGTCCCTAGTGAAGCATCGTGGCTTGTCGAGCATATCATCCCAGGCTGACAGGCATTGGATCCTCTTTGAATGATACCATGTCTTCATAATAGTGCAGCAGTAGCAGTGGCCCATGGCACAGTTTCAGCAAATTCATCCACAGTCCTCAAAGGATGCTTGGATACTTGTGAAAGGGCAGAAACAATATGGATCAAAAAAACTTTCTTCTGCAGGAAAAATGAAAACCAATTTCCTCAGACTGATGTAGCTTAAATTTCCACATATATGTTTGGTATTTCAGAATTTGAAAGGCTTACATGGAGGAAAAAAACATTATCTTACTTATTGGGCCCAACATTTTCCCCTCCTTATCACCAGGCAAAGGGTTGAGACTGAGCACTATATTGCTGTCAGTATAAGACAGACTCAGAATGGCAGCTGAGTCTTACCTAAGGTGCTTGAGGTACCTTATACAGTTTAATTGTCTTTTTAGGGTCTGACAGCTGGGTATCAGGATGCATACAGGCAGCATTCAACACATCTTCCAGGGCTGGCAGCATAGGAAAGACTGAGAGGAATGAATTATATCCATTTGTAAAATATTATAATATCTCTTCATTTCTGGTGGGACATGTATTTTGCTCTCTATAAAAAATAACTCATTCATCCTTGGAATGGTCTTAGTAAAAGGCAATTCTTCCACATGCAACAAAACTTAAGGTTTATCTCATAATCAGAGAGCTGGGCTTGGGAATCTCCATGAGAAGAAGCCCTATCTTTGTCAAAATTAGAATCACAAGTCCTTGTTTCTTTAGGAATAACTTTACACGAAATGCCCATCTGTAAAGATTTCTTCTCACCAGGAGATGCTGCTTATAAAGTCTGCATAGCTAAGGTAAGGAAATCATATTTTGGAGTAATAACTTTAGCAGAAGAACAATGTTTACATTTTTGTTTTTTTTCTTAAAAAGAGTTCCAGCAGAAGACAAGATGCCTGCCAGTCTACTGGTCTTTTGCCTATTTACCCCACAAAACTTCTCATGGGGTATCTCCAAGACTCAGAAAAGATGGTTCTCCCTTGCACTTATTGGACACTGGAACAGCTGAAGAGGATAGCTGACACCCAGCTCATGCCAACCAAAGGATTACAACAGCAGAAGCTAGGAATGTAAGTCAGTGGTCTGAGGAACAAACAATGGCCACTGCCAGTTCGCCCACTATTAGATGAGGTATAGACTAAGTCTGCAGCAATGACAAGGACTCCTTATTAAGTGATTGTTTTTTTTCTTTCTATGTACTGCAAGAGAAAAGACAGCCAGACCAGAGTGAGTATTCATACTACAAGTAGGAAAGAAGCACTAAAAGCAGTAAACATAACTGAAACATGGTAACAGAAAGTAAGTTGTCAATCCCTTAGATTGTGTGCACACACACACACACACACACACACACACACACACACACACACACACACACACACCTACATTTGTACCTCTTATACACAAACACACACACACACACACACACACACACACACACACACACACACACACACACACACACACACACACACACACACACACACACACACACACACACACATACATATCTACCTCTTATAGACACAAACACACACACACACACACACACACACACACACACACACACACACACACACACACACACACACACACACACACACAAACACACACACACACACACACACACACTCTCACACACACATACACACACACACACACACACACACACACACACACACACACACACACACACACACACACACACACACACATACACTGACAGAATCAAAATAGGAGGCAGGTTGTCACAAAGTGAGCACAATCATTACAATGACAGATCAATTTCCGTCTGTTCCTCCATAAACTTTTCTGTCACACAAAATTCAAAGTTAACAAAAGCAGAATACAGTTTAAAAAATACCTAAAAATATCTTAATAAACATTTTTAACTAAAAATAGCAGTCTCTAACAGGAATCTTTTGATATTTTGAAAAAAAAATCCAGGTTTCTTAACGAGGAAAAATATTTTTAGGGAAAAAAATAGATAAAATGTTATTTTTCTTAAAAGGGAAATAATTTCTGTGTGGAGGGGTTTGCCAACAGGGGCTTATGTGATGGAAATGAAGTTCTTAGCCAATTGTTGTGCCTGTAAAACCCAGGAAATACTTCTTCTCAAGATAGCAAGAAAGTACTGAAGAAAGCTTCAGTCTGACAACTGATTTCCATCCTTGGAATTAGTCGGTCAAAGTTAAAAAGTGAGGGTGAGCCAGAGTTTTTTGATGCTGGCTGGTTGCTATTCTTTCTCCAAGTCTTTTGGGTTTCTAGTAATATGACGGGAATGGACCCCATTCCAAAGTCAAAGTATGATTAAAGTTCATGAAATTTAATATTATTTCAGTCTTTGATGTTAGCCAGACGTGCTCTTTACAGCACCTGCAATTTGCCCAGAACTGACTCTTTCTGCAATTCATACGGAGTTACATGCATCAGAAACATATCTAAGTACGACTGGAAATTCTTTTTTTATACATTGTTCCTAGTGTTATTGGAACTGTGTGGTTATCCTTTTTTAACACTGCCCTCACTTCTGCCTATAAATCCTGGTATTTTAGAACCCCCAGTACCAAAGACATGCATCTGGAGCATTTCACCCCGGGCCTCGGCTCTTTCCCCATTGGACTTTCCAGGTAAACAAATGTTAAATAAATAAATAAGTAAATAAGTAAATAAATAAATAAATATATTTTATGACTTTGTGTCTTTCTGTACATAAGTTACTGGAGTCACTGGCTGTAGCAATTTCAATAACCAATCCTAATTTTGTCTACTTTTCATGGATTACTATATCTGTTTTTTTTTTTTTTTCGCATCTATTTTTTGAATTGTTGTTAATGGATGAGCCCATGTGATATAAACTTCATTATTTTCTATAATGCTTTGTGGCTTATGTTTCCAGTGCTTCTCAGCTACTTCAGTATTATAATGTTTGCACAATCCCCAGTGCATCAGTCTTATTGCATTATTATACCTTTCAGTACACAGTCCTTCTGCCATTAGTGTACCACACCCAGAAACAAGATGAGTGAATGTTTCCAATTCTGTTTTACAAAACCCTCATCTGTCTGTTTCTCCCACATATTCAATGGACTTTGTAAACCATCATGTACATTGTTCACTATACTGGACCACCAATATAAACCTTTCATCTTTTGGTTTAAATTCACCTCTCCTTAACCATACTTGCATTTAGTCCTAACTGACATGTTTGTTCCAAGAGGTTCTTGTACTTGCAACTATATTTATGCATTTTACATATTTCTTCCCTTCTCATCTGATCATTCACCGTATATTTTTTCTTTTTTTTGGTACATTCTGCAGCTGTCTGTTTTTATCTACTCCTGTTTTGATTTCCATTCCTGCTTGACACCCATATGCTATTGCTAAACTAAGCAGGGAAGTCATCTTAGATTTAATGTCCTCATGTTTTAAAATGTTCACTATGTTTGGATCTTGTAAGTTCAGCAGATATGTTGGCAGTCCTATGATTGCAGATCTATACATGCAATCATTTTCTAGGAGGCCCATACCTCCTTCAGAACGGGGAATATATAATCTTGCTATACACTGGTTTTTATAAATCATTTGATAAGCATTAAGCTGATCCAGTACATTTTGGGACCAGTTAATCACCCCAAAGCTGTAAGCTAGGACAGGAAGAGCAATTTGGTTTATAGCTTGTACTTTGTTCTTAGATGTCAGAGCTGTTTTCAATATTAATTTTAGTCTTCTAAAATAGTCCTTACTATGTTTTATTCACATTTGTTTATGTTTTATTGCTGATCCTTCATCAATTCCTAAATATTTATACACTCCGTCTTGCTCAAGTTCTTTTATACCCCATTCCTGTCCCAGACTGATATTTTCTTGGTGCTGCAGCTTTTTTGCTTTAAACTTTGCTTTTGCACATTTATCAAGACCAATTGACATTTACATAATCTAAGAAAGTTGCAACCACTTGTAAATCATCCACAAAAAGAAGATGAAAAGTCTTTACACATTGTTGTTTTCTGGGAGCCAAATTGTAGCCATAACCTAGTCTGTTTAGTAGACATCTTAATGGGTTAAGGGCAAAGCAAAAGAGCAGCAGTGACAAACAGTCACCCTAGAGCAGCCCATTTTGAATTTTTATTCCTGGAATAATAATTTGTCCTTTATAATGACTTAACTGCAAAGTGGTTTGTCACTGTTTCATGGTTAGTGTAATGTAATTGATCAGTATAGGGAGTATCTTACATTTTAAGCAATATTTTATCCATGAATATGGGATACTGTCAAATGCTTTTTTGTTGTCTATCCAAGCCATACTTAGAAGTTCTTCCTCTTTTTACAGTTCTCCATTATGACTTTAACAACAAATTAACTTTGGTTCCATATGATTTCCTTTTGTTACACTTTTGTTCTATTGACATGATAGAGATTTCTTCTAAATTACTATAAACTCTGTTGGCAACAGTTCCACTGTATAGTTTATACATCGTCAGCAGGCAAGTTACTGGTCTATAGTTTTTAGGATAGCTTGCAGGGTCACTCTTAAGGATAAGTATTGTTTTTCCTGCTGTTAACCAGGTTGGCATTTGTTTGGGGTGCACACATAAATTGTTCTTACTCATGGCTAAATCTTCATATAAAGATGGTAATACTTTTAGCCAGAAGTTAGGTACTGCATCCGGGCCTGGTGTTTTCCATTTAGGAGCTTTTCTTAATTTTGTTTCAACGTATCTGGCCGTTACCGCATCCCATTTCATATCCTGTACATTTGAACTTCTTATTCTTTCTTTTATTTCTTCCATCCATTCAGCATCTTTCTTCTGTTCCACGGGATCTTCATAGATATTTCTCCACAATATGTCTATTTTTTTGAGGTGTTTCAATTCCTATTACCTTGTTTCCCAGTTCTCTATAAAACTTGTTTTTTGGGTCTACATATATATCTTATTTTGCACTTTTCCTTTACATTTACCTGCATATCATCTAAGTTTTCTGCCTGTGATGATATATTTAGTTTATTATTTGCAATAGTGTATGATAGATCCTGATCTGTTCTAATAATCCACATTGTTTTTTTCATGTCTATCTTTCTGAGTATTCTTGTGGATCTGTTCCCTCTTCTGTACTCTTCCAACCATGAGTCTTCTTGTTTTAACTGCTTTATAGTTTTCTCTATTCAATACTTCCATGATGGTATTTGATTTCTCCCCTGCCTTTACCTTACTGCCCCATGTTTTTGTGGCAAGACTTTATCTGTTATTAATATGGCTGCACATTTATATATCCTATTTATTTCTGTTATATTTCATGAATTTCTATAAACAATCCTGATTACTGTGTTTATTTGTTTTATGAAACTTTTAACATTATGGGTCTCACTGACTTTCTGTAGTCTATTTCTTTCATTGATCTTAATATGTCTGTTCATCTCTATAAATCAAGCAGCTCTTCCCTTAGATCATTTTCTTCTAAACTGAGATCACATTCTTTGTTCTCCATTTTCTGTGGCATTCTAAACCAAGTTCCAGGGCATCTTCCTGTGCCATAGTATTTTCATTTTCATCCTGTATTATCCAATGCTCTTTCATACGTGAACTCACTGGCCTATCACTTCACAGCATTGAATCTGTCAGAGTAACCACAGTTTCCTGTTCCATCACTTGCTGCGCAACTCCAACTGGTCTTTTAAACTGTTTTCCTGCTGAAGGCTTCAAAGCATCTTCATAAGGCAACTCTTCAGATGTCTCCTGCTCCACTGGTTTCTCCTTAATTTGGGGATTCATTATTCTATCCTGCCGTGGTGTTACCAGTTACATTTTCTACACTAAATGTTTCACTCTGCAGGTAATCCATAACTTCAGTTTCTATTTCTTTAACTTCTCCATTACTAATCCTCCTGTCTGTTTTCCCTGTTGGTTTTCTTATTTTTGTATTATAAATTTTTACATATATGGATGTATTTGCATGTATTTCTCTTCAAATATCTTTGGTGCTGCTCTTTTTTATTGTTTAATGTTGCTTTCTCCTTTGCATAAATGTTGCACCATATTACATCTCTTTTTCCTTCCCATAACTATGTTTCTTCTTCAGATGTCTCCTGCACCTCTTGTTTATCCTTACTTGAGAAACTCATTGTTTCCTGATACAACCTGTGTTAGACTTCTATACTAGTTCCTTTATTTTGCAGGTATTTCATAACTTCACCTTCTGTTTTTTAACTTCTACTTACTAATCTTCTGCTCTACATTCTCTATTTGTGATTTTATTATATTGTGGAATTTTTCATATCTGGGTGCCACTGCCTGTATTTCTCTTCAAATATCTTTGGGGCTGCTTTTTGTATTGATTCATTTTGCTTTCTCCTTTGCATAAGTGTTGCACTATATTAAATCTCTTTTTCCTTCCCATAACTATGTTTCTTCTTCAGATGTCTCCTGCACCTCTTGTTTATCCTTACTTGAGAAACTCATTGTTTCCTGATACTGTGCTATAACCTGTGTTAGACTTCTATACTAGTTCCTTTATTTTGCAGGTATTTCATAACTTCACCTTCTGTTTTTTAACTTCTACTTACTAATCTTCTGCTCTACATTCTCTATTTGTGATCTTATTATATTGTGGAATTTTCCATATCTGGGTGCCTCTGCCTGTATTTCTCTTCAAATATCTTTGGGGCTGCTTTTTGTATTGATTCATTTTGCTTTCTCCTTTGCATAAATACTGCACCATATAAGACCTCTTTCTTTCTTTCCCATATCCATATTTTTTTATACCTGTCAAAAAGTCTCTAGTTTTTGTTCTTTATATTTTTACACTTTCTCTGTTGCTTCTTTTTCCATATGGCCCAATGATTCTTTGTATAATGCATTTCATGTATCTGATGTATTAATGGACACAAATTTGTAGTTGAAGCTTTGGACAGTTTTTCTTGTGCAAGTATTTTTCTTTCCTCTAATTTATCTCTTAATCTTTCTGCATATCTTCTGCCCAGAAATTCTGGGCTTCTTGCATAATAGTAACAATACATAATTTCTTTCTTATCCTCAATAGTCCACTCTATCATTTATATGGCTCTTTTTTTGGCCAGTCGTTTTCTTTGTGATTTTTGTGTATTACTTCTTCCTTCTACAAGAGGGGATCCTTCCCCTGAGTCTTGCTTAACTTCATTGTAGGAGTGTTTACATGCCTTGAGGATTCAACACTGACATTATTTCCATTCCTGGCATCAGTGCACCTACTAGGATTGGGAACTTTCTATCCTGCAACTTGTCCACCCTGCTGTCTTTTTTATTTTTTAACCTACTTCTCACCATGATATATGCTATATAAAATGCAGTCTATATATGTAAGATTTTGTAAGAAACAGGGTCCACTTCATGAAAGTACTCACCAGTCTTGACGATGAATTCAATTCCAGCTATACTACTCTCCTTTGCTTGCTGGTTTTATCATCTCTCCATTTGGACTGTTCTCTCGATGTGATATAATCCATGTAGCCTAAGGGCTACTGCAGCAGTGAAAATGATGCACATCACTGGATATGACAATCCAGAACTGGCAACTAGTTTTTATGATGTTAACATATCTTAGCCGTAACAGATTGAGGTGTTAGGGTGCACTTAGTGCAAGATAAGATTATGACATTTCTTTGAAGGATAAAGGCAGTTGATCATCAGAAGCATAATAAAAAATTATGCTTCAAGATGCTCTTTGAAATACAGTCAGCAGAATTGCCGCAGTACTAGAATGCAATTGCTTAGCAGCATGAATTCAGCTATAGCTATATGGTAAAATTACTATCATATTAAAAAAGATAACAGTGCTACTAAAGGGCAAAAAGTTGTTTTGCTTATCAGACAGGTGAGACATTGATAAGCTGAATCATGATTTTTTATTCATTTCATTCACTTTTTGTTAAAGATTTTATTTCTAATACCAAAGATATAGCAACCCAATTTAATCACTGTTTTACAGATTCCATCCTAACTTTATCCTCCCACCTGTCCAATAACAACCATACACATTTGCCTACCAAATGCACCAACAATATCCTCTCCTTTGCTCTCTCACTAGTTCCCACTTCCACTATTAAAAAACTCCTCCTTAAAACTAAAGCCAACCACCCTTGCATCTGATGGTCTACCAGCCAACTTCCTCAAAATTGTAGCCGAATCCCTATCTTACCGAGTTTCTATCCTCATCAACCTTCTCCATACAGGAAGCCTAGATCCCCCAACTCTGGAAAGTTTCATATATTATACCACTTCATAAAGGTGTCAATTCTTATGAATTCTCAAACTATCATTCTATTGCCATTCTTTCCCCCTTATCTAAACTGCTTGAGAAATGTATTCACTCTCAAGTCATGAAATTCCTAAACACACACAATCTTCTCTCTTCCAGACAACATGGCTTCCGGCAAAATCACAGCACAACAACTGCTCTCCTCTATTTCACCAACCAGGTCAACCTTCACGGAAATAACAATAATTTTGTTTCTGCAATATTTTTAGATATTTCAAAAGCATTTGATATGGTCTCACACTCCAAACTTCTAGACACCCTGGCCTCCCTATCCCTTGCCCCTTCCTCTATTGCCTGGTTTAAAAACTATCTGACACATAGGCAGCAATCAGTTCATTGGCAAGGCATACAATCTCCTTTACTCCCAGCTATGATAGGCATACCACAAGGCTCAATTTTAGGTCCATTACTCTTCTTCATATTTACCAACAATCTACACACCTCCACCCAGCATGTCTCCCTTATACAGTATGCTGATGATTCAACTCTTATCTGCTCTGCTCCATCACTTTCCATTCTAGAACAACTCACACAAGAATCCTTCAGTTCTGTAAAAAGTTGGATTAGTCATATCCAACTAATCCTAAACCCCAATAAGACAAAGTTGCTACTTTTTACCCCAACAAATCTATACCTAGCCAACTATCCTTTTTAATCTCTTCCAAAAATGGTACCATCATATCTCCCTCTGAACATACCTAACTCCTCCGTGTAGAATTTGTCAATAACCTACTCTTCAATGTCCATATCTCACAAACCATAAAAAAGGTCCACAAAAAATGGGAACCCTATGTAGGCATAAACAATTCCTCTTAGAACAGGCATGGATCACTCTAGCCCAAACCCATCTACTCTCCGCTCTAATGTATGCCACTCCAATTCTCACCCAAGTCAGAAAACTTGATCTCTCCAGACTTGAATCATTTTACAATAAAATTGCCAAGTTTTCTAACAACTGCACCTTCAGAACCCATCACTGTCGATTTCTAAGGGAACTATGATGGTTAGAACTTCCCCAGCTATTCAATTACCACCAGCTAGTCATTGCCTTTAATATTGTTAGACATCCTGAACAACTCCCAGCACTAAGCCAGTTACTCTCTCCATAAAGAACTAACCGTCCTCTCCAATCTACTGAGAAATCCCTCCTCTGCATCTCTAAAGCTAACAACAACTCAGGGAAAGCTCTTTTTTTCAAATGCCATAGCTTGATCCTGGAATAACCTCCCCCTTCTCTTACCTCTGCCCTCACTAACACACATTTCAAAAATGTTTTCAAATCACATCTTATAAATACCTGGCTATGTCCATGTATCACATGAATCTTACAATCTCAGCACACTTTACACCTTCCTTTCTGCTATCTCTACTGTATATATGCTACAGTTAGGTATCTTACTGTCAATTTGAACTTGCATAATATGTCAGTCCAAACATATGATTTTTTATTCTTTACCATTATCTCTTTAATCAATGTTAAAGCTTTGATATATGAGACTCTCTATCTCTGTAAACTTACTCACTCATTGCTGATGTATTGGTTATTGTTTAGAATGGATTGTATGAGACTTTGGATTCTTTATTATCTTGAGAAAGTGTCTGTGAGCTTTTGTTCTGACTATGTTTATCTATCTTTGTAAACGTACTCACTCATTGCTGATGTATTGGTTATTGTTTAGAATGGATTGTATGAGACTTTGGATTCTTTATTATCTTGAGAAAGTGTCTGTGGGCTTTTGTTCTGACTATGTTTTTAAATGGAAATTGCTATATAAGGAAGCTATTTTCATTTTAAAATTTATTACCTTGCATCCTTTAGGTCTTAACCTCGAGTGTGATTAGAAGGTACTTATTTAATTTAGATATTGTAATGTTATTGGTCTGTGCTTAATTAAGTTGATTATTTTATGGACTGTGTTTTAATTCTGTTTGTACTCCATTGAAGGCTGTGTTTCAGCCGAGGTGCCAGAGTATTTATTAAACTGTGCTTTTTTGGTTTGTACTCGCCTTTGTCATTTTATGAGACTTTTTATGTCTGTACTTACCTCAATTATCACTGTTATATGAATGTTTATATTACCATGTTGATGTAATCTAATTGTGGAGCTTTTCTCCCTGGGCCTCCGCTGTAAATGGACCTGTGCCCAGTTGGACTATCCCGGTTAACAAATGTAAAATAAAATAAAATAAATAATAAACAATTGCTCAAGGGATTACTTCTGATAGCAAGAAATATTGCTATTTAATAAATGTAATATTTCTTCTTAAGTAGTCACATCTCGCATCCTTATGGGCTACTGATGATCTGATCCACTTTATTCTCAAGCTATCCTGTGCCACTCACATCAATGGTGAGCTTGATGAGTTCAGAACCTAAATACGTTTACTGGTGATGGCCCATCTCCAGTTACTGAACATCTATTTCAGGAGTGAGGCTTAGAAGAACCAGGACTGTCAACAGTGGTAAACTGCAGTGCAGTGGACACAATTCTGAATCATTTGTTCCTCTTCATGTACACCCACTCCCTTTTTGGCTGCATGACCAATTGCACAATATTTATTATAGCACTGTTTGAAGGCACAGCATCAGTTAGCATGCCAGTGGAGGCACATGCACCTTTTTCAAGACAAGCTGGCACCAGTCATCCAATTTCTGAAGCATGAGTCTGAGATCTGCTAAAAAGATGTTTTGCTTATACAGAGATAAGGGTTCACTGTGCAAGCCATTCTGAATAGTGTAGATGCTGTGCAGTCATCTTATGCTTTACCTTTGACCATTTTTAGTTCATCTGATTGTTGAGGCTTTGCTGCCTTACTTCTCAATTTTCATACATAAAACATACTCCTACAGGCACAAAGCTGATTTCTAGAAATCAATGATGTTTGATTCAGTTAAGCAGATACAGCACTGGTTTTGATTTTGATAGATTTTGGAGTGCATCTGATTAGTTTCATCCAACGACTTTGGAGTTTAATCTAGAACCAAGCAAGGTTTTCCTATCATTCTTGTGCATTATTGGACCATATAACGTCAGATGTATCTATGTTCTCAGTTAGAACTTGTGTTTTTTTTTCCTTCTGTACAATAAGAAGTTTTAATTTCACTCAGTCTTAAGAAAGTAAAATGGCAGCAGTAAAATTCTTTCTTCAACACCTTTTGGATCTTAAGTATCTTGAATGAAGTTATTAATTAATTTCCAAAATGGAGATTTGACTTCACATTCATATATCTTATGCATCCATAGCTCTTATTTCAGAATCACATCTCCAGCATTTAATTCTATTTGATTTATACTTAATTGTAATTTTGTTAGGAGTGACAAAAGCTCTGTGTAAGAATTTAGAAGTGAAAAATGTCCAATATAATGAAGATTTTGGTTTTATCTGTAGATTTTAATATAATTTTCTTGTATTCTTCAGAGAAGTCTTCATTATTAATTTTTGAGGAGTAGTTCCAATAAGAATTGTCTAAATATGTGAAATTTAATTTAAGAATTTTATAAATTTGTGACAAATGGGATTTATTTTTCACTGCATTGTTTATCAAGAATTCCAATAATTTGGAGAACAATTTCTTATCTAGTTAAATATCTTATTTATTTTTGTGTTCACAAAGTCTGTAAATATTTGTAAAAATTAACCAAGTCTCAGAATCTTGATTGTATTTGGATCTTATATTTTCTACAGTAGATATATGTGTGTGTGTGTGTGTGTGTGTGTGTGTATGTGTGTGTGTGTGTGTGTGTGTGTGTGTGTGTGTGTGTGTGTGTGTGTGTGTGTGTGTGTGTGTGTGTGTGTGTATCTACATATATATATATATATATATATGTGTGTGCGTGTGTGTGTGTGTGTGTGTGTGTGTGTGTGTGTGTGTGTGTGCGCGCGCGTTGGTAAAACTAAGGAGACAATAAAAGAGTACCGCCACCATGGCCACAATAAAAAACAAAATTAATAACACCCAAGATGAAAAGATAAGTGCTTTCAGACAATTACTATGTCCTTCATCAGGTCTAAAAAGTTAAAACAGGCACAGGCATTTAAAATCAAATACAGCCAATCAATTAATTGCTCTCAGATGATGCCCTCTCAGGGCTGGTTTTCAAGGAATACAAGTATTCAGGCCCGGAGGAGTGTCTGCTTGTCAATCAGAAATCCACCTCATTTCAGCCTGCTCTGTAAAAACCATTACATCACCATCCTGTATGTTTGTTTTTACAACTTGTAATATCATAAAACAGAAGAAATGGGAAGTGTCCCTAGAAATATGTTTATATAATCGATTTTTCACATCCTTTAAACGTATGCCTCTGACATGTTAGGATATTCACTCTTTAAGTTGGTTTTGCCAATGTAAAATGCTTCACAGAATTGACAGAGACATATGTGTGTGTGTGTGTGTGTGTGTGTGTGTGTGTGTCTGTGTGTGTGTATACACACACACACACACACACACACATATATATCTATATATATATATATATATATATATATATATATATATATATATATATATATATATATATATCAATCACATTTTTACTCTTGCAGTCCACATATGTTCTCAAAGAATAGGATCTGCCAGACCTCGGATGTATGAAATACCATTGTTTAATGTATTTACAACAACTACATGTTCTACAGGGATACATCCCTGCTTAATTGAATTTAAGTCCAATGTCATCTTTGAACTGATGATGACATAATAATTGTTTGATGTTCCTATTGGTCTTAAAGGAGAATGATGGCATGTCCCCCACAACTCGTCTTAAACTCTCATCACTGGTCAAAATCTTCCAATTATCCGTGATGGTTTGACAAGCATAAACAATGTTATTGGAGTGTGTCAATACAACCCTTGTTTTAGTATTGTCATTGCCTTTTCTGGGAGTATTCGCTCAGCCTGTATTGTCTACTATCGCCCTATTGGAATAAAAAGGTTTGCCTTTAGTGTTACATAGGTCCATAACTTCTCACACACTCTCATTAATTTCTTTTTCCTTGGAACCTCTCTCCATAAAATCCTGTATAAGATCTCCATTTGTCTTTATAAATTCATCTTTATTTGTATGTAAACATGAATTTCTCAACATCTGCCCCTTCAACACTTTCCAATAAATGTGTTTTGCGTGCATACTAAGCCGATCCAATATATTATTCCTGCAACATTCTTTACAGTGTTTAGCTGTTCGAATACCATCAACATCCATAGTTAGAAATACATCCAGAAAACTAATCCCCTTACTTGAATAATGAGTTGTAAATTTCAAAAGGCTGTAGTCACTTCTAAATAAGCAACAAAATCCAACAAATCATTGATAGTGCCTTTCCATAAAAAGAAAAGGTAATCTATGAATCTTCTACAGCATATAATATTAGAGAGGTAACTCTTGTACTTCAAAATTTAATTACCCTCCCGTTCAGCTAATACCAGATTTGTGTAGGTATTTGTACAGGGGGTGTCCATAGCAACACCCCCTTTTTGCCAACAGAGCCTACTATCAAATGTAAATACGTAATTGTTCAAAACAATGTCAAGTAACCTGCAAACCAGGCTGACTATATCAATATTATAACCTTGTGTTGTGCTAAGTTGATTTCTTATAGCTCTGATGCCATATTCATTCAAAATAACTGTAAACAGGCAATGTCCAACATGACCAATAAATATGTGTTATAATCCACAATGTGTCTGGTAGATTCAAATAAAGTCCTTAAAATACTTTGTACCCTTTAATACAGTAGATGTGGACATATATGCTTGTTTCAATTGCCTGTCTATATACATTGATAAAGACTCTCTTAACTATCCCTCTCCAGCCACTATAGAACATAGGGGTGGATTCTTTAGATCTTTATGTATTTTTGGTAAAACTTTCATTATTGGTAAATGTGGATGCACTACAGTGAAAAATTCAAACAAAGCTTTATCAATTTTTCAAGTCACTAACATTTTTCACAGTTGTTCATTCACATCATGTATCATAGACTTCACTTGTACCATACTGATAGAAGTATAAGTTCAAGTGTCATTCAACATGTCATGCATCTTGCTTAGATTGTCAGATTGATTCATTACAACCATAACGCCTCCTTTATCCACTGCAGAAATTAAGATATCTTTGTTGTTCTGTAAATCTCTAAGCACCAACACTTCTTCAGAGTTAAATTATAAAAGTGCTTATGTCGCTTATTTACCTTCTAAACTATCTCTTGTTGGCGCACTTTATAAAGCGTATCAAGCAAGAGGTTATTTTGTGGAATAAATGTGCTTGGCAATTTTAATGTATCACTCCTTGCACTCAATGAATCTTTATATATGAACTTCAACATGACATTCCTGCAAAATAATGTCAAATTTATTAGCACATCAATAATAACTGAAGGAGCAGCTGGAATAAAATAAGTTCATTTATTAAGTATCTTGCATTGTGCTGCATCTAATTCAAAAGTATGTAAATTCACTAGAAGGGCAGCTTCTTTATTATTTAACCCTCTAAAGAAAACTTCCTCTTGCTGCAACTCGTTGAACACTGATGTGCATGCTTCACTGGTGCTTTTATCGGCAGAGGCAAGTTGGAAAAAGATGAAGTGTTAGTGTTTGTATTCTTCAGTCTAGCTACCAAAGAAACATTGTGTTTGATGTATTCAGTCTGTGAAACAGTGTTGCTAGCAGCAGGAACATCAGCAGAAACATAATAAAACTAAGTAGGCAATAAAACAGTACCACCACCAAGGCCACAATAAAAAAAATTTAATAACATTCAAGATAAAACGATAAGCACTTTTGGACAATTACTATGTCTGTTATCAGATCTAAAAAGTTAAAACAAGCATAGGTATTTAAAATCAAATACAGCCAATCAATTAACTGCTTTCTGATGACACCCACTCAGTGCTGGTTTTAAAGGAATACAAATACTTAGGCCTAGAGGTGTGTCTGCTTGTAAATCACAAATCCACCTTATTTCACCACGCTCTGTACAAACTGTTATATCACCATCCTTTATGTTTGTTTTTACAACTTGTAATATCATAAAATAGAAGAAATGGGAAGGCCCTATTAATGATTTGTTGGATTTTGTTGCTTATTTAGGAGCAACTACAGCCTTTTTGAAATTTACAACTCATTATTCAAGCAAAGGAATTTGTTTTCTGGAAGTATTTCTAACTATGGATGTTGATGGTTTTCAAACAGCTAAACATCATAGAGAATGTTGCAGTATTTGATTTTTAATACCTATGCTTGTTTTAATTTTTTAGATCTGGTGAAGGATGTAGTAATTGTCCAAAAGTGCTTATCTTTTTATCTTGGATGCTGTTAAATTTGGTTTTTATTTTGGCCATGGTTGTGGTACAGTTTTATTGCCTACATAGTTTTATTACGTTACAGTACCTACCTTCAGTGGTTGAGATGTATTGTTTACTGTTGGTACTAGATACATACATACATATATAGATATATATATATATATATATATATATATATATTACTAATTACCGACGACAAGTTTCAAGGAAACTGAAATTGTTGAACACACTTTCGTGAAAGTGTTTTTTCACTTAAAAAAAAAAAAAATATATATATATATATATATATATATATATATATATATATATATATATATATACATACACTTATATATGTGTGTGTACCAGTATCATTTAATAATTTATGCTAATAAATTAATTTGTTGTTTCATACTAACATTCTATTGAAGTTATAGGTTTCTCAGCAGTCATTTGTATATGCAGTTGGAACATAAAAGTATTAAGTCCATTTAAACACAAATCTTTTAATAACCAGATAAAACTAATAGGGACTAGTTGTTTATGGCCAGTTCTGATATATTTATTATTTAATAATATTTCTTAATGTGTTTGTTTCCATTTTGAACCATGAGATGAATTTATCCACAACGCTATAACTTTTAGAATTGTTGAAGTAGCACACAATTGAATATCAGGGAATCCTATTCCGCCATTATCCCAGCCTTCTGTGTTCCAATCAATGGAAACTCTTCAACTTCATCATTTTTGGTGGAGATTGGACTAAAGATTCTAAGATAATATTTTAGGGAGAATTACTATGTTCAAAAGCATTAATTTTTCTTCCATGATAACGAAGAATTTGTTCCAATTTGTGACTAAACTTAAAATTTCATCCAAGAACTGAATGTATGTCTGTGCAGCTGGTAAATAAAAGCAAAAAAAGAGGCTCAACTAATGAATCCCTGAAAAAAGGTGACATACCATTTAAAAACAATCCAAATCAGTAGTCTAAACAGTGAGCTAAGAAGCAAAATGTCAATTACTGAACACACCAAAAGCAATAGAACCCCAAAACATTCACTTAAAATGTTTTTGAGTTCCATTGCTTTTAGTGTCAGCAATTTGAGTTCATTTTTTCTTAGTTTGTCTTAATTAAGGAACGCAGGAACCATTTAAAAACATCAAATCAATAAAAAGTCACATAAAAGTTTAAGCACTTTCATCCTTTAAGTGTTCTAGAACTTCTTCAGAACGATAAAGTAAACTAAATTCTCCATTTGAATAGTTGGAGTTCATTGTCATGTGACCTAATCAACAATTAAAAGCACATTTTGATGTGTTTAAATAAAACCATCCGTTAAATTTGAAATACACCATCTTACTGAATAGTCATTGAAAATAATAATATTATATTCACCTTTTGTTAAAAATATTACAATTTCATTGCTGTTTGCTTTAGCACTGGAAGTAAAGAAACATGTTATTTCAATGCTGGAAGGTTTGTACTATTCAGTTTTAATCACCAACAGAGTTCTCTTTTTTCTAAGAATGTATCCCAATCACCCCAACCCCAGTTTTTAAGGCACAATCTCTTCTTCTTTCGACTTTTCCTGGTTAGGGTAAAAAAGCTAGGAAATCACACCACTGGTCACCCACAAGTAAAAAATAAGGTCCATTTTATTAAGCATTTTTCATCTCTCCTTATAGGGAGACTTCTTCAGATAACAGACATGTACAAATGCAAAGTTTAAATAAAAAAGTCATCAATCATGTGACACAACACATACCTCCATTTAAAGGTGCTGTCATGTGGACAGAATGGGTCAGGATAAATTATTTTAATATTTTAATAAATTATTTTAATATTTTAATATTTTAATTTTCATTAGAATGAAGACATTAAAAATAAAAATATACATGAAATAAATAATGTTGATTTTGAATTTTAGGCTAAATATTTTAGTAAGAGTATATTTAAGGCATTACTTGTAAAATATTGAAATAAATGTTACAGTTAATATGTGGATCTCATAGGGAAGGGTGTCTTTAAATGGAGTTGTGTGTTGTCACATTTTAGAGTATCCAATCTACATACTGCATGTCTTTGGGAGGAAACCAGAGCACTCGGAGGAAACCCACGTGACCACAGGGAGGACATGCAGACTCTGCACAGAAGGCACCCCAGCCAAGAATTGAACAGGAGAACCTTTGCTGTGAGGTGGCAATGCTAAGCTCTGCACCACCATGGCCGCCCTTTTAAGGCACAATCTCTAATATACCAAAATGATTTTTTTTGTACATTTTCACATTGCAAGGAGTATTTAAATAAATAATTATTCACATTTTTCTTCATTATGTTGTAGCTGTGTTCATATATTCATTTCTACAAACATCATTCTGTTTTGCAAATAAAGTAATTTTTGCATACACAGCACACAGCAATGTAAACATCTCCTTTTGTAGAACAGTTGCCATTAATTATTGGAAAAAACTGTCCCCCAAGTAGAACTGAGTTTTCTTCTATAATAAACATACATTGTTTACAGGCTCTGCATGTGCCGCTGAGGTAGGCCGTATTAACAGTTGGGTGGTTTTCCTAAATATATTTAAGATTTTTTCCAGTCTTATAAGAAAAAGTGGACTAATTCCTACTGTTTCATGTACTTCTGGGTCAATTTTAAATAGATTCCAACTGTTAAAAATAACCTTTCTAACCTTGTAACAATAACTGTCAAACTTTAAAATAAAAGCTGTATTAAAATGAATACCTCCATCAATTACTAATGTCTGTAACCTGTTCATAGGAATAGCAATAGAAGGGGTAAATTTTGCCCCCCACCTTTTTACAACTTTCAGACATACCTCATCCAATAAATAGGGAGGATAACCTCTTTCAACAAATGAGTTATCTTTTCAGTTTAGCCTATAAATAAATCACATTGTTGCTGGCCTCACCTATTGCCCTTTATATATACATTTTTTACTACTATGTGGGTGGCAGCCATTAAAATGTAAAAAAGTATTTGAGAGTGTTTCCTTTCTGCAGATAGTAGACTCAACATTTTTCAATACAGGATTTTTTTAAAATACTCACATCTAAGTAGTTAACTGTCTGCATGTTACTACTAAAGGTAAAATTAAAAATTCAGTTGAGTTGTTGATGTATTTAATAAAATGTGTCATGGGTTCTTTACTATCAACCCATCTTCTTCATCTTTTTCTTTTGGATGCTCCTGTTGGGGGTCAACACAGCAGAACATCTGTTTCCATTTCTTTCTGTTTACTGCAACTTGCTGTGTCACCACAACCACCTGTCTATCTTCTCTCACCACATCCATAAACCTTATCTTAGGCCTTCCTCTTTTCCTCTTATGTAGCAGCTCCATCCTTAGCATTCTTCTCCCAACATACCCAGCACCCTCCGCAACTCATGTCCAAACCAACAGAATCTCACCTCTCTAGCTTTGTCTCCAAACCGTCCAACCTGAGCTGACCCTCTAATATACTCATTTCTAATTCTGTCCATCCTCATCACACCCAGTGCAAATCTTAACATCTTTAACTCAGCCACCTTCAACTCTGACTCCTGTTTTTTATCAGTCCTGCTGTCTCCAATCCATGTAACATAGCTGGTCTCACTACCCTCTTGTAGACCTTCCCTTTCACTCTTACTGGTACCCATCTGTCACAAATCACTCCTGACACTCTTCTCCACCCACTCCACCCTGCCTGTACTCTTTTCTTCACCTCTTTTCCACTCGCTATTACTCTGAACTGTAGATCCCAGATATTTAAACTCATCCACCTTCGCCAGCTCTACTCCCTGCATCCTCACCATTCCTCTGAGCTCCCTCTCCTTCACACACATATATTCTGTCTTAGTCCTGCTGACCATCATTCCTCTCCTCTCTAGAGCATATCTCAACCTGTCCAGGGTCTCCTCAACCTGCTCCCTACTCTCACTACAGATCTCAATGTCTTCTGCAAACATAGTCCACAGGGACTCCTGTCTGATCTAGTCTGTCCACTTGTCCATCACCATGGTAAATAGGAAAGGGTCCAGGGCTGATCCTTGATGTAATCCTACCTCCATCTTGAATGCATCCATTACTCCTACCACAGACCTCACCACTGTCACACTGCCCTTGTATATATTCTGTACCACTCTTACATACTTCTCTGCAACTCTTGACTTCCTCATACAATATCACAACTCCTGTCTAGGCATAATATCATATGCTTTCTCTAAGTCCACAAAGACACAATGCAACTCCTCCTGACCTTTTCTATACTTCTCCATCAACACCCTCTGAGCAAACATTGCATCTGTAGTGCTCTTTCTCGGTATGAAACCACACTGCTGCTCACTAATCATCATCTCGCTTCTTAACCTAGTTTCCACTGATCAGTTTTATCCCTCTGTTATTACTACAGCCCTGCACATCTCCTTATTCCTAAAAATCAGTATCAATACACTTCTTCTCCACTCCTTAGCACTCCTTTCACTTTCCAAGATTTCATTAAACAATCTGATTAAAAATGCCACTGCCGTCTCTCCTTAACACCTCCATGCTTCCACAGGTATGTCATCTGGACCAACAGCCTTTCCATTCTTCAGTCTCTTCATAGCTGTCCTTACTTTCACCTTGCTAATCCATTGCACTTCCTGATTCACTATCCCCACATCATCCAACAGTCTCTCTCTCTCTAGCTCTCTCTCTCTCTCTCTCTCTCTCACTCGCTTCATTCATCAGCACCTCAAAGTGCTTTTTCCATCTGCTCAACACACTCTCCTCACTTGTCAGTACATTTTCCTTGTTATCCTTTATCACCCTAACCTGCTAGACTTCTTTCCCAGCTCAGTATCTCTGTCTAGCCAACTGGTGCAGGTCCTTTTCTTCCTCCTTATTGTCCACCCTTTCATACAACTTGCCATATGCATTATCTTTAGCCTTCACCACCTCTCTCTTCACCATATGCCTCATCTCCTTGTACTCCTGGCTACTTTCGCCAGCTCTCTGACAATCCCACTTCTTCTTCATCAACCTCTTCCTCTGTATACTCTCTTGTACTTCCTCATTTTACCACCAGGTCTATGTGTCCCCTTCCTCTGTCAATATGTCACACCAAGCACCTTTCTAGCTGTCTCGCTTACCACTTCTGCTGTGGCTGCCCAGCTATCTGGTAAGTCTTCACTGCCACCCAGTGCCTATCTTAACTGTTTCCTCATCTCTACCTTACAGTCATCCTGTTTCAACTTCAACCATTTGATTCTTGGCACTGCCCTCACCCTCCTCTTCTTCATTGCCAATGTCAGCCTAGAGACCATCATCCTATGCTGCCTAACTATGTTTTCCCCTGTTACCACTTTGCAGTCTCCAAAGTCCTTCAGATTAGCCATCCTGCTTTGGATATAATCCACCTGTGTGCATCTTCCTCCAATCTTGTACATCACATGTCTTTCTGTCAACTCATAGGAAAAACAAATTATCCAGATACCAAAAATATAAAGTCCAACAATTTGAATAAATTGAATTCAGAACAAACTTGTTTTCCAACTGTAAATTATCAACTTGGCACGTACAGATGATGCATGACCAGATGGCTTAATGGTTAAGGTCTTTGCCTCCCATGCACAAGATACAAGGTTTGATCCTGACCTCTGACCAATGCCTGTTTGGAGTTTGCATGTTCTCGCTGTGTCTCCATGGTGTTTCTCCCATGTCTGAAAAACATGCTGCGTGTTTTCATCTCAAACTTACCAATGAATGGAGCTGTGGGCAGCAGCACAGACTCCACATGGTACTCTGTATGGGGAAGAGTTGTACAGACCAACCGCTTTGGGCATCTACTGTGGTGTGCAGTATCCTCAAGATAGGAGAACATGGATCACAGGCTGTGTGCTGTGGCAGTGCTAGCCACTAGATGGTGTAAAATATGTCTCTAGGTGATTCGGTCATGTTGACTAATGCTGCCAAAAATGGGCATGGTAGTTACCGGTGATAAGTGGTTTGAGGACCTGGCCTACTCTCAGCCACTCCAGGGACCCTTGCTAATTGTAGGAGGGATATATGTGCCCCATTGGCCAGTGTGTGCCTGCCATAATGAGCCAATAAGCTACTGGCTGGCCAGTATCTAGTTGCCCAGATAGCTCTGTTGAGCAAAAGCTGGATGTAAAACCAGCCAACCTGCCACAGATGAACTGAGAATTGTTATGCTTAATGTAGGTCCCCTGACAGCAGCTTGGAAGTGTATGACATGATGATATGGAGGAGACTGGACATCTTATGTATCCAAGATGGAAGGGCAGTGCAGCAAAGCCACTTTTCTTGGGATCCAGACTCTACTACACAGCTGGGGACAGGCTAGAAGTGGTGTAGGAATTGTGATGAGAGGCTTCAAAAGACAGTGAGGGATATCATCAGAATTAATGACAGACTCATGGCAAATGATAGGGCAGTATTCATAATCTCAGCATATGCCCCACAGTAGGGTTGTGATAGTGAGGAAAAGAGTGCATTCTGACAGCAATTGCAGGACCTACTAGATAAAGCAAAACAACATGAATTGGTGTTGATAACGGGTGACTTGAATGCACATACTGGGATAGACAGAACTGGATATGAGGACTGCTTGGGTCCACATGGGTGGGGTAACAGGAATAAAGAAGGAGAAGCCATTTTAGACTTCTGTCTGGCAAATGGCTTGATAGTAGTAAACACATACTTCAGAAAGAGAGACAGTCAAAAGATCACATACAAGAGTAGCCAACATGCAACTCAGGTAGACTTCCTCCTAGTAAGGAAAAGGCACTAGGGTAGAATCCATGATTGCAAAGTCATCCCCAGTGAAGCAGTTGGCCCACAGCATAAACCATTCATTGCCACAATCAGCTGTAAGCAGTGGTCAGAGAAGGGTCTAAGGTCAACAAAAACCAGACTGAAGACCTTGAAGTTAACTGGAGAGAAAGTACAGCAGTTCAGGGGTCTAGAACCCCAAGAAGAGTAAGAAATAGGTGGAGTTGAAGAAGAGTGGCAGTGCCTAAAAACAGCATGTGTTAGAACTACAGAAAAGATATGTAGCCTAGCCAGGTATGGAAATAAGGTACATAAGGAAAGCTGGTGGTGGAATGCAGAAGTCCAGGAAGTCATCAAAAGAAAGAAGGAGTGCAGGAAGAAATGGGAGGTAGATAAGACTGTCCAGGCTAGTAAGGACTACTGGTTGGCTAATACAGAAGCTAAGAAAAGTTGCAATAGCAAAGAGTAGGGCATCGGAGGCACTCTACCAACTTCTGGAAAGTCTCTCAGTAAGGGACACAAAGAAACTATATCAGGTTGCAAGGCAAAGATAGAAAGATAAAGAAGATAGTCAGACGCCCCTCATAAGGGATGCCATCAACAACCTGCTCACCAGTTCACAGGACATCAAAGGCAGATAGAAGGAGTATTTCCAGTAGCTTCTGAATGAAGAAAACCCCACATAAGCTGTACTGTCCCAGAAACAGCATACAATGAGAGAAGAAGAGGGGTCCACCTTAGAAGAAGTAAGAACAGAACTAAGGAAGATGAAGTCAGGGAAAGCAGCAGGCTCAGATGAGGTCACAGCAGATATGATAAAGATGCTGGGTGAGATAGGGGAGAGATGTCTCCTAATGGTACTAATAGGAGTGTGGAGAGAAAGGCGTATCACAGGTGAGTGGAGAATAAGCATACTCATGCCAGTGCACAAGAGCAAATGGGACATACACAACTGTGGGCAGTACAGAGGGATCATACTCCTACCATATTGCATGAAAGTTTTGTAGACGGTAATTGATAAACAGATATGCAGAGTAGTAGAATGTAAGATGGGAGATGAGCAGTTCAGATTCAGATCAGGAAGCATCACAACAGACGCAATGTTTGCATTAAGACAGAGATGAGGAGAGAGTCCAACTGGGCATTCCTAGATGTGGAGAAATATGACAAGATCCCAAGAAAGCTAATCTGGGCAGTATTGTGGTGGTTTGAAGTCCCGGAAACATTGGTAGAATTAGTGCAGGCTATGTACAAGGACCCAGTGACTCAAGTACAAACAGTATTCAGCCTCACAGAGGCGTTCCCAGTGGGAGTGGGTGTACATCAGGGTTCAGCTCTGAGCCCACTGCTGTTCATACTGGTGATGGACTACATTAGCAAACAGGTTGGAGGGGACAGATCAACAAAGCTACTGTATGCAGACAATGTGGCAGTACAGGCAGACTCTGAGCTAGAACTTCAGCAAACGATAGAAGAATGGAATGAAAATCTGAAAGCACATGGGATGAAACTAAGCACAGAAGATAAGACAGTGGTAATGGCAGCAAACTGGGGAAATCACAAGAAGCTGAGAATAGAGATAGAAGGGAAGATAGTGGAACAGGTAAACAGCTTCAAGTATCTGGGAAGAGTGGTTGAGGAGAAGGGTAATCTGAATGAAGAGGTCAAAGCTAGAATCAGAGGGGCTGCAGCCAACTGGCATAGAGTATCAGGTGCAGTCTGTGACAGAAGAGTGCCAAAGAAGCTGAAAAGTAAGGTGTACAAGACAGTGGTGCAACCAGTACTACTGTATGGTACCGAAACCTGGGCAGTAAAGGCAGAACATTTGAAGAAGCTAGAGGTGATGGAAATTAAGTGCCTGAGAAAGGTGGTAGGATGCACACTGTGGGACAGACAAAGAAATGAGAACATAAGAGCAGAAGCCAAAGTAGCTACAATTGCAGAAAAGATTAAAGATAACATATTACAGTGGTTTGGACACATGTAGAAAAGCAGAAGACAATCTGGTGAGGAAGATTTGGGACAGACAGGAAGAAGGTAAGAGGAAGCGAGGACATCCAGCAAAGAGGTGGATGGATTGTTTGAAAGAAGATCTGCGACAGTCAGGCATGAGTGTTGAATACGGCAGGATTGTGGCACTGAATCAAGAGAGTTGCCAACATTTAACACGATACCCTGACCCCATGTTGAAAAAAAATGGGAAAAAGGGGCTGTTGATGATGATGATGATGATGATGTATAGGGGCACAAGCAGAACCCATAGGCACTCCTTTGGTCTACTCGAAATATTCCCCTTCAAAGAAAATAAAATTGTTATTTAAAACAATTTCAATCAAATCAACCAATAGTCAAACCATACAATCATTTAGGTTAATAAGTTCAACAAGGGCCTAATGGAATTGTGTCAACTCTTCCTTATGTGAGATACTGTACATGAAAATAAATCAATCAAATCAATCATTAGAAAAATGTGATCATAATCAAATGAATCATGCTTAAATGTTCTTAAAAAATCTCAGGAGTCTTTAAAAATATGTTCAACTGAGTTTAATATGTCCTTCAGTGTTCGATCAACAAATATTGCTAACAGATACATTTTAGACACCTGGGCTGAAACAATAAGTCTATAAGGGGGATCTATGATGGTTTTATGCATTTTTGGTATGCCGAAGACTGTTGGTATAATAGGATGTTTATTGTAAAGAAAATTAAATGTATCAGGACTAATTATCCCTTGTGGCAAGCAGTCTTCTAGGATGGTATCAATAGTCTTATAAGCAATATTAATTTCATTATTGGTAATAGTTATGTAGTTTGTAGTGTTTTGAAATATTTGATAAATCTTACTAATATAATCGATCTTATCCACTATAACAACTCTACCCCCTTTATCCGGCTTCACAACCCCAATGGTATTGCTGATTTTAAATTCATTAAGCGTGATTTGTTCATCTTTAGTTAGACTGTACAGTGGTGTTTCTTTCTTTCTTTCTGTCTAAATCATGTATGTCACGTGTACAACATTTCTCAAAAATTGCTATAGTAGGGTTTAAAGGTGGGTTAAAAATACTCTTCTTTTTTAAGGAAACACCGTTATCAAAACAAACGAGGATTGGTTGTTCTTTAAAATGTAATGCTAAGTTTAACTTATGTGTGTAAAGCTTCAATTCTGTCAGTAAATTTGATACATGCCTTGTTAGTTTTGATAACAGTGCGTCCTTGAAAAAGAAGTGTATTTTTAACATGCCTTTAAACTCTGCTACACCAATGTTTGAGAAATGTTGCGCACCTGACCAAGACTTCCTCCTTTCCTACCATCACCTACAACCTTGCCAAAAGATAAATCAGGCATGACAAATTATATATATATATATATATATATATATATATATAGAGAGAGAGAGAGAGAGAGAGAGAGAGATATATATATATACACACTGTACAATAATGCAACTAACACACCAAAACAATCCACAGAAATTTTGGGGAGCCATTAAAAAACTACTTAAGCATGGACAAATCACAACCCTCCCTCCAACCACAACAAACTCCACTGATAACATAACCTCTCAGTTTCATTCACACTTTATCAATCCTATACTATCAACAGTAAAAAATGACTGCAAGACCCGCCCAACAATTCCCAATGAATTGCAGACTACCATTAACTCCTTCTCAATCATGCTAATTCAAACCAATTAAGTCAAAAAACTGAATTGGATTGAACTACACAATCTCCTATCCCTGTACCAACTAACTTCCATCCATTCTATCTTCCACTGCCCAGACAACTGTCCATCTCTCAGAATTTGGTGTAATTACATCAGAAAATACCTTGCCAAACTCAAGCCCTCTTCCCTCACAGTTGACAAACTCCACAACAAATTTCTAAAAATTGCAGCAGATGTCATTGCTTACCCAGTCTCCCTCCTAATAAACCATTCCATTGCAGAGCAGTACATACTCAAACTCTAGAAAATTTTCTATGTCATCCCTCTTCACAAAGGTGGCACCTCTACTGATTTCACTAACTGCAGGCTGATTGCCATCCTCCCTCCCCTAGCCAAGATGCTACAGAAATGCATTCACAGACAACTCCACAACTACCTACTAAGCAATAATCTCTTGTCTGCATCTCACCATCGATTTAGACCCAGACACAGTACAACCACTACTCTAGTCAGTTTCACTAAAACAATCAAGTAAAAAATGACAACCTCCTCATTTCATCAATTTTCTTGGATATGTCTAAAGCCTTTGATGCTGTGCCCCACCTAAAGAATCAAATGAACTAGCTTCCTTAAATCTAACTCATCCATCCCTGTACTGGTTTCTCAGCTACCTAACTCTTTGCCAACAGGCTATTACGTGGCAAAACAAACTCCCCACCCTACTACCAATCTCAGTAGGAGTACTCCAAGGTACAATTTTTAGTCCATTGCGCTTCACAATATTACCCAACAGACTCAGCACAGCCACCCAGCATACTACCACAGTACAATAGGCAGATGGCTCCTCCCTCAAATGTTCAGCTCCATCCCTACCACAACTCCTACAAACTACCCAACAAGCTTTGCAGGACATCAAATAATATTTCTCTTACTCTTACACTCTTCATCACCAGCAAGACATGTGACAGCCTTCCCCCCTTCACCATCTACTCAGTCAATAAAACAAAAATAGATCCAGTACAACACACCAAACTCCTCGGTGTAACAATTGACAACAACTTAAAATTTGACAAACACCTTGCATTAACTATCAAAAAGGAACACATTAAGATAGGCTCATTATATACAGCAATACCTAACAGGTGCCACCAGAATTTCCATAGCCAGGACCCATCTACTATTTGCACTTCTGTATGCCTCATCAATATTCCCTAACCTCAGAAGATCAGATCTCAACAAATTGGAGTCATGCTGCAACAAATATATAAGATTTGCTTCAAACCTCCCTTATAGATCACATCACTGTATAGCACTTCACAAACTGAATTGGATTGAACTACACAATCTCCTATCCCTGAACCAACTAACTTCCATCCATTCTATCTTCCACTGTCAAGACAACTGACCATCTCTCAGAATTTGGTGCAACCCTACACAAATAGCCAGCCACTAAGATCCTCCAATAAATTACTACTCAAAGTATTAAAATCAAATAATTGCTATGGTAACTCACTATTCTCTCACCAAATAGATAAAACTTGGAACTCACTACCTCAGACTATACTAAATTCTAACAACACATCAAATTTTAAGCTCCTATAGAAGAATCACTGAACTAACAACTGGTTATGCTCCTGCTCTAATCCAGGCTGATCACTCCATCTCTCCCGACTCTCACAACCAAAATAACTTTTCCCTATCCATATTTTATGACCCAATCACTTTCTAACACTTTTCCCAATTTTCCACTCAACTTACCTCAAGCTCTCTTCTTGGCTATAATAACATTTAGCAACAACTGCTAATAACAGAAACACTAACATAACTACAATCTTCCATTTTGTTTTCTGCTCGCAAACCATTTGGGTACCTCTTAATTTTATTTCATCCACTAATCCAGTGTTATCTTTTCTGGCATCTAATCTCCTAATAACTGGTGAAATATGCTATTTTGGCTTTATTTCCTTTATTTCCTCCCTGTACCCATTATATACTAACTTAACTTATTTCTTTAATCTATCTCAGAGACTTCCCATACTCTGCAACAAACTACCTATCTATATCAAACAAAGCTCCTCATTAGCACTCTTCAAGAAAAATCTTGATGATTGGATGGGAAATAGGAAATTCACCCTGGGGATCACCTCTGTGGCTCTGCTTGACAGGGGCACAGGAAAATAATTTTCTTGGGTGGCAAAAGCCAGGGTACCATTTGGCTAGGCTTATATAGGCCCCAGGGCTGATAGCTTAGTACCTACCTATGAACCTATGAATCTATAAGCAATATATTATCCTTGTTTATGGATTATTAGTTAATCGTTATCAAGTTTTTTTGCAATATTGACTGTCTTGTAACCAAGTTTATGTAATGGAGCTTTTCTACCTGAACAACTGCTGAAAAAGAGTTTCTGGACCAGTCAGACATCACTGGTAAACAAATGTAAATAAATAAAAAGAAAGAAGTAATCTGGACAGTTATTAGAATTTTCAGAACTCCCACAGCATCACAAAAGTGCTCATGACTTTAGTTAAGCTGCTTCAAGCTGGTACTCATGATAAGGGTTCGCAAATCAACAGTTTATGTGGTTACACTTCACACTAAAACACTCACAAATGAATCCAAGCCACCTCTACATTATATATAAATCCCTCAAATCCTTTCAAACCACTAAAAAACAAACAAAAAAAACATCTCAAAGTATGTTAACCACTGAAAAGCTATTGTAATTAAAGAAATAACATTTAATGGTTCAGTAAGCATTATTTGTATGAAGATTTTAATATAAAACAAACTGTCATTTTTTAATTTATTCCCTCCAGTACAGCTCTATTGAATGTGCATTTAGCTCCTAGTGGGTGTGGTTTGATTCTTTAAAAAAATGAAGTTATCACCTTACACTTCTAACAGATACTCATTGACAGAGGTCAAATATCAATACAATTGTATTTGTCATCATGTATGCTTCAACATAAAATATTCTGATACCTTGTATGTAGCATGGTTTTGGAATTATTAATGCAAATATGAATGAGCAATATTTGACACCTCAAGGTGCAGTAGGAGGTAACTGCAGAATCATCCTGGAGGTGCACTCGGCTGTAATGAGTTAGGAAACCTAGAGATTAACTTGCATTAAAGGAATGATAGTTATGTGTGATCTATGTTTAATGTGTAAACGTGTGAAAGTTATTCTAATTATCTGATAACATTTCAATAATAACTTTTATATATGTAAGAAATTATATTTTTTATACATTGTTTATAACATAGCATAACTTTCCTGGGTGCTATTGCATGTCAAGTATACTACCAGTAGCAAGCATTTAGAACTATGTAATAAATGACAGTGGTTTAAAATACAATTCACTGTCTTTTGTTTATTATCTAACTTGTATTCTTTGACATCTTAGCATATGATTAAAAATATTATGATTATTTACTTTTCGACAGGAAGAAGTAACCTGGACAGTTCTTAGAGTTTTTAGAACTCCTGCAGCATCACAAAAGTACTCATGACTCTAATTTTTTTCATGCTGATTTTCATGATGTGTGCTTGAAAATGAACAGTTCATCAGTTACATTTCACAAAAAATGCTAGCAAGTGAATCCAAGCCACCTCCATACCACACATCAATCCCTCAAACCCCTCCAAACTACCAAATCTCAAAGTATTTCAGCCACTAAAAAGCCATTACACACAAAGAAATAACATTTAATGATCCAGCAAGCACTATTTGTATGAGATGTTTAACATAAAGCAGGCTGACATTTTTTTAAAGAAGACATAGCATATAAACTTGCTTTAAAAGAATAACAGTTATGTGTGATCTTGATTTAACTTGTAAAAGTGTGAATGTTACTCTAATTATTAAATATCATTCAAATAGTAACTTTTATATATGTAAAAAGCTATATTTTTATACTTTGTTTATAATATAGCATGTCTTTCCTGGGTACTATTGCACGTCAAGTATACTATCATTAATACATTACTTGACCATTTTAAGAACCCAGAATGTAACTTAACATGCCTCTTTAGTGTCATTTATTGCATCTTGTATTATATTTAATAGTACATTACTCAACTATGGCAAGATATCAGAAAGTGTGCCAACTAACATAAGTTTCTTCATAATAATAATGATTAACTTGTAATAAGATGAATAGTTTAACCTTGTAAACTCTAAATGAAAATAAGTGGCTTTAATTTCATATATAGCTAAAAGAATCAAACTCTTTTAACATGTTAAAAAGGGAACTAGTAACCATTTGAAGTAGGGAAAGAATGAAATAAATGATGTACCTGTTTATAAGTATTCAAGCACTTCTTTAAATTAATATTGTTGTATCTTTCGGCTTTTCCTGGTTAGGGGTAGCTACAGCGGAACTCCGGTCCGCTAATGATTGGCAGTAGATTTTTATGTGCTGAGTTGCCGGCCCTGACACACAACCTTCAACGAAGGTACACCCATTCACGCATATCTCCACACAGAAGATGCTCTAGCTGAGAATCGAACAGGACAACATCTTACTGTGAGGTGACAACGCTACCACAGCACCACCATCGTAGTGACTTCTTTAAATTAATAATAATTCCTAACCATGAAATACATTGATTTTCATTTGTTCTTCAGATTTTTACTGTTTTCGTCTTTTATTAACCAACCATCTCTTACTGCCTTTCTTTTCGAAGTAATTGATAGATTCCAGTCCATTTCTTCTGGCTTTTTTTTTTTTAGGATTTTATTTTTCTGTATAGAGTCCATTGCATCTTCCAAGGTGTTAAAAATCTTCTTTCCTTCTGGAAGGTGAATCCTTATTTTTGATGGAAACAAGATTTGTGCTTAAATATTCTTTTTCTATAAGCCTTTAACAAGTGGCAGAATACTATTCTCTTTAACATCTCCACTGTTAACTAGTCATTGTCAAATCATATAGTATTTTCTTTAATTTTTAACTGGATAATTAGTTCATGCAGCTTTTTAAGACTAAATCCTTATCTTGACTTGAGAAAAATCTTTCAATTGCTGACCTTGGTGAAGGTGTTTTTTTTTCTTTTTAAAGATGAGTTAGGAAGTGATCTATGTGCCCTTTTGATGCCAAATGAAAAAGCTTCAGACAGGCTCAAAGTTTTGGGCAGCCAGGTATTAAGACTCCCCATGCTGTGGAATAAAATCCCAGTCCATGTGAGGCAGAGCACCTCGCTGGCTCTGTTCAAGAGAAATCTTGACCGGTGGATGGGAGATCGTAGGTTTACCCCGGGAATCATCTCTGTGTCACTGCTGGACAGAGGCACAACAAACTAATGGGCACATTATTTCTAACATAAGGGGTGGCGTAAGCCACATAACTTTGGACTAGGCTTATAAATGCCTTAGGGCAGATAGCCTAGTATAAACCTATGGACCTAATTGAATCATACTTTCTTCCTTTTCTTTTTCAGAAATCCCATAAATCCTGATGTTATTCCTTCTAGTTCTGTTTTCTAAGTCTTCTATTTTTATCCCAGAATAAGTTGTTTTGTTTCAGAAGAACTTGAGTATGTTAAGTAATCTTCCATGAAAATAAGACATTGCCTCTTCTATACTCGAGATTTGTGAGGATTGTTGTTTAAGAGTTTCACTTGGCACTTCAATTTTTTTTCACATTCCTCTTTAGAGTTGTCCATTTTGCTTTCTAATTTATCTGTCTTTACAGATAACTCACCAATGTTACTTAGTATAGCCTATATGTCTTTTTTCATAGTACTGTGTTGTACACTGGGCTTAGAGTGGCGCATTCTGAGACAATTAGTTATTTCTAGTTTTCTTGACAGGAAAACACAATTAAAAGTGCTTCAAACTTATTTTTGTAATAAATATTTCAGAAGATGTTCAGCTATAAATCCATCAGTTTAGAAATGTTCTATTTAAGTTTTTTAGTAAAACTCCTGTCAGAGATGTTAAAATGAAGCAGGCCTAAAAAGTAGTGCTGTTCATACCCCTGTAGTATACCTTTTCTTGACAATGTGCATGTTGCTACTTTGCAACATCATGTGAAGGAGATTGTAAGCAGCATCAATAATCACTAATATGCCAGTGAAATAGATTGTATGTATCATCACTCATCAACAATACACCAGTGATATAGATTCTATGTAGCATTGCTCATGACTAATATGCCAATGACATATATTCTACTTGGCATCACCCATCACCATTATACAGATGACATAGAGTGTATGTAGCATCACTAATCATTGATATGCCAGTGACAGATTGCGTGTAGCATCACTCATCATTAATATGCCGGTGACATAGATTATATGTAACATCACTAACATGTCAGTGGCATAGATTATATGTACTGTCACTCATCACTAATACATCTGTGACATAGATTGTATGCAGCACAATACATCACTAGTATGACAATAACATAACTTGTATTTAGTATCACTCATTACTAAAATGCCAGTGACATAGATTGTGTGAATCATCACTCATCACTAATATGTCAGTGACATAGATTGCATATAGTACCTCTCATTACTAATATGACAGTGATATAGACTGTGTGTAGCATTACATGCCAGTAATATGTCAGTGATATAGACTGTATGTTGCATCACTCATTACTAATATGCCAGAAACATACATTGTATTCAGCATCACTCACGAGTAATATATCAATGACATAAATTGTACGCAGTATCACTAATCACTAATATGCCAGTGGCAAAGATTGTATGTACCATCACTCATCAGTGATATACCAGTGACATAGATTGTATGTAGCATCACTCATCAATAATATGTCAGTAACATAGATCGCATGTACCATCACTAATCACTAATATGTCAATGACACAGATTGTATGAAGAATCACTCATCACTAATATGTCAGCCATAGATTGTATGTATCATCACTCATCACTATGTCAGTGACAGATTGTATGTTGCATCACTAATTACTAATATGCCAGTTACATAGATTGTACGTATCATCAATCATCACTAATATGCTAGTGACATAGATTGTATGTATCATCAGACATCACTAATATTTCAGTGGCAGATTGTATGTAGCATCACTAATCACTTATATGCCAGTGGCATAGATTGTATGTAGCATCACTCATCACTAATATGCCAGTGACATAAATTGCATGCATCATTCATCACTATTATGTCAGTGACATAAACTGTATGTGCCATCACTCATCACTAATATGCAATTGACATAGATTGTATGTGACATTGCTCACTACTAATACACCAGTGACATAGACTGAATGTAGATTCATTCATCATTAATAAGTGAGTGACATAGATTCTGTGTAACATCACTCATTACTAATATGCCAGTGACATAGATTCTAAGTGACATCACTCATCAGTAACATGCCAAGGTCCGAGTGCGTGTAGCTTCACCCATCATAATATGTCAGTGACATTGACTGTATGCTGCATCACTAATATGTCAGTGACATAGAATATATGTAGCATTACTCATCACTAATATGCCAATGACATACAGCTTTTAGTCCACAAGAAGGATACAGCCCCCTTCGCTTACCTGGAGGACTCACTAGAAGTTATCTTTACTTGGATGTTTCACAACTGACTTAAAATCAATCCACTCAAGCGCAATGCCTTGGATAAGTATTAGATTTCAGCTTTTGGTGTATCTTGTCGTCATTGTCCAAGAAATGTTACCCCAAAAAAGTCCTTTATTCCATCTGTGTTTTCACCTTGGAAAGTTCATACTTTGATATTTTTGATGACCCTACTATAATGTTCCTTGCATATGTGTTTAGGAATTCCCTTTATACATTTATTTATTAACTAACTTGGAAGGTTGAAAGTGGAGCAGAATTCCAAAGCCACATTACCAAATGGATTTTCCACATGATTTTGAGCATCCTATTCCTGTAGTCCTTGCAGTAATTCATTGTAATGCCAGTGATTAGCCTCAGGGTTCTTTTGCTTTGCTATCTAAATCTCATTCTTGTGCTCCTATGTACCTCTCAATATCTCTTCACAACTCCACTGATTATAGTAGTAGTAATACTAAGGATTAAATGGAGCACCTGAGATTTTCTGTATTGTTCATACTAGGCTTCTGACATGCAGAACTCACGACTATGACAGTTTTAGAAATGTACAAGTGCAGAAAGCATGAATAGGTGTTTCCAAATATCTCTTTCAATGACCCTCTCATTGACCCTTTATCCCTCATAATCTCTATCTTTCACAGATAGGTACAAGGCCAGTTGCCAGTTGCCCTTGTGGGCCATTTTAAGCCTATTATGGACCTTATCAACAAAGATATAGGTAATCTCCAAACACTTGACCCTACTCAGTTTGGATTTGTCAAAGAGAGATCATGCCTGCTAAACCTGGTGGACTTCTTTGAGACAGTCAACAAGGGCCTGGATGAGAGGGAATCTGGGCATACAGCATAGTTAGACCTAGCCAAGGTGTTTGAAACTATCCTCCACTCAGGCATCACCCACCTAGATATCAACCCTTATATCATTAGATGGGTCACTAACTGGCTCACTGATAGAACCCATATAGTCAAAATAGGGGAATCCACCTCCAACAGCAGACCTGTAACCAGTGGTGCTCCATAGGGATCAGTTCTGGGACCTCTATTAAATAGTTTCAAATCTATTTCTGTGAAGTACAAGCAAAAATTAAAGGTCTGTGGCTCACAAAGTTTGCTGATAACTCCAACTGGAAACAGTCATAGACTCTCTAAATGATGTCAACATCCCACAAGAGAGTCTTACACAAACGAATGATTGGCACCACAGTCATGGCCTTAAAGTCAATGCAAAAAATGTATTATCATCCCTTCAGTAAGAGTGATGTTCTTGCAAACTACCACATTAATAGCAACACCTTAAGTATGCACTTACTGGTGAGAAACTTGGGCACGCAGCTTGACAGCAACCTTATTTTTGACCACCATGACTCCACAGTGGTAACAAGAGCATTCTATATTGCTCATCTCATAAGTAAGGGCATTGCCTCCAGCAAAAAAAAGAAGTTATAACCTCCCTGTACTCCTCACTCATCAGGCCAATAATTGAGTACAACATCCATTTTGGTATGGACCTTTCCAAGCATCTGCAGCAATTGGAGAGACCACAGAAGTTCCTCACAAGGGAGAGACCACAGAAATTTCTCACAAGGAAACCTCAAGGTCTTCAGCATCTGTCCTATGTGGATCTTCTGAAATCACTGTCACTTTATTCTGTTTCATACAGACTACCCAGAGACAATCTCTGACCCCACTTTATTGGAAGTACTGCATATCTGTAAGTCAAATGGTATACATGGGTTACTCACTTTACAGACCTTAACCTGGTATGTGACATTAATAGAACCTGCTGGAGGGACAGATTTTTCTCCTAGAGGTTACCATACCTTTGGAACAGACTCCCACTTTATGTCAAAAAGAGCACCTCACTGGTCCTTTTCAAACACAGTCTGGACGATTGGATGGGTAACCATAAATTCACCCCAGGAGTTCTACCCGTGTCCCTCTTGGACAGGGGCAATAGGTGCTGATCGTGGAAATTAGGGTAGAACTTGGCTAGGTTTATAAGGGCCCTAGGGCCAGTAGCCTATTAACTTCCTATGACCTATGATTTTCTATTTCAAAGGCGAGAATCAAACTAAGTAACTTGTGTCTGTGTGCAGATACCTTAACCATTATGCCAACCCATGGTGTAATTGTTAATATTTCAAATTTTAACTGCTTTCAGTTCACATGTAAAATTATTATGTGCTTACTATAAAAAATATTAAAGATTTGTTCTTATATCTATTAACCAGGTAAGTGCATTAGTCACAATTGTCTCTTTTTCATAGGTGCATAGGTTGGTACTAGGCTATTGGCCCTAGAGCCTATACAAGCTAAGCCATAACAATTCCTTGGATATTTCTTCCCACAATATTTACTTCACTGGACCCCTGTCTAGCAGGGCGACAGACATAATCCCCGGGGTGAATTTCCTATCTCCCATCCAATCATCAAGGTTCCTTTAGAAGAGGCCAAGGAGGCACTCTGCTTGACATGTATGAGCAGTTTATTCCAGAGTATGGGGAGTCTCTCGGTCAGGAGCCTATCCCTCCAGCAAGTTTTGCTTATTGTGATGACAAGGTTTAGATCCCTGGAGCGTGTGGCTCTGAGGGATTGGGATTTCTTTAAGAGGAGCATGTCCAACAGCTCAGAGTTTGAGATGGCCTTGTATGTTAAGCAGAGATCACTTCTGAGTAGACAATATGCCACAGAGTATAGCTGGAGTTTTTTTTAGACGGCCAGCATAGGGACATCTGCTTTAGGCCTGTAATTCTTTTAGTGAGGTATTTCTGTGGCCTTTCCAGCTGTTGCAGATGTCTTTAGAGGTACATACCAAATGGGGCATTGTACTCTATAATGGGTCTAATGAGGGATGAGTACAGTGGAACAATGACCTCCTTTTTTCTGGATGAAAAGCCCTTAGTGATGAGGTGTGTCACATAGAAGGATTTCCTGACTGTTTGTGGTGATGTGGTTATCAAAGGTGAGACCACTGTCCACCTGTCTCCCTACGTTTCTCATCCTACTTTCAATGTTTAGTGTACTGCCACCTATGTGGTAACTCATTGATACATGTTTTTTCCCAAAGGGGATAACTATACATTTATTGGCATTAAGCTTGAGCCCATGGCTCTGGCACCAGGCATCTGTTTCTGTAAGGCCCTTTTGTAGAATATCCACATCATTTGGGGATTCAATAATGGCTCCCAGTTTGCAGTCATCTGCAAACTTTGTTAGCCAGAGTCCCTTAGTGTTGGCCTGCACTTCAGAGAATTAGATGCCAAACAAGAGTGGTCCCAGAACTGAACCCTGAGGTACTCCACTTGCCACTTGTCTGGAGCTGGATTTGGAGTCTGCTACTTTTACAGTCTGGGTTCTGTCAGTAAGGCAGTTGGCAACCTATCGAGTGACGTAGGGATTTTTGCCCAGCTTAGTAAGTTTATCTATGATTCCAGAGTGGGGGATTGTGTCAAAGGCCTTGGCAAGGTCCAGATTGGCTGTGTGGACTGCTTTACCCTCGTCCACAGCTCTGGAGACTGATTCGAAGAAGTCAATCAGGTTCAGGAGACAAGATCGGCCCTTCACAAATCCAAACTGGGTGAGGTCCAGTGTTTGAAGGCTGCCAATGTCTTTGTTTTTAGGTTCCATGATAATGCATTCCATGCCCTTGCAGATAAGGCTCATCAGACTGAAGGGATGGTAGTTCCCGGGATCCAAGGTGGATCCCCCCTTGTAGAGTGGGATAACTGTAGCTGTGTGCCACTCAGTGGGCTCGAAGCCTGAGGTGAGGCTATGATTAAACATGACACTTAGATGAGATGCTAGTTCATTTTGTAGTTCATGTAGTACACAGCCTGGGATGTCATCTGGTCTCACGGATGCTGTATTCTTAGCTTTGGAGAGTGCAGTTCCTATCTGTGTGGCCGTGATTACCAGAAATTGGCAATCTTTTGGTATTGAGATGGGCCATTTAGGGGGTGAGAGGGGGGGTGACGGCACTAAATCGATCTGTCAGAATATTGGCAATATCCTTGGGATCAGTATATTTAATGCCATTCTGTTGTAGATCAGAGCATATCTGAGCATTGCCATTTAGATTCTTGACATAACTATAGAATGCCTT
This sequence comes from Protopterus annectens, assembly GCF_019279795.1. Lineage (NCBI taxonomy): Eukaryota > Metazoa > Chordata > Ceratodontiformes > Protopteridae > Protopterus > Protopterus annectens. The sequence continues at coordinate 860,500,316 of NC_056732.1, read as the reverse complement.
GTGGTCTTCTTTGGAATCCTTGGCAATTTTATTTTTGTAACTAGCTTTGGAAGATTTTATGAGGGATCTCAGCTTCTTACTGAGGCTGGTAAGGGAGTTTTTTGAATCCTGGGATTTTCCTCTTTTCTGCAACAGATTCTTTCTTCTGTTGTATAGTTTGTTAATGGCAAGGGACCACCAGATTGACTTCTTTTTTTTGGAGGAGAGCGTCTTGGTTCTATTTGGGATGGCACAATTCATGCACGAGTGGATGTGTTCATACAGTGCTTTAGTGTAGGATTCAGCAGTCGAACTTTCAGCTCCTGTCCGCATGGGTGTCATGAGGTTTGTCACTTCATACTTGAGTAGCATGAAGTTGGCTTTGGAGAAGTTTTTTACAGAGGTTTCCTTACTGGGGGGTGGGGTGGGATGTGGATGTCAAGAGTGATTTGCTTATGATCAGACTTGACCCATGAGGGGGTGACCACTGGTGTGGAGCATCTATCTCCCATGTTGGCAATGACCTGGTCAAGTATATTGGACCCCCTGGTGGGACAATGGATTAGTTGATCCAGGGCATTGGAATTTATGAATTCCAAGAACAGTTGGTGAAAGGTGTTGGTACCTGAGTAGTTTTCCCAGTTAATGGCAGGGTAGTTGAAATCACACAGTATTAGGGTGTTTGGTTGTATCTTAATATTTTCCAGTATGTTTAGAAAGGTGTAGTAAGAATCTTGGGGCATGGTGGGGGATCAGTAGCAAGCTACAATTTGGATTGCAGTCTTACCTAGTGTTAGTTGCACCTGGAGAATTTCAGATGCATTGTGTTGGGCAACTAGCATGGAGGTGTGAATATCCTTGGTGAATATGGACACTCCACCTTTAGTGTTTCGGTCTTGGTTTGGTGGCTGAAAAGTGTGGTAAGACTTGTAGCCTGGTATTGCAGGGGTGCTCTCTCGAGTCTTGAACCAGGTCTCAGTTACTGCACAGATATCGATGTTCTCCAGTTTTAGGAGTGCCTCAAGAGAGTTCATTTTGAGGTTTAGACTTCTAGCATTGAGTAGCATTACCTTCAGATTTTGCATGCTTGTATCTGTTATGGTGGTGGTTTTGTCCTTTGAACCTTGCCTAAAAAAGGCACTATAGGGGTGGCAAGAGCTTTAGTCAGTAACCTGAATCCCAGGAGTGACAGGTGCAGACCATTCCTGGGAAAGCATTGTGGTTTGTTGATCATGTCATCCCAGCAGACAGATACTGGATCCCCTTTGAATGACACCAGAAGGTTTGCCAATTGTTGAAGTCAATCATGTTGTGCTTATACTGTGGTATCATTCTGGGTGAAGGCAGGATTCTACTCAGAGCTAGGGTCACAGCTGCCTGGGCCACGTGATCCGAGGTCTCTTCCATGTCTCTTTTCATGTAGTCCAGGGAGGTACATCTCAAGTCATTCACTCCGGCATGGACAGTGACAGAGTCGTATTTGTACTTGTTGTGGAATGACTTGAGTGCATGTGTTATGTGGCGGATGCTGGCACCCGATAGGCAGCTGACTGTAATTTTCTCCTTGTTCAGCCTGGTGAGTGGGACATCAGTGTGCCTGACTATAGAATCACCTATGTCTAAAGTGTTGGGTGCGTTGTCTTGCCTTAGGGGCTGTTGTTGGGTGGCACACTGGTGTTGTGAGCTGTGTCACTTTGGTTGTGACTGGTGTTTGTTTGCATTTCAGCTTCGGAGGTCCTTGTTGCTCGGGCAGGTTAATGTTAAGGGCCTCCACATATGTGGGTTTAGTGTTACTATGTGTGGGTGTCAGGAGGAGAAGGAAACCACTCGCACCACACAACCAGTCTCACATAGACCAATTGCACCTGTAAACAAGACACATAAACTCACAAAAACATACACGGAGGCTCTAAATAAAAATCTGCCAAAGCAACAGAGACCTCCAAAGCAGACATCCAAGCAACCACTACCCCACAACAACTTTCACGTATCACATACTTCACAAAGTCAGTGTGCCACGCAGTCGCAAGTCTTAAGGCTAAATAACACATCTAATACATTAGTAATTGAAGACTCTATTGTCAGGCACACTGACGTCCCAATCACCAGACTGAACAAGGAGAAGGTCACTGTAAGCTGCCTGTCGGGTGCCAGGATCCGCCACATAACACAAGCACTCAGGTCACTCCACAGCAGGTACAAATATGACTCTGTCATTGTCCATGTTGGTGTGAATGACCTGAGATGTACCTCCACTCGCACCACACAACCAGTCTCACATAGACCAATTGCACCTGTAAACAAGACACATAAACTCACAAAAACATACACGGAGGCTCTAAATAAAAATCTGCCAAAGCAACAGAGACCTCCAAAGCAGACATCCAAGCAACCACTACCCCACAACAACTTTCACGTATCACATACTTCACAAAGTCAGTGTGCCATGCAGTCGCAAGTCTTAAAGCTAAATAACACATCTAATACACTAGTAATTGGAGACTCTATTGTCAGGCACACTGACGTCCCAATCACCAGACTGAACAAGGAGAAGGTCACTGTAAGCTACCTGTCGGGTGCCAGGATCCGCCACATAACACAAGCACTCAGGTCACTCCACAGCAGGTACAAATATGACTCTGTCATTGTCCATGTTGGTGTGAATGACCTGAGATGTACCTCCCTGGACTACATAAAAAGAGACATAGAGGAGCTCTCTGATCATGTAGCCCAGGCCAGTATGACTCTGACCCTGAGTAACATCTTGCCCTCACCAAGAATGATGCCACAGTATAAAGACAAAACGATCAATTTAAACAATTGGCTAAGCTATTCGTGTCATTCAAAGGGGATCCAGTGTCTGTCAGCCTGGGATGACATGCTCTATAAGCCACGTTGCTTCACCAGGGATGGCTTGCATCTGTCACCCTTAGGCTTTTGAATACTGGCTAAGGCTCTTGCCACCCCCATAGTGCCTTTTTTAGGCAAGGCTCAAAAGACAAACCCACCTCCATAGACAATACCAGAAACAAAAAGCTAAGGGTAATGCTACTCAATGCCAGAAGTCTAAACCTCAAGATATATGCACTCGAGGCACTCCTCAGTATGGAGAAATTTGATATCTGTGCAGTAACAGAAACCTGGTTCAAGGCCCCAGACAGCACACCAGCACTACCAGGATTCAACTCATACCATACTTTTCGCCCCCAGAACTTGGACCAAAATACTAAAGGTGGGGGAGTATCCATTTTCATCAAGGATACACACACACCTCCAGGTTAGTGGCACTGCACGAGGCAGCGGAAACCATCCATGTGCAACTAACAGCAGGTAAAACTGCTTTTCAGTTTGTAGCCTGCTACAGATCACCCACCTTGTCTCAGGACCCCCACACAGCATTCCTGAGAACATTGGAGAATATGAAGGTCTCACCAAACACCATGATATTGGGGGATTTCAACTACCCAAACATTGACTGGGTAAACTACTCAAGTCCCAACTCTTTCATCCAATGGTTTCTGGAGTTTATAAACTCAAATGCCATGGAACAACTGGTCACCAATCCCAAAAGTGGGGACAACACATTGGACTTGGTCATCACCAACATGGGGGCTCAATGTTCCACACCAGAGGTAAACCCCTCGCTGGTAAGATCAGACCATAAACTAATCACAATGGACATCCACATCCCAACCCCACCCCCAGCCAAGGAAACAACTATGAAAAATTTCTCAAAAGCAAACTTCACACTTCTCAAGACCGAGGTGGAAAGTTTCAAAGCCCCCGGGCTAATGGAAAATGCTACCCAAACCACAGAATCCTTTACAAATGCATTCTATGAGCACCTACAGGAATGCATGGGTCGTGCCATCCCAAGTAAAACCAAGACTCACTCCTCCAAAAACAGGAGACCAGTCTGGTGGACCCCGGCCATAAATAAGCTATACAACAGAAGGAGGAAACTCTTACATGATAAGGCAAAATCCCAAAAAGGGAAGGCATCCCTGATCAGTACTAGCAAGAAACTTTGATCCTTCATAAAATCATCAAAGGCTAGCTTTGAAAGAAAAATCGCCAAAGACTCTAAAGATAATCACAAGGCATTCTTTAGCTACATCAAGAATCTAGGTGGCAACTCTTAGATCTGCTCTGAGCTGGTGAAAAATGACACAAAATACACTGAGCCCACTGACATTGCCAGCATCCTGGCAGACAGGTTCAGTGCAAACTTTACCCCCCCCCCCAAAAGGGCCAGTGTCTGTCTCAGAAGAATGCAGTCTCCCAAACATCACAGACACACAGGTGAAAGCAGACCTCTCCAAAGAAAAATCACAGCATCAATGGGACCGGATGGTATCCCGAGCTGCGTCTTACACGAGCTCCAAAATGAACTAAACCCTCACATAAATTCACTGTTCCACCTCAGCTTTATCACAGGTTATGTACCCAAAGAATGGCGTACAGCAACAGTGATCCCGCTCCACAAAGGTGGCGCCACAACGGATCCCGGGAACAATCACCCTATAAGCCTGACTAGCCTGGTCTACAAGGCTATGGAGTGCATCATCATGGATCTCATAAACAAAGACATTGGGAACCTCCAAATACTGGACTCTACCCAATTCAGCTTTGTTAAAGGCAGATCTTGCCTCTTAATCCTAGTTGACTTCTTCAAAATAGTAACCAAAGTCATAGATGAGGGAAAGGTTGTCCACACAGCCTATCGGGACCTTGCAAAGGCCTTCGACACAATACCCCACTCTGGCATCATAAATAAGCTTACCAGCTTAAATATTAACCCATATGTCACAAGATGGGTTAAAAACTGGCTCAGGGATAGAACTCACATGGTCAGAGTGACGGGTGCCATGTCCGACTCTAAACCGGTTACAAGTGGCATCCCACAGGGCTCAGAACTGGGACCCCTCTTGTTCGGTATATACTTCTCTGAGGTACAGGCAAATATGAGAGGACTGTGGCTTACCAAGTTCGCAGATGATTGCAAACTGGGAGCCATAATTGACTCACTGGCTGACACAAGCATCCTCCAGAAGGGCCTCACGGAGACGGATACCTGGTGTCAGAACCATGGCCTCAAGCTAAATGCCAAAAAGTGCATAGTCATCCCCTTTGGGAAAAACAAAGTGCCCACAAACTACCACATAAGAGGTAATCCACTAAGTATGGAAGAAGTAATTAGGGATCTGGGGACCCAAGTTGATAGTGACCTTTCCTTTGACAATCACATTGCCAAAGTGGTTAGAAAAACCTTCTATATAGCTCACCTAATAACAAAAGGGTTCACATCTAGATCAAGAAAGGTCATTGTGCCCCTCTACTCATTGCTCATCAGGCCCACAATTGAGTACAATGCCGCATTTGGGATGTACCTTACCCGACACCTGCAACAGCTGGAGAGACCTCAAAAATACCTCACCAAGAGGATCGTGCACCTCAAACAGATGCCCTATGCAGCTCGACTAAAGAAACTCCAGCTCTACTCAATTTCTTACCGCCTACTCAGAGGCGATCTCTGCCTGACATAGAAGGCCATGTCTAACCCGGAATTGTTGGACATGCTCCACCTCAAGAAAACCAAATCCATTAGAGCTACATGTTCCAGGGATTTAAACCTTAGCACAACAATAAATAGGACATGCTGGAGTGATAGATTCATATCCCAAAGGCTTCCCTCGCTCTGGAATAGAATTCCAGTCCATGTTAGGCAGAGGCCCTCGCTGACCCTTTTCAAGAGAAATCCTGATGAGTGGATGGGAAATTGTAAATTTACTCCTGGGATCACTTCTATGGCCCTGCTTGACAGAGGCTCAGGAATGTAGTCTAAAAGGGAGGTGAAAGCCAACACATTCTGGCTCGGCTTATAAATGCCCAAGGGCAGATAGTCTAGTACCTACCTATGAACCTATGAACCTATGAAACCAGCAAAGCCTTGGATCTGGACTATACTAGCTAGGAAAGGCAGGAAACAAGCAAACAATACAGTATTTTTTTTTGGTTAAAACAGACCAAACAATGCAATAATACACTAAATAAACACAAAAAAGGCTAATGCAGTTAAGTGTGTAACCCTAAACAGTAAAGAAAATTAGAACTCTACAAAATTAGCAATTTCAAACTTTTTACATGAAGCAAGGCAAGTGCACAACTGAAAAATGATTTAAGAGGCAGTAATACAGTAGAATAAGTAGCTAGTCTACATATACAGAAAAGTCTATATATATAGAAAAGCAGCTAAAACACACTAAAACAATTCAGATGCAGTGCAACCTAGAACACTTGAGTTGTACCAATATGAAGGCAAATACAGTTTAATAAATGCATTAAAATATACTATATATTTCCAAAATGTTTGAGAAGCACAGTCAGAACACAAGGATATTCAGACAATTTTTTTTTTTTTTGGTTAGGAAAGGGAGAAAGGAGTATCAGAAGGAAAGAAACTAAGTGGTTTGGCCTTCTCAGATGTTCTCTTTGTATTAGGTAGAATGAGCTAATGTCACTAGACTGGGAGGAGTGTCCAAGATCAAATTTAGAGTAGGGGCAGGCAACTGCAAGGCCAGCAGGTATAAAGACAAGATGCCAATAGGGAGGGAGGGTGAGAGAAAAGTAATGAAATGTTTACCACAAGTAAGCCAATAGCTATGAAATACAGTACAAGTATGCAGTATACAATAAAATTGCTATAAATATCTAGAATAAGCAATAACTACTACAAATAAGCAAAAAACAGGCTACTTATTGCTATATATCACAGATCAGCTTCTCCTCCTCAGATAGCTCTGTGTGTAATGGCTGAAACACTCAAGTTAACGTCTTAACAGAAAGTTGAAACCTGAAACAACTTAAAAAAAAACTCAAAAGAACCAGTGAGGTGCTTTCTCCAAGCCGTAGCCCTGGCAACCCAACTAGACAAAGACCATAAATACTAAACTCTCACTGAAGTGGGGGATGGTCTTTGCTAACTATGATGGCCTGGACAATGAGCTCAGAAAACAGCCTCTAACAAACAACGTGGCTCACAACACAATCAGGAATATGGAGAATATTACGGGTCTATATTATAAGCGTGAATGCTTAGGTTGTCAAATACAGCATGATCGACACCTATTAAGTGAACACACAGTTCACTGAAACCTCAAAACGCAGAAATACACATCAACAAATTGTTATGTTTGGCCAACATCGTTCCACCCACTAACGAAAACAAAACATACTTCCCACTACATCGCTCGCCACATACTACCCACCCAAACAAAATAAATAAACCACATACATACACTAACCTAAACCCTACTTCTAAACCTGCACTAACCCTTACATACATTACTTTCTATGCACTTACTTTAACCCGCACCCTAACCCTAAGGTCCGTAACTATCACACACTTACATTAATAAGCTATACCCAAACAAAATAAATAATCCACACACATACACTTAACAAAACCCTACTTCTAACCTGCACCCTAACCCTAAGATCCATAACTATCACACACTTACCTTACATAGATTCGTACTAAGCTAACTGCCCTTGCGAGCCATTTTAAGCCTAGCCAATTATCCCTTGTGAGATTCAAATCCTGCATCTTGTGTTTGTAAGGCAAACACCTTAACCATTAGGCCACCCTCCCTTATGGAGCTATAACACAGAAGGGCCAACTATGCCGAATCGAATTTCAAATTTCACAGTTTCTGGCATTCGGTGTACTCGCGGTTCACTTAATCGGTGCCGATCATACCGTATTTGACAATCTAAGCATTCGCGCTTGCCATATAGACCCGAATATTACAGCTACTACCTAAACTACTTTAGGTAGAACACACTGCAGAAATGTTTACCACAAACACAATCAGGAATATGGAAAACATTACAGCTATGACCTAAACTACTTTAGGCAGAAAATACTAAAGAAATGTTTATCACAAGTGAGCCAATAGCTATGAAATACAGTACAAGTATGCAGTATACAATAAAAATTGCTATAAATATCTAGATAAGCAATAACTACTACAAATAAGCAAAAATAAAAGGCTACTTATTGCTATATATCACAGATCAGCTGCTCCTCCTCAGATAGCTCTGTGTGTAATGGCTGAAAATACTCAAGTTAACTTCTTAACAGAAAGTTGAAACCTGAAACAACTTAAAAAAAAAACTCAAAGGGACCAGTGAGGTGCTTTCTCCAAGACGTAGCCCTGGTAACCCAACTAGACAATGAACATAAACACTAAACTCTCACTGAAGTGGGGGATGGGCTTTGCTAACTATGATGGCCTGAACAATGAGCTCAGAAAACAGCCTCTAACAAACAACTTGGCCGACAGCACAATCAGGAATATGGAGAATATTACAGCTACTACCTAAACTATTTTAGGCAGAACACACTGCAGAAATGTTTATCACAAACACAGTCAGGAAAATGAGCAATATTACAGCTACAACCTAAACTATTTTAGGCAGAAAACACTACAGAAATGTTTATCACAAGTGAACCTATAGCTATGAAATACAGTACAAATATGCAGTATACAATATAATTACTTTAAATATCTAGAATAAGCAATAACTACTACAAATAAGCAAAAAAAATAGGCTACTTATTGCTATATATCACAGATCAGCTGCTCCTCCTCAGATAGCTCTGTGTGTAATGGCTGAAACACACAAGTTAACTTCTTAACAGAAAGTTGAAACCTGAAACAACTTTAAAAAACTCCAAAGAACCAGTGAGATGCTTTCTCCAAGCCGTAGCCCTGGCAACCCAACTAGACTATGACCATAAACACTAAACTCTCACTGAAGTGGGGGATGGTCTTTGTTAACTATGATGGCCTGGACAATGAGCTCAGAAAACAGACTCTAACAAATAACTAGGCCCACAACACAATCAGGAATATGGAGAATATTACAGCTATTACCTAAACTATTTTAGGCAGAACACACTGCAGAAATGTTTATCACAAACACAATCAGGAATATGAACAATATTACAGCTACGACCTAAACTATTTTAGGCAGAAAACACTACAGAAATGTTTATCACAAGTGAGCCAATAGCTATGAAATACAATACAACTATGCAGTATTAAATAAAACTGCTATGCATATATAGAATAAGCAATAACTACTGAAAATAAGCAAAAAAAAAAAAAACAGGCTACTTATTGTTATATATCACAGATCAGCTACTCCTCCTCAGATAGCTCTGTGTGTAATGGCTGAAACACTCAAGTTCATTTTATTACAGGAAGAGACCAATCTCTGGTTAATTGCCATGGCAGGGCTAGCTACCTGGTGATACGAACCTTGGTCTAGATGATTATTGCTTTTGAAGTGACATACAGACCCCATGTAAGAAAATAGGAAAAATATTTCTGAATGGATGAATGGACCACAGTTGGATTCAATGATATTCTTAGTGTCTCAGTAAAGACAAGTGATCAAACCAGGGTGAAAAGTATGGAGCACATGTCCATCTCAGAGATTTAAACCTCACTGGAAAGCAGTCAGGAATAATTTGATTTACCTACCTGGTCTGTAAATGTAAGTTGGGACCAAATAATAGAAGTAACTGACAATTATTTGTTGATTAGTCAGACATATTTTGAACTAAAGAAAACATGGAACTAAAATAATTCAAAGCACAGATCATGTACAGAGCAGATGTGATGTCAAAATATAAAGATGTTAATGATCTAAAATTTGGCATTGCCCATTTCTAAGCAAAACAAAAACTACAGGAGAAAACTGCAAAAGAAACAGAAGTACATTCCGCATTTTTGAATGATGATGATTAATATCACTTACAAAACAACAACCTTAGCAAAATATGTTTATGCAAAACCATATCTCTAATAATGCATCTTTTTCCACAAATGTTTTATTTACTATCACTATCACTACCACAATCTTTCATGACACATTTTTGCTAACATACACCTACATTTTAAAGCATAAAATTACAACAATCTGAGAACGTGTTCCACAACCAGTTTGTCAGCTGATCAGATTAGTCATTATGTTGCATAGTAATAATATGCATGTCTACATGAGGGATTGTGGGTGACTGTGTATCTATCTGTCTGTCTCTGTCTATATACATTTATGGTTACATATGTTGTAAATATATTGAAGGACCATTTATGTGAATGCTGATTTGGGTGAATTCCCGTTAGTTGAAAAAGATATTTGTTTGGGATGGGAGTTTGTGTGTGAGACTATGTGTGTTTTAGGGTTAGGGTTTAGGTTAGAAAAGGGGTAGATTCATTGTGTTTGCGAGAGCATGTATGCTAGGGGTTAGATATATTGTGTGTCCATGTGTGTATGCATGCACACGTGTGTGTGTGTGTGTGTGTGTGTGTGTGTGTGTGTGTGTGTGTGTGTGTGTGTCTGTCTGTGTCTTGATTAGGGGTAGTGTTATAAGAATGGCTTTTTTTAAGGTAAGCTGCACATTAGGGTTAGGGGAAGGGATGACTTTAGCATGTATTAATGAGGTGGTGTGGGGGGGGGGCAAACCCTTACCATGCCACAGCTACTAACCCTAACATGCAGTTTACCTTACAAAAAGAACATTTCATAATACTTTCACTATCCAGACAAATTTGATGATGAATGCATTGTAGAGTTATGAGTAGTATCATGGATAAGGAAATGGTTTCCTTTTTCAGAGTACTGTGTGTCACTCTGTTGAGTTGTTTCACTATAATGAATGGTCAATGTGTTTTGGTTGATTTTGTTTTTGAATCTATTGTTATGCAGTTTGACTATTCATTAAATACAGTAATCATATATACACACAGGTGTGTATGAGTATGTGAGTGCATATGTGTGTGTAAACAGACACAAAGACACACAGAAACATGCGTGCGCACACACACACAAACCACACACACACACACACACACACACACACACACACACACACACACACACACACACACACACGCACGCACGCACACTCAGAAACTGACAAAAACTCAGATGCAGATACATATACTTTATCCAAATGTATACATCCACAAACATACAACACATACCCATATATATAAATATATATGTATATATATATATATATATATATATATATATATTTATAGATACGTGTGTGTGTGTGTGTGTGTGTGTGTGTGTGTGTGTGTGTGTGTGTGTGTATGGATCTACTGAAGTTAGATTAAACTTCTGTTGATCAACATCAAAAGTATTGACTGCAAAAAAGTAAAAAAGTAACACTGTTACCCTAATGCACATGTTCTGCGACGTAATCTTGGTTCATAAAAAAAAATAAAACTACTATATTCACCCACGCCCCTGTTGCATAAGTATTTTAACTCTTAGAACACATGATACTGGACAAAGAGCATATCCCCCAACCCTGGTACTGTAGCAGTCTCGCACAGCTTTTAAACATCTGATTTATAAACCAAAGTGTGTCACCGAAACAGATGTCAACTGTTACCTCAGCTAACTGTCGTCAGGGATCCTGTGTAAATATATAGATATATACAACTAAAATTAACCACACTCAAAAAATGAACGAAGAGAAGAAATTTTAACTAAGAAATGAACTTCGGAACAATAACAGCATTCAAAGAATAGTAAATCACACCAACAACTCTTATATTACTTGAGCGCTTTCATCTTATTTATTATCAAGACTTCTTCAGAAAGACATGTTTCCTAACTGTGAGCAACCATTTTCACTTCCTTTAAATACATTAGTTCAAAGAGGCCATTTAAATTAACAACAGTTACTTTCCAATAGTAAAGTGTGAACAGGCAGGGTGCTGTGTGCATTTTCATTAACATTACAATCGCAGTTACATAAGGTAAATTGGTCAGACAGTAACAGCTTTGTGGTGCCATATGCATACTAATAGGGATCATGTACAAAAAGGGATTGTGTGCAAAAGCAAAAAAATAATTATCCTCGGGATTCATGAAGTTCGGTGCAAAGCCGGCGTTAGGCTTGCACCGACCATGCGGCGTGAAGATGGTGCAGTAGCGCCAAATGCATATTAATGAAGGCACGCTGCCGCCACAGCCACGTGCATAGGAAAGGAGTGCGCGTGCATAGGCCGTGTCAAAGTGCTGCACGGAGGCGTGGAAATGTCAGCTGTCGACGTGCAACCTAAAATGCTTGCATATAACAATTTGCAAGCAATAGTAATCACATCTGTCAGTGTCCATGGGTACTGAAACGTATGCAAAGCATGCAAGACAGTTCCTGCGAACACAAAATGAAGAAGCAAACACAAATGCACGGTGAGGGAATAACGGGTCCCTATCCAGCGAACAAATGACATTGAATACCGTGTGCCCATAGTCCAATGCAGTGTAGATAGTTACACCAAGTGGAAGTGAAACGCATCATATGTTAGAGCGCCGCCAATAGGTACGTCCAGCCCAATGGTCAGGGTCACCAGCTGACCCATATTGTGAGGGAGGGTATAGAGCTGGGCAGATGAGTCCATAACAAAAAACATGATAAATGTATATATCTAGTGACCGTATGACTGAATTATATCCCAAAACACATGTAATAGTAACATACAATAGGTATGTCTGTATTTTACATACCAAATGTGACAGGAAATAGAATAAGCATGTAAACAAAACAGAAGGAGCATATAAATTGCTACAACAATAAGGCAACATGTAGGCTGAAAGGAACAGTATTATCTGTACCGCTGACTGTGGGTACGTGTTGTCCAGTACAGTCGGATATGTGTCCGGAATATATCCCATCCTGGACTTAGGAAAAGGTGGCATCCTACCAATGATTAGAACAGTCGGCCAAAGTCCGCACATCAGCGGTCCAACCCGAACTTGTCAGGATGTGTCACAGTTGAATGGGTATTACCTGGGTATACCAACCATGTCATGAAAGTTAAGTATGGGCGTGTACCTATGTGCGGGAGGTATAGCATGTGGAAAGTCAAACATGGCAGGGTAGTCCACACAACCATACAGGTACCTGACATATGTAGGGTATGCAATGTGTTACCTTGACCGTGTCATGGGCCATCAACCAAAGCAGTGATGATGGAGTGTCAGGAATATGTGTGTTGGGGGGGGATGGGTAATGGTATAATCCTCCAAGGTGACACTAAGTCGTATGCAGAATAGGTGAACCGGAGGTGTATGAGGGAGCACCGGGTGAAGCAGAAAGAAACACAAAAACATGTATACACATCTGCAATGCAACCAGACAGGCCACACTGTAGAACACAATCCCATAAACATATGAATATTAAAATGTGCGATACAAATGTATAGACATGTCACCGGCACATACCCACAGATTGGTCCTGATGGAACTGGCCATATCAAATGCAACACACCTGGATGCATAATGGACTACCCAGCATCCCCTCCACAGTACACAACCTGCTCCCATACCTGAACGTCCACCAAATCCAGCCATACTTGGCCTACTGGTTTGGTGCAGCCACATCTACACATAGTGACCACTACGCATATGTAGTAGGTAGTGTCACCCTAGGCAGTTTCAGGATTGCAAACTATGTATCCCTTGCATGTAAAACCCCCAGCACATTTTCGTAATGCCAGAAGAATGGTCCATATTTGTCTTGTTTTGGTCTTGTTCAATTTTTGGGATATCTCTCATGGGATAAGTAACCTGTGTAAACATTAGAATGGGTATGAAGACACGAAGTCCAGGCCTGTAGATATCTGGACACAAGTTGGAATGTGCAGTAGTGATGCACAAGACTATCCAGCCCTAGATGGTCATGCAGAACCTACTACCCAGGATCAAACACCTGCCCGTGACGCACGTGTCCCAACACCAATAAGCGAGAGAATATATTGCACATATTCACATAGTGGCACATGGTATAAGGGTGATGAAGGCACTGACGTAAACAGGATACCCCCTGATCCACTGTGTGAGGGACAATTAATGTGTGTGTAGGCATGACCTGACCAACAATGATACAATGCCAAATGTCCTGCGATTGTAGGAAATAACTATGTACCATACTGCATGTAACAGTTGCCTAAAGCAGTCACGTCAGGATAGAATAAATGTATTCATCGAATAAACAGGCAAACAACAAAAGTGCCAAAGGTATAAGGCTCACAGCTAGGAAACAAATGAATGTTCTAAACCTGCACTGACCGTGGCTATGTGTTGGCCCAAACAATCTGGTGTCTGCAGTAGGGTTACTATCTGTCCCACTTTGCGAGGGACAGTCCCTCTTTGGACAGTTGTGTCCTGACAAAATACATTACAAATGGCAAATGTCCTGGGATTGTAGGACATAATTATGTCCCATATGTTATGTAATAGTTGCAGAAAATAATTATTTCAGTATCTAAAATACCTAAATGTTACAAGAAACAGAATAAGCAACAAAACCGCTACAATAGGCTTTTATGTAGGCAAATAAGTAAAGTTCTATCCTTTGTACTGACCGTTGGTATGTGTCGGCTTGTAAAATCTGATGTGTGTTCCGAAAATATCCTATCTTGGCCATTTGAAAAGGTGGCAACCGTAGTCCCCAGAATACATCCCAACCTATAAATATGACAATGTCAACACTAGCAATGGTCAGAGCATTCGCATAATAACTGGCCAGCCTCTTAACCACTCACAAAGCCAGTGACCTTTGGGGGAAAGGTGTTGAATGAGAATGACTACTTACAAAAATGAAGAGTAATAGATGCATTTAACTGCAGAAAATTAGCAGTATTACGAATCTGTCAACACGTTCCAAGTTAATAGTACTAATATGGTAGAAGTGTCTGTGATTGTCCCTGAGTTGTCATAGCCTTGTCTCTGTCACTGTAGAAATGAGTCCCCAAGTATCACAGAGGTCCGTACACATAAGTACACCAACCATAACATATGTTGACAGGACTATTGCATACCTGTAGTGAATTTATAACAGAAGTCCAGAATAATATTCATTTTATCTATAAATGAATGAAATAGTCAAATGGGAAGGAAAACATGTGGAAACCACCCCCCAACCAGCATTATGTGGTGGAACCACTCTCCCCCCCTAAATTATGTTGTGCCGACCCAATAATGTGGTCAGAGGTGCCCAAACACCTGCGTCTGTAAACACAGGTAGAATGTTAAAATCTGGACTAACTCTGTCCATGTGCTATTT